>NC_091231.1:3463666-4063666 GCF_040958095.1 Procambarus clarkii
CTCGCAGCCTGACGTACGAATCACAGCCTGGTTGATCAGGTATCCTTTGGAGGTGCTTATCCAGTTCTCTCTTGAACACTGTGAGGGGTCGGCCAGTTATGCCCCTTACGTGTAGTGGAAGCGTGTTGAACAGTCTCGGACCTCTGATGTTGATAGAGTTCTCTCTCAGAGTACCAGTTGCACCTCTGTTTTTCAACGGGGGTATTCTGCACATCCTGCCATGTCTTCTGGTCTCATGTGGTGTTATTTCTGTGTGCAGGTTTGGGACCAGCCCCTCTAATATTTTCCACGTGTAAATTATTATGTACCTCTCCCGCCTGCGCTCAAGGGAGTACAGTTTTAGGCTCTTTAGTCGGTCCCAATAGTTTAGATGTTTTACTGAGTGGATTCTAGCAGTAAAGGATCTCTGCACGCTCTCCAGGTCAGTAATTTCTCCAGCTTTGAAAGGTGCTGTCATTGTGCAGCAGCTAGTACTCCACTCTAGAGAGCACAAGCGTTTTGAAAAGTATCATCATCGGTATAGCATCTCTAGTGTGAAAAGTTCTTGTTATCCAACCTGTCCTTTTTCTTGCAGTTGTGACGGCTACTTTATTGTGTTCTTTAAAGGTAAGGTCTTCCGACATGAGTACACCCAGATCCTTTACATTGCCTTTTCGTTCTATGTTATGATTTGCCTGAGTTTTGTACGTGGTTTCCGTTTTTATATTTTCATTTTTTCCATAGCGCATGAGCTGGAACTTATCTTCGTTAAACACCATATTATTTTCTGTAGCCCATAGAAAGACCTGATCTACATCTGACTGGAGGTTCGCCGTGTCCTCTATGTTGCCTACTCTCATGAAGATCCTAGTGTCATCTGCAAAGGATGATACAGTGCTATAGGTTGTGTTCTTGTCTATGTCCGAAATGAGGATGAGAAAAAGTACTGGAGCAAGCACAGTACCCTGGGGGACTGAGCTCTTCACGGTTGATGGGCTGGATTTTATTTTGTTGACTATTACACATTGGGTTCTGTTGGCCAGGAAGTTGTAGATCCATCTGCCTATTTTTCCGGTAATTCCTTTTGAACGCATTTTATGTGCAATAACACCATGGTCACATTTATCAAAAGCTTTTGCGAAATCTGTGTAAATTACATCCGCGTTATGTTTGTCTTCCATAGCATCTAATGCCATATCATAGTGGTCCAGCAACTGCGACAGGCAAGAGCGCCCTCTTCTGAAACCATGTTGTCCCGGGTTATGGAGTTGCTGTGATTCCATGTATTTTGTGATTTTACTTCTTAGCACTCTCTCAAAAATTTTTATGATGTGCGATGTTAGCGCTATCGGTCTGTAATTTTTTGCCTCTGCCTTATTTCCTCCTTTATGAAGTGGTGCTATCTCTGCTGTTTTTAGTATATCAGGAATAACGCCAGTATCTAGGCTTTGTCTCCACAGAATGTGGAGGGCCTGCGATAGTGGTTTTTTACAGTTCTTTATGAATATGGAGTTCCAAGAATCCGGGCCTGGTGCAGAGTGCATAGGCATACTGTTTATGGCTTCATCAAAATCCAGTGGGGATAGGGTGACGTCTGATATATGATTTGATGTTGGTATCGTATCCATGAAAAATTAATTTGGGTTATCAATCTTTAGTGTGTTTAATGGCTCGCTGAAAACAGAGTCGTACTGCGTCCTCAGTAGCTCGCTCATTTCTTTGTTGTTATCGGTGAAAGTTCCATCTCCCTTTCGCAGGTGCCCGATACTAGATGTGGTTTTTGATCTTGATTTTGCATAGGAGAAAAAATATTTCGGATTTCTTTCTATTTCACTGATGGCCTTTTGCTCTCTTTGCCTCTCCTGGGTTCTGTATGATTCTTGTAGTTTCCGTTCAATTGTTTCTATTTCTCTACCTAACCTTCTTCACCGTTCTTGAGATAGGGTGCGACTCTCAAGTTGTTCCGCGATTCGTTTTCTTCGCCTATATAGGGAACGACGTTCCCGTTCCAATCTGCATATCTTCCTCTTTTTTCTTAGAGGTATGCGGTTTGAACATATTTCTAGTGCTACTGAGCTTATTTTTTCCAGGCACTGGTTCAGGTTTGCATTTTCTAGCTGTTCTTCCCAGTTTATTTCTGTGAAGTCCTGGGGCCAGATTCACGAAAGAACTTACGCAAACACTTACGAACGTGTACATCTTTCCTCAATCTTTGACGGCTTTGGTTACATTTATTAAACAGTTTACAAGCATGAAAACTTCCCATTCAACTATTGTTATTGTTATAAATAGCCTCTTGGTGCTTCGGAGCTCATTAACTGTTTAATAATTGTAAACAAAGCCGCCAAAGATTGAGAAAAGATGTACAGGTTCGTAGGTGTTTGCGTAAGTTCTTTCGTGAATCTGGCCCCAGGTTTATTCGCTCCCAGTTTATCTGTTTATTATTGAAGTTGAATTTGCTGAAATCTCCTCCACCGGGAATCTGGACTGGTTTTGAAGGTCTACTCCCCATGGTTGTCATAACTTCAATTAAGTTGTGATCTGAGTAACAGGTATTTGTAATCATTATGTTCCTGATCAATTCATCATTATTAGTGAAAATTAGCTGAACTCGCTCCCAAGCGTCTTGGTCTAACAATGGCTGACCTCTCTCCACCTACTGACGCTCTGGCTCTCCTTGTCCAGAATGTCAATAAGTGATAGAAGGGTCACAATTACTCTATTTTGATAGCTGATAATTAAATTAATTCAAATGAGATGTTTTTATGATGTTATAAGTCCAAAGACTACTGTATTAACAATAATTCCCTACAGAACACCTGGCGAATTTATAGCCCTATGTGGGAATGATATCTCGTTTTCTTTTGACGGAAATTTTCACTGATACATTTTCTATGGGTCAACTTGTGTATACAACACAGCAGCAATATTATCTTCTTATTGTATTTTATATTAGTAAATGGTGTCGGGTTTTCCGACACTAAGTGTGGGATTGAGAGGTGTAATACTAGGTGTAGGATTTAGGTTAATAACTTACGTAGTTCCATGATTGAGTATAACTAGTTGTACGTAAGTGTTGTGTGTACTAGATGTATATATAATTCACACACATAATTATATATATGTGTGTGTGTGTGTGTTGCTTAATATAAAATTAGTCACTTCGGTCAGAATCTCACTCTGCATGTTTGTTGAGTTACAAGAATGTAAATCATTGCGAAAATTATTTTATAACTCTGTTTTATTCTTTTGAAAATATATTAAAAATAAGAAACAACGAGCGCGCAACGCATGTGTGTATTTATTTTACATACACAAATATATATCCTTCTGAAGATGTATTATTAAATACGAAAGTAAATTCCTGCTTTATCCTTCCTTCGCGGTCTGACAACGCATCTTCATGGTCAAATAATGTAAGGAACGCAAATAACAGCAGCTACAATTTTTTTTATTAAATCCATTTTTAGTTATCCTAGCAAATACCAATACTTAGTTATGCCAAAAAATATATATTATTAAATATAGCGACTCAATGGCCATTTTTCCTAAATGACAAAAATAACAGAAATTTGCCCGTCTTACGGTGAAGCTAACAGCTGACCTTTGTCACCCGGAAAAAAGGTCATAATGCTAACAAGTGAAAGAAGGCTCGGAAATGACATCTATATAGCGGCAAGTAATATCTCGTTCTAGAGGATAAGATACTGTCCGAATATAATATGAAGGTCTAGAAGTCCAAGTGATCCACAGGCAGAGGTTCACATAACCCCAGGTGGGGGGGGGGGGGGGAGGGGGTCTAGGCTCTAGAGGTCCAAATGACCCCAGGCACCGTTGTTGAGCCTGCCGTCCACGTGTAACTTGGTGGCGTTGATAACCTTCTTTGTCCAGCACCCCTTTTTTACAGAGTAGATGCTGTTGTCGTTGATACCCAGGGACGCCATCTGCAAAACCGGAGGAGAGGTCAACATGCTGCATTATCACACCAAGACACGCACCAAGAGCGAGTACACACATGGGTAACTAATACCGCCGAGATAGAAGGATAAGCTAAAATAGGCTTCGTTGAAAAAAAAACATCGTTGAAGTGGAAAATATTAGACGTAGAGTAAATAGGCAGATTGCTTTGCAGTGAGTAGAGAATGAGAAGACATAAGTGAGTGTGCAGGATAAAGCTGCTGTAAAGGGACACAAGGATATATTGTGTTATTATTGTACCTAGTTATCCATGATTTTGGTCACCCTGTATAAGGGCGGAAATTCACTAACTTGTTCTTGTCCATTCACTCCTTGACATCAGCTCCGTCTTGTGAATCATTACTATAGAAATATTGGCAAAAATAACAAACCTACCTCTAAGGTAGGTAGTGAGGATGACCTACTCATGAGGTGGGTAGGTTATCCTCACAAGCACAAATTGGCGAGTACGCAGGATAGGCTATGTAGATTAACAAAAGGGAACGGAAGAAACATAGCTTACGTTGGGGAAGATGCCGAAGTCAAGGACGGAGCCATCGGCGCCAGTATCGTGGTCCGTGTCTGGGTAGACGCACAGACTGTCACCCGAAAAGTTCTCACCACTGCAGGGAGAACATGGAGGGAGGTGTCAATGCTGGTAGTAGGGCTAGGAGTGTAAATGTGAGTCACAATAAGCACACGCACACCCTTTGTGTCCTGGTGTGAACTTTTACACTCTACAGTATTAGTTTGTGAATATGGTTATATATATAATATTGCTAAATGGGGTATCCGGCTGTGCCCGGGTCTCTCGCCCTCTCTTCTTTCCCCCCTTTCTCATTTCTTTCCCATATCATCAACTCCTTCCCCCTATCCTCAATCTCATCTTCCCCTCTCACTTTCTCCACTAACAACGCCCCTTTCCCAACATTCTCCCTCTTCCCCTGTTTTTCCCTACCTCTCAAAAAAATGAAATTGGAAACACTAACACTACTAAAAATACAGATTTCAGACTTCATGAATATCGTAGGGCGCCGGTATAGATGCCAATATTTCTTAATAGGTGGCATTGGGGCTGACTCTGACTGACCTATAACATGGATACCTTCCATGTGTTATCTTTGAAAGCTGGGCAAGACTAGCCTCAAGCGTCTGACTTCGTACTTTGGACAAACATTATATTTTATATAGATGATAATTTTCAATAAAAACTGGGAAACTAAGGTTGGTAAGTATTGCGGAAGTTCATCACCTGTAGATGGTCCATGGGCTGACACCGGTGAGGATGAGGGAGGAGACCTTGCCTGCCAGGTTGCCCAGGGAGTCACTGTCGTAGCTTCCATAATACTCGCTCCCTGCGAAGGACGTTCCCTCGTACACTGTCCAAGTGTCATCGTTCAGTACGTAGGGACTCCCAGCATACCGCAGCGACGAGGTCTGGAGTGAGCCGGTGGATTAATATTGATTACCTATGGCTCTTGCTGGTTCGTTACACAACACTGACATTGATTTCCGAGCAGCCTCTAATCCAAAAACTATAGAACCTATAGTTACTATAGAAGAAAATGCAAGACAGGTTTGGTTAGGTTTATAGTTAAGTGTCCCACTTTTTTTCAGTGGTACAAAGGGTGATTTTTTTTCTGAAAGTTCATACAGTATTTTGTACAGCCATAGTAGCTATAAACCACATAATTTTTGTTGGATGTAGAGTTCCATGTATGGTACACTCCTCAGCTCTGGACAATAATTACGAGGCATCTCTGCCGTGAGACTGGTTTTCATGATTACATCTACTATTAGCATTGTTCCAGTCACCTGGGTGAACATGATATCTTGTGTCCAAAGCACGTGATAACTATCATGTTTGATTACAGAATGTGTTGTTTTACTTTATCAAAAGCTTTACCTGTTTGCATGACACAAGTTTCTGAACAACTATTGTATAGGATTTGATTTAGTATATACAACCATATAGTAGAGGATGACGAGTTTTTAATCGGTTTCCAAACTTACCTGTACTTTTAAATGACACATTTATGTTGAAAGTCCTCGGAATATGAGAAAGTTTTGCAGATCTATAATATAGGGTAACAGCAATATATTATATAATTATATATGTATTTATGTATTTCATAGATACTGTTTATTAATGTGTACACACATACTTTAACATATGTCGCAATTTTATGTATTTATGTACAGCACATGGACGTATCTAATTTGTTTAACATTATTATTATTGTTTTTTTCTGGCTAGATGTTATTATCTGTTTGCTTATATGCCTCCAAAGTATAAAACAAAATTATTATTATTCCAGTTAACTTTGCTTTGATCTTTGCCTCAAACACTTTAGGGAAGGAGTCTTGAAGGTGCCTGAAGCTGCCGACTTATGCAACAATGTGTCACAGCTCTAGATAAGACGTCGCCAGCCTTCAAGACGTCTTTCCTAATTAAGCTGCCCTAGGCAAACGTTAAAGGAAAGTTTATAAGGGAATAATTGCCATTTTCAATACCAAGGAGGCCTTAAAAATCAGAGAATAACACCACACAGGAACAAAAATTTTTAAATGTGTTATTGTAAGTTTAAACGTTTTCCGTCATTCATACATCCAACTTCATCGCTTTAGTTCTCATCTTTCTAACATATTGTAAGCATTAGGAATCCACTTTTGTCGTCTCATTCATTCTCCCATTGTTCATAATTACAACTCACGATATCAATGTAATCGTTGGGGAAGTTGACTCCGATGTCTATGCCATGCACCCAGTACACACTGCCGGCCTGCACATTGTAGTCGGTGTTCTCGTAGTACATCCACCTGAGGAATTAGTGCCACCAGATTGTAGCGGCGGTAGGTTCAAGTAAGTTTATATAGAAAAGGAAGTACATCTCAAAAGCATAGAGTAGCTTAGGCTATTTCTACCCTCGACGGCGGTAGGACCGGGATATATTTCTGCTACTCTGTCGTACAGGTATGACATTATATATAATCTTTGGGGTTTCCTTAGCCAAGGGCAAAGTTGTCAGCCCGGTCACCTAACCAGCTTACTTTCAACATTCAAAACCCAGACTGGGCAACAGCCGCTCATATACAAATTGCATACAAGAGTTCTTACATTCTTGTACAGCCACTAGCAGGCATAGCGTTTCAGGCAAGTCCTTAATCATAATTTTCACACACTTCCCCAGGAAGCAGCCCGTAGCAGCTGTCTAACTCCCAGGTCCCTATTTACTTCTAAGTGAACAGACCATCAGGGTGAAAGAGACACTGCCCATTTGTTTCCGTCTTCCCCGGGGATCGAACCCGGACCCTTAGGACTACGAACCCCGAGTACTGTCCACCCAAATTATAATTGTACTGTACAACAATTATAATTGTACCATTTATATTATTTATAATTGCCATGAAATTGACTCTGAAGAAAATGAATTAGTCTGCGGGTAATATGAACAGAGAGAGCAGTTGTCAAACTAACACTAACCCACAAAAATTAAACTCAATTTACAAAATATTCAGATTTAAACATAATAATGGAAGAGTGATACGGCATGACACTCGCTACTCAGGCAATATTTACATGTTCCTATAAGCTACTTGGAGAAGCTACAGCTTTCCAAGTGCTACGTGATCGTACACAAGAGGTGTAGACTATATACCATGTGCTAGTTCCTGCCAGCCTTCGCGAAAGGGCGATTTTTTTGACGAGTTGAAGTAGTAGAATATCTTCTGAATGAAGAAATTTTGTTCTTATATTAATGTTTGATTTAAATGACATGTTAGAGGTGACTAAAGTCATTAAGATTCTGTTGGGGGACTAATGGTCAAGACAGCTTTCAAAGTAAATTTGCTAACTGGGAAGTTTTTCATTAATAACTCGTTTTGTCGCGGACAGGAAACCTGTATACATATATTCTTTAGTCTTCTATCGAAACCTACCCCCCCCTCTCCTCCTGAAGGTCGAACTACTCACCTTACCCAGGATAAAACGATCTCAATTATTATATTACCTAACCTTCACATAAAATACCGTATATAAAATGCTATTCATATATGATATTTCATATACAGTAGCTGGTACTTACATGCCTGTTTGTAGAACACTGTCGATAGCATTGTCAAAGCCATCTGCCAAGAGGTCAGGCTCATAGTCGGTGAAGTCGAGGTAGTTGCCGTTGCCGTCGAGGTCAGTAAAGACACGGGTGTAGCCGGGCCCTGCACTCACGGCTACCCACACATGAAGGATTCATTTCATATTTACAATGACACGGTACTCAATGTGCTATCACCAATTTTGTTTATTGTGTAGCCTATAGCTACGAAAATTTGGGATACTATGCAATATGTTCGACGAGCAGCCTAGATCAGTTTAAGACTATTCATTATTAGGGTGGCACGGGCATGAATAGCTCGTAAATTTTTTTTCTACCATATTTCAATATTAAATATAATTACTGAACGTCAGCTCACTTTCTTCGTGAACGTTCTCTGTATAACATTCCCAAGCTGCGAGGTTTGACAAATGCAAGATATGTCGGTTGTCATAGTGCAATTTTGAGACCAAATTTTGTTAAAAGTTCCTTGTGTGAATCGGCTAACTACTGACATATACAGTACTAAGCTATCATAACATTACAGGAGGAGGGGAAAGCTTAAATTTAGAGGGCGCCTAATATACTATTGCGCTGACAGCAGAGAGGAGCAACGTACGCCCTTACATACATATGGTAATACAATCACAGCTTAAACTTGTATACCAAATTAAAATATTTTTGGTTCTTGGAAACATTAAATATTTTGTGCATTTCAGTATAGAGCCCCGCAACCATATATAAACACTTGCAATGAAAGCCTGCCATTTTCAACGTCTGCTAGCCTACATTATAACTGCTTATATATATAGATAACTATACCATGAAAATACCAGTATTTTTGGGCCGTTAATAACAATGAATGCTGTTAAATTAGAACAATAAAATATATCAAATATTAACACTAAACAATTAATTCGTACCAGCGACGAGAAGAGAAATAACGAGCAGCAGCATGTCGAGGAAGCAGTGATGACTGGTGATGACTGACGAGTGTAGGTCTTTAATATACCCGTAGTGTTGCTGGGGGCGAGCAAGTGTAGCACCTGTGGAGACGCTGGGAGCCCCTGCTGATAACACCACCTGTTCTCACCCTCTTAACTCAGACATTACAAGGGCACACACATGGTCCTCAATCCATAGCTTCTTTGTAACTTCGTGTGGACCTAATTTTTTTTTTAAGATTATAAATTAATTATAATTAAAATATTAAGACAGGACGAGAGGCCACAAAAGGCTGGTGTATGAAGAGCTCCCCACACCATATTGAGTCTGGCGCTGGTGCAATGGTCTTGCACTGTGGCAAAACATTTTCTCATGGTGGTCACTGCCCTCACCAATTCATAACCTTGACTATAATGATTAAATGAGCATATTCATAACCCCTTTAGCACAGAAAGGCCGTAATTTCTTTTACACGAGGTGCATATAGTGTTTTTTTCTGCAGGAAATGATTGAGCTTAAAGCGTCACCATAGGTGAGACTTGACAGTTGCTGTACGTTTCCGAGTGGAAATACCCCATGTTGAAATTGGTGGAATAGCAGCCACGCTGAGGACAGGCAGTTCCTGTCTGGTGGCGTCTCCCACACCTTTTATATAAGTTCAGATATCTGGCAAGTTTTTTTTTTGGTTGGTCATGAAGAAAATTATGCAAGCTTAGCTACATCATGTATTAACGGACAAGGTTAAACACACATTCATGGAGCAACAACCACCATACTATAAGGGCATAACAAAAAGCGAAACAGTAACCATAAATCTAACCTAGGCCTAACATACACAACATTTGTAAGAATCCGATCCTCTAAAAAACTAACAGTACAGTACTGTACAAAACTGACCTTTTTCAGGTGCAATAGTCCATATATTTTTGTACTTCCATCCACTGTAACGATAGGTACCCACATTTTTGGATAACAGGCTGATGAATTTCAGTTTAAGTATTGGGTCCATACGATGCCTCCTGCGAAATGGCATACAGTCGTGATGTACGCATCCATACTCAGATGATATTAACTGAACTTTTCCTTCCAATTACTGTACAGTATAATAAATTGTTAAAATATTTCACTTTGAAATTATGCACTGTAGTGGGCAACTTTGTCCTTGCAATGACAGATTCTAAATACTATATTTAACAGAAGATGAACAATCAGTTGAATTTGTACTGTGTGCTGACTACATGTTCACATTTACTTTAGAGTAAAGCACATTTTACCATCTAGTCATGCAAACTCGTGCCTTATCTATATAAGAGAAAATGTGTGTGTTTTTGAGGTTACAGGGCAGGTACTTGGGTTTAGCCTCAAAACTTTGCAGGGCGATTAGTTTGGGGTACGGTAAGGACATAGGGTGGTTGGAGTCGAGCCCCATTTTACTGCATGAAATGGCAAATTACACTAATTTCCAATCTTACTAAATAAAAAGTTTCCTCACTAAGATTCATCTAGCATATTAAATGATTTAATATGCTAGATGAATCTTAGTGAGGATGGCATTGTGAAAATGGTTACAAGGTTGAAGGGAAAGAGGTGAAGAGTACACCATGGTATTGTATGCATGGCATTGGAAAATTATATTAATTAAATGTGGTTTAAACAAGTAAGGATGAAAGGTATCACAAAGTTGGCATATAACATTAAGGGTTATGAATATATTGGTTATAAGTACATGGATAGCAGCTAGTATAGAAGTGTATAGTATAAAAAAAAAAAAGATACTGTACTACCTGTAACACCAATTAATAACCCCAGATCATTACTCACTTCATACTTCTTAGTACAGTACTGCCAACAAGTCCACATTTGTTATAATAATGCAATGCTTAATCTTACTAAAATGCTAAGGCAGTGTTCATTATCACTGGATTCATCCATCTTGTGGTGCTATTGAACCATATGGCTAGCTTCCAGTTTTGGTATGGGAGACACTATAGGTGCCTCATTCCAGTTTTAAGAACACAAGAATGAAGGTAACTGCAGAAGACCTACTGGCCCATACGAGACAGCTCCTATTTATAACCACCCAATCCCACTCATATACATGTCCAACCCATGCTTGAAACAATCAAGGGACCCCCACCACCACGTAACGTGGTAATTGGTTCCACAAATCAACAACTCTGTTACCGAACCAGTATTTATCCAGGTCTTTCCTAAATCTAACCGTATCTAATTTAGACCCATTGTTTCGTATTGTCTTGTGTTAATACTTTTAATACCCTATTGATAGCCCCTTTGTTATATCCATTCATACACTTGCACACATCTATCAATTTACCCCTAACTCTTTCCAGCCAATGTAATTCAAGTTTTGTCAATCTTGACAGGTTTCCAATTTGTGGGATTAACTGTCATACTACGCTGGACGGGTTCTAGTGAATTTATATCCATTCTATAGTACAGCGACCAAAACTGAACTGCATAATCTAAATGGGACATAACCAGAGCAAGATACAGCTGATAAATAACACTAGGTGTCATATTAGTAACACTTGAGATTAATAAATCTGTGTCCTATTTTTCTTATTACGAACATTTATACATCGATATTTGGTTTTAAATTCTTACTAATCGTAACTCCCAAATCCCTTTTGTAATCCAACTTTGCAATCTCAACACCATCTAGCTCATATCTTGTAACTATATCATCATTACCTAGCCATAAAACCTTACATTTGTCACCATTAAACTGCATCTGCCAATCTTTTGATCATTTCAAAACCCTATTTAGTTCGTCTTGAAGTGACAGTCTTTTTCAGTGTTTATTTCCCTCCCGATTTTTGTATCATTAGCAAATTGGCAAATATTGCTGCTCAATCCTGAATCTAACTCATTTATATATACTGTATTATGAATAACAGAGCCTTGAAGCACTCCACTTACAACATTTTTGCACTCTGACTTAACCCCATTTATACTGTTTCCTTTGGTATAGCCATGCTCTAATCCAACTTTATATAGTGCCCCCAATACCGTGAGTAACTTTTGAATCAGTCTTTCATGCATCGAAAGCTCTGCTTAAGTCAAGGTACACAATATCACAAACCTTACCACTATCAACTGCATCAATTATGCTGGAATAAAATGATAGCAAATTTTTTAAACATGAATGACCATTTGTAAAATTACGTTGTGGATCATTAATCAATTTGTTTTTCAAGATGAAGACAAATGGCATTTGCAATTGCTAGTATCGATTCAAGTAACTTTCCCCACAATAGACGTTAAGCTAACTGGCCGATAGTTTGACGCAAGTGATCTACAGTATCTACTTTCTTGAAAATTGGTACCACATTAGCAACCTTCCACACTCTGCCTGACTAATGATATTAATTTAAATAATTAAATATGGTAGAAAATGGCTCGCAAAGCTCGTCTTTACATTCCTTAAGCACCCTGGCAAACACTTCGTCCGGCCCTGGGGAATTGTTTGGCTCGAGTTTCACTATTTGTTTAATAACATCGTCCCTGGCAACTGCTAAACTAGTCAACCTGTCCTCTTCCCCACATACATAAACTTGTTTGAAGGCATAATGTTCAGTTCTTCTTTAGTAAACAGAGATAAAAATATTTATTAAAAATACTACACATCTCTGCGTCATTATCAGTTATATGATCTGTCTCAGTTTTTAACGAACTTATCCTTTCCCTAATCTTTGTTCGATATAACTGAAAAAACTTTAGGATTTGTCTTTGCTTGCCCTGCTATGCTAACTTCAGTTTCTTTTTTGCCCTCCTTTTTTAACATTTCTAACCAATTGGACGAATTCTTGTTCTAAACTTACTTCCCCATTCCTAATACTTTTGAACCAAGCTCTCTTTTTCTACCTATAAGTTTCTTCAGATCCCTTGTTATTCATTTTGGGTCAATATTATTCGCTCTAATCAATTATTATGATATACTATGTTCCTGTGCTTTGCTTAGAATTTTTTTTAAACAAGTTATTTTTTAATCGACATCGAAATCTCTTTTTACATCACCCATCGCTGGGTTCACATCTCCCTCAAAGACCAGCCCACTCCCCATGTCCAAGACTTTCCAATTTATTTCACCCAAAAAATTTCTTTTACTATTAAAATCAGCTTTTCGAAAATCTGGCACTTAATAATAATAATCTGGCACTTTACAACATTACTTTTAAGTACACTTGATTGTTTTGGTATGGGACACACTATACTGTAGGTGCCTCAAAACATCACAAACAAAGCCTGCTGGGTGCAAACATTTTTAATTCAAATGGAAGCACATTACACCTGATTGTATGATGCAATAGGGAACTATTGTGGAGGGTTTAATAGTGACAAATAAGTATACAGCCCTTTTGAATACTGTATCTATTAACATTCTTTCCCAATACAGTACTGTATTGCTCTCATATTTCATCCAGGTTGATGTTTTTTGACCAAGTAGTGGGAAATTGGCAAATAATGACTGCAAATCTTCAGGTCTACTGCATTCATGGCAATGTTAGGCTTTACACATACTGTAAAGAGCCTGACTATGAACTTCAGGAGTTTTCAACCTATCTCACTGCAAAGCCCAAGCAGTCTGGACTTTGTGACAAAAGCAAAGGAAGTATCAAATATTAATGCTAAAATAGGATTTTTATTAAGCAAAGTGGAGGAGTTGATAATTAAAGGATTTTGTAGCCTAACCCTGTTTCTCCCATATAGCTTTAAGTTTAATTTGAATGTTTTTACAGGAATGTAGCCCCCTGCAGTGTTGCTCGAAAAGTACTGTATGACTACCAAGTGATAAATTAAAGATTTAACACTGAGTGAAAAGAACTACAGTATTTTGATAATCCAGCAAATTATGGAATAAAAGGAGAAGAAAAATAAAATTACAGTACAGTATTCTGTTTTTATTAACTTTTGATCGTCAAGCAAGACATTATGGGCAAGATATGCTAAGGGGTTCCTCCTCAATTCTTTACAGCATTACCTTGAAGTACATTTTCCATCAACCAAAATCTGTAAGGAGCACATATAACTACAGTACAATTGCAGAACTGAAACAATTCAAAATGTTATAAAAAATCTGATAAATAAATACATACATATTTTTGTTGTATCTGTACTACAGTAATGCTCAGGTCTCAATATAACACATTATACATTTACAGTATAGTGGGACCTTGATACACCAGACCCCTTCAGAGCTATTAAGGTTTCCTAACTATGAAAGGTTTAGCCAGTTTTGTTGTCGTATTCAGTGCAACCCCAAAATCCAAACCTTTTCCAGATTAGCATACCTGGTTGATACCTGGTTAAGTACACTACTGTAAATACCATGTGTAACTAAGTGAAATATGTTTAACATCATAGTTTATTAGTACAAAGCCTGTTTCTTTTATCAATTAAAACAATGTATTACTGGCTAATAATACATGAAAGGAATAGGATTCTAAAACAGGTGAATAGATGATTTTACAGTTTCATCCTCCAGTTAGTTTACACCTATATGATTTAAATGACCAACCTAACACAATTTGAGTTAACTTCAAATAAATTACAAGCAATATTGGATTTCTGAATCAAAAGGATTGGGGGCAGGGGTTAACCCTTCTGGTGAAGAACTTACCTGGGGAAGGGGAGGGGGGGGCCAAAATAGCATGTCAGAGCTTGAAAAAGTGCAAGGATTGTGTTAATAAAGTCTCCTTAAAAAAAAAAAAAAAATGCTGAGGCCACCCCCCCCCCCCTAATGGGTAGCTCCCAAGAGTAAGCAAGACATTAGGGCTATACTGTAGATAGATCCAGAATTAACAAATTATTAAGGGTTTTCTTGATAAATTAACATTTGGATTGAACTCACCTCATTACTTCTCCAATGGGGCATAGTTGAGAAGCTTCTCAATGAGGTCCACGTGGCCCAGGAGCATCCTTCGGCAACAGTATCGCTTTAAGCCCAGAGCATCAAGTGCATCACTGACAAGAAAACCTTTCATGAGTGAATACAGCACTTAAAAAATAAAGCAGTGTGCAATTACATAACTGTAGTTACACTGCAATTACATAACGAACTACACTTGTGGGGTCTCCCCCCCCCACTCCCTTTTTTTTTTTTAACCAAGACTAAGGTCCATAAGGGCCATCAAATGGCATACCTAGTGAAACTGCAGGCAAGAGCCGTTACCCACCTCATTTGAAGCCTTCTAGAAACTCATTTCATGAGAATGTACTTATTTGCATTTGTCATATGATGCTTAAAAACTTTATTTTGGCATCCTACACAACTAGTGTATCTTTTTGCAGACAGAGCTTCTGTATGTGTTTTTTAGCTTTAATATGTAGCTTCTTGGTCTTTTAACACTCTGGTGTCGTGATGACGTTCGCGTATTCATTAAAACAATACACACAGTTTGAGGCATGACGTCAACACCAACAATGAATTTTTGCTTATTCTTATTAGTAAGTATAAACATTGTGAGTGAAGGTTTAATTAAACATTGGGTTGTGGGCTGACGGGCAATGCCAGGCCTACCTTGCATTGCAATGCAGGTGGCTCGCCGGGCCAGTGAAAGTCAAGTTGCACATTTCAAAAATTCCTCTTTAACAAATGTGTTGATTCTTGTCTATTTTATGTGGTGTTTGTAATGCCTCTTTTTCCCTTTATCTTCTAGCTTCTGTATATTAATAGCTCCTGCCTCTTCTCATGGTTTTAGTTTCTTAGTTACGGAAGCCATTTAGTAGCATATCTTTGCATTATCATATTTATTGATATGTTTCTTTGAGATGCGGACACCACACCAATGATGCATATTCTAATTTCGGTCTCACAAATGTCATGAACAGTGCCAGAGGCGGGGACTTATAGCTTTTAGGCCTGCATCTTCACTTTTGGGTACTTAATCCAACTGTACTCACAACTTAACATAATTCTGTCATATTTTGAAGTTTTGGAGTTTCATCTCTACTACCTATTTATTCTGTCCATTCTAATTGCTTACTCTTGCATTACACCCAACTCATTTGTGTTTCTAGTTTTTCACTTTGCAACCTTAAGTTACATTTTCACTCTAAATGGAACACCCCTAGATTCTTTCATTGTAGCATTGGTCTTTTACCATTTCATTTTCTGGATTCTGGACTTTTTCATCTTCAGAACCGTCCACATTCAAAGTTTGAAAGTGTGTTGAATGTGTTGATAAACCCTCTGATTTCATCAACTGGGATGAATAAGGGTATGCTGTAGATGTCAGCTAGCCATCATAAAATATTTAACACTCCAGTCTTCGTGTCACTTTCTCTACTAATGTTTCTCTCACGGGTTGTTTTTGGAGGTGGCAGCTTGTACATCAAGCATTTCTTGTAGGGCTGTTCTCATAGGCCCCTCTTTCTGGGCACTTGGGATGGGTTTTCCTTCGCTCATAAATTTGGTAAAGCATTTCTTAAGCTCCACCCTTGCAATATGCTGTTGGAACCCACCTTATGTACACTGTACACAATGTTCATTGTTTTATTAATATTATTTCTGCACATACACACACACACATTATAACCAGTTGTGTAAGCGGACCCCCGACCAGTTGTGTAACGGAAACCCTACCAGTTGTGTAACTGGACCCCGACCAGTTGTGTAACTGAAACCCCACCAGTTGTGTAACTGGACCTCTTCACAGCCAAATTTTTTGGCTGTGGCATCATGGGGGTTGCTTAATAGGATAATTATTAGTTTCTTTTTTTTTGACACCTAATGTCTCCACTACATCATTTGAGGATCTTAATAGCTCTCTGTGCAACAGTATTTAAAATAAGACCTATTCCAATTTGAGTTCTTTACAATCTCACATTAATATATGTAATTTGGAATCCAACCTTCACTGTTCATGTAAACCCTAGAACGGGTTTCTGTGGGGGCTTTCAAGTGTGTATTTATCTATGTAACAAAGCCACCTATATGGACTTTGTATTTATAGCTTGAATATTGGCAAAACTAATAAAAGTTACACTGAATAGTTTTGTTGGGGGGGGGGGGGAGTCTGTTGCTGCCTTATCTCATCCCAAGAAGCATGGGAATACTATTTGTTTTTCCAAGTACAGTTCAGTATTGGTAGGAGTACACATAGCTTCGATTGATCATTCCAATACGAAGTATTCCTCCTGTTTTTTGTGGTCTAGATCTATGGGATATTTCTGATACTCTTAGCCCAAACTGATGAAATGGAACTTAAATTCAGCAACTATTTTAAAAGAGTGCAGTCATGGATATAGAGTACCATTCTTTTACAAGTTTCATGTTTCATTGTGTTGGGTAGATCCCAGAAAGTTATGACTATTTTCCATGCATTTTCTTGTATATTTGCATGTTCAAAGAATATCTAACTACAAAAAGGAGTAGGAATGAGCATGTCACAAAGTGAATGCTTGAAAGTAACCAATAAACATCATTTATACAGATACTAATATGTTTTGTACACAGTACAAAATGTACAGGGTAATGTACTAACCTCACTTACCCAGACAAAATATAGGAAGGGCCCCTCATCTGATAAGCTAGACACATAAGCACAATTTTTATCAGAGGGTGTTCAAAAATGAATATTCAAAATTTTTTGTACCACAATCAACATAATTCAACATACACAATTTCCACATACACTATAAATAAAAAATACAGTAATTTTAAACAAACTTCAGCTTACTTTGTAGTTCGTCTTGTTTGATACTGTAAATCTTTAAATGTATAGTCCTTGAAAATGTAAGTACTAACCTAATTTCCAGTTATTCGGATTTTTGTCCAGATGTGGCAAAGTTTTGCCACAAAATTATACGGACTTAGACTATGCCAGTCTGCGTTATCTAGCCAAATCTCCGGATTTCAGTTGGGACATGGCAAAGTTTTATCTAGATGCGATTTTGGCCAGATAACTCAAACATCCAGTTTAGCAGCCTTTGGATAACCGAGCTCATACAGTACTGTATTTACATTAACTTCGAGAAACTCACCCTTCAGTATACTCCGCTGACAAAAGCCCCAGGTAACTCTCCCATTTGTTACCAATGACCTTTCCACATGTGAAACACCGGATAGGAATAATCATCTGGAAAAGAAAAAGAAAAAAAAAAGTGATTATTTTGTTTACATGCAGATTACTCATGAGAAGAGTATACTTTTAATAAAGGGGTGCCCCTATGAGAAAACCAAAACACTCGTATGATACAGTCACGTTACCCGATATACTGTACACAGACAGCTATTGATATTAAGTAGAGAATGGTTGATCTTGACTTGGTCCTGTACAGTACGCACACTATCTTCTCGAGTTATCTTGAGATGATTTTGGGGCTTTAGTGTCCCCGCGGCCCGGTCCTCGACCAGGCCTCCACCCCCAGGAAGCAGCTCGTGACAGCTGACTAACACCCAGGTACCTATTTTACTGCTAGGTAACAGGGGCATAGGGTGAAAGAAATTCTGCCCATTGTTTCTCGCCGGCACCCGGGATCAACCCCGGGACCACAGAATCACAAGTCCAGCGTGCTGTCCGCTCGGCTCCCTCTCTATCTTATCTCTATCTTACACTATCTTAAGTATACTCAACCTTTTTGAGTATTACCAACCAAATTATGATTCTTCGCGGCGGGGATCGTATTCCAGGGACCTGCCCGAAACGCTAAGCGTACTAGTCGCTATACAAGAGTGTAACAACTTTTGTATATATCTCAAAAAAAAAAAAAAAAGAACTTCAGAGGCTAAAGGCCTATAAAGGAACATGCATAAAGCTTGAAAGGAAAAAAATCACCAAATACTATATGTTGATGCCAGTTAGGTTCTTCAAAACCTGAACACACGGGATCAGCCCCAGAGAAGGAGTATTGTTGGAGTAGGGGTAGACTAAAACTCTGAAACCTTCTAGGTATGAAGATTTGAACAATGCTGTTTACTAGTAGTTTATGCAGCATCCAAGCCTAAGGCTGGCTACTGGTAATGAAGAGTTAATAGTTCTTTCTGAAATAATGGTATGGACCATGATCATTGAGATCTTAAGGCCAGTTCACGAAGAGTTCAAGAGCTTAAGGGACATGATGACAATGATCGCTCTTAGTTACCTCTGGATTAACTAATGTTTTATATAAAAAAACAATATTTATAAGCATACACAAATCAGTTTACATATTGTCTATATATCATACATGTACTGTATCATTTGTTATACGAAGCTTCCAGAATGTTTTCTTAAATAATAGGCCAATAATGAGAAATTATTCGGAAAGTTCCAGTACGGCCACAGGATGGGTATAATAAATTAACTAAACTAGACTTCAATAACAAACGTGAAGCCATTATATATATACTTTACAGTATGTACATATCCACGAGACCTAAGCATGATAAAAGTAAGAGTACCTTGATGTAACTGAGAGGGGATGCAGCACTGTACGAGACGCCACACCGTCACCACACACACACTGGGACACTGGTGGCTGGCTCCCGGGAGGGGACCACGGTTGCCAGATCTAAAGTGCGGAAAGTAGCGAGCTGACGGTCTAAAAGTAGCGAACTTGTAACAAGAGTAGCCCAATCTTTTTTTAGTGAATGATATGGGTTTCAAAGTAATATATTTTGATATATAGAGTACACTACACAGTGTTAATTGTTTTATTAATATTATTTGTGCACATACACACACACACACATATTATAACCAGTTGTGTAAGCGGACCCCGACCAGTTGTGTAACTGAAACCCCACCAGTTGTGTAACTGGACCCCGACCAGTTGTGTAACCAGAGCCTGACCAGTTGTGTAACTGGACCCCGACCATTTGTGTAACTGGACCCCGACCAGTTGTGTAACTGGACCCCGACCAATTGTGTAACGACCGCGACCAGTTGTGTAACTGAGTGAGGTCCTACACTTGACACTTATATGCTGTGCTTCCTGTTTTAACCTGCTATGTTAAATGGGATTCTTGTATTGTGATTTGTGTGTTTGTACTCACTGAGTTTGTGCGCCCCTTGAGGGACTTGATGTAGAGGGAGGGGGGGGTTGAAATAGCCTAAGCTACTCTATCCCTTTGAGATGTATTTTTTTATTGTCTCAATAAACACTTAAACTTGAAGTGGATTTTAATGTTTTTTCGGCAGCTTTATTTCCTTAGTTTCCGAGCTGTTTTCTTTACCGTGTATGTTGTAATAAACTATTCCTATATTTACAGTTGTTTCTCCCTGTGAGTTAGTTTAGTTCATTTATTATGCACCCCATACCCATCCCGTGGGCGGTAGTGGAAAGGGTTACAGAGGCGCATAATGGGTTCAGGGATTGAACCCCACAATTCATTTAGCTAAGCAAGTTACAATCTTGATGAGCTAGTTACAAAATTCAATATAAGTCGTCACATCAACAATGGGTTCGAGATCGACCTCAAGTACAGGTTCTAAATTAAGCAACTGACATATGTGGAGAGCTAGTGTCACAATTTATATGTTTGTCCTGCACACCGCCCCCCATCCAGTGGGTAGCGGTGGATATAGGTTACAATCACTCAGTTACTACTACAGTTAGTAAACTGGGGATATTTGACTAAAATTTCTGGTTGCAGATCATTTTGAATGAAATATTTACACATCGCTGGAACATTGGTTATAGAATTGTCTCTAAATTCACGTATCTTTTCGCACTCCATCACATAGTGACGGAGGGTGTGCGAATAATTTTGTTGACACAGTTTACATTTGGTCAGGTCTACATCAGCAGATAATGAGAATTCCCAGAGATACTTGTAACCGAGTCTAAGCCGAGCAGTAGTAGCATCTAGAAGTCTGCTGATTTTATTGGATGATCCATAGATGTGTGGCTCCTCTTGCATGTTAGTATGATGATAGACGGAATT
Organism: Procambarus clarkii; assembly: GCF_040958095.1. Classification (NCBI taxonomy): domain Eukaryota; kingdom Metazoa; phylum Arthropoda; class Malacostraca; order Decapoda; family Cambaridae; genus Procambarus; species Procambarus clarkii. The sequence continues at coordinate 3,484,529 of NC_091231.1, forward strand.
ACTGGTGTCAATTTCACTTTGTCTAAGATCTACAAGATCTTGTTGAAGTTCTCGGTGAACTGCTGCTCTCAGATTGCTCATTGACAATCCAAGGTTACACTCAACGGCTCCTTTAAAGGCAGATTCTTTGGCTAACTTATCAGCTCTATCATGCATTCAACATGAGATGGAGACCAACATGAGATGGAGACCACATGAAATGGACTCTGTTACCATCCTTAATAATTTTGTTGTATTTGTGTCTAGCTTCGGACACGAGCATGTTACAGTTGTCTTAAAGAGTTGAGAGCATTTAAGGATGATAAGGAGTCGCTTACAATTAATGTATCAAGTTTGGAGACTTGTACACATTTCAGTGCAAGGATCAAGGCAAATAGTTCAGTCTGAAGGGTAGAGGCCCAGTTGTTTATACGGACTCCCCACTCAAAGTACAAGCCATCGCCCATTGTCAGAACAACTGCACTTCCAGCTGCACCCGTGGTGCGGTGTAGGGAACCATCAGTGTATATGATTTGAGGGAGAGAATGCTCTGTGGACAGAGCATCAATATGGCTTAAGGCGTTGAGCTTTGCCTCAAGACGAAGCTTGGGCTGATCTCTAATTTGTTTCTTGGGTGGAAAGGGAGGGATTAAAACTGTAAAGGGTGTAACCTCCCACGGTGCAGGAAAGTGCCGTTGTTGTTTCTCTTGGTACAAATCATGAACCTGATACATTCTGAGTCGAGTTCCAGTTTTTGTTATCCATTTGGAACAATGCTGATCTTCAATAAAGAAATTCTGGAGGGATTCTGTACAAGGATTAGGATGAATTAGCCTAAGCATTTTTATACCAATTTGACAGTTAATTTCAGTAACACGATCAACAACGCTCGGAATATTAAGTTCCTTTCTCATATTAAGTATCTTTGTGAAACGAGGGCACCCAAGGATTATCCTCAAGTGAAGATTATTAAACAATTTTGATTATAAAGGCCCCGAAGGTTCAGCGTGGCCAGAGCCGCCAGCAGCCCTTGGGCCCGCCCCGGCAGCACCCAGTCTTTAATTTGGCACCTTTGTGGCACCTTTGTGGAACCTTGGTATAAGCTTAATATGTATATATACACTGGCTGTCTGTCCCCCTACACAATGATTTATTATTACCTATTATTTTATCATTTAATTTAAATATTAAATAAAATAATTGATTTAATTATTATAGTAAGTACTTAATAATTTAATAATAAGTAGTAAGTACATAAAAATGATTAAAAAGTACAGTTTAGTCATAGGAGATTCCTAGATTGGAATTCACTACCAAATTTCAATATATCCAAGTATTTTTAGTGTGAAATGCTGTTATTATATGCATAAATTGTTGTTTTAATAATATTACGCTTAACCACTTGGGCTGGACGGTAGAGCGACGGTCTCGTTTCCTACAGTTCCGCGTTCAATCCCCGACCGCCCAAGAGGTTGGGCACCATTCCTTTCCCCCTTTCCATCCCAAATCCGTATCCTGATCCCTTCCGAGTGCTATATAGTAATGGCTTGGCGCTTTCACTTGATAGTTCCCCCATCCCCCTGAATAATATTACGAGAGCAGTATTTACGGCTATTCATGCCCGTGCCACCTCTTGGGTGGCTTAATCTTCATCAATCGAGAGCAGTACGTCCTAACTAGACGTTATATGATGATATCCTCAACAGTTGATAAATAAAAGTAATTAAATTGCGGAACTCCAGTATCTAATACTTATCATAAATGGTATAAAACCTTATCATAAGCTACGGGATTTGTAGATCACTGTTTAAAGGGAATTCGGAAGTAATAACACAGCTGATGCCATCTGTCGGCAAAAGAGAACACTATTAGCTGGCTGGTCAACAGTGGCCATAAGATACAGCTTACGCCATCTGTTGACATCAAATTACACTTATAACAAATTACCCCACGAAATACCACTAACGCCATCTAGTTTTTTTCCAACGCACTATAAATAGCCAAACAGCAACCCATAAGGCGGGTTGTTGTGCTCGGGTAGAAGGTTCCAAGCTCCGCCCACAAGATGTATGGAGTGCATAATAAATGGCATATCATTGGTAGATATTCTTTGTTGACATTCACACAACAGCCAATCACGGGAAGGGATCAGCTAAAGGCTCCATCCATTTAATAAATCATATTTATTCAGCACACCATCGATGCTTATGACATTGTTCTTCAACTTTAATCTATCTAAAAAGTGAAATGTTAAGTATTTAAAAGTATTATTATAGTGATAATTAAATACTGCAGGACGTAACGGGTGTTACAGAAACATGGGCTGGCTACCTAACTTGTGACGTCATCAGTGGGGGTTGCCTCACACAAATAATATCGGGGATACAATGCCTCCGTTCTCATATTGGTCTACATTATTCAGTTAGATGGAAATTTCTGTCTTGTATAAAACAGAAATTGTTGTTCTTTTGTACAACATAAAGGTTATTGAGCAAAAGGACGTATTTCTTATTTTGCATTTTATTCATATAAGCGTTGGCATTCCCCGCAACAGCCAATCACAGGAAGGTATTTGTTGGAAACTCTGCCTTCAACAAAGTTGATTCCTAATGAACTCTAACAACAAATTCGTTTAATAAACGAGTATTTAGGGTCAAGCTACAGATGAACATTATAACGGTGTTTTAGCTTGCAGCTTCGTTAGACAGAATCCCTGGTCTTAATTTTAAAAATAAAGAACTAAAAAGCGTATTTTATTGCTAACTTTTCGAGAAATAAATCCCAGTCTCATATTTGCGAACATTTACGCATTGATTTTTTGGCTTAGGTTCTAATCATAATCTCTTTTGCAATCTCAACACCATCTGGCTCGTATCTTGTAACTATCTTCGTTACTTAGCCTCAAAACCTTACATTTGTCTTACATATCCTCAACAGTAGATAAAAAAAAGTAATTGCAGAATTCTAGTTACCTAATACCAGCATGGTATAAAACCTTATTATAAGCTACCAGACGTATAGATCAGTGTTTAAAGTAATAATAATAATACATTATTATTAATGTAATAATATTATTAAAATAATAATAATACAGCTGATGCCATCTGTCGGCAGAAGAGAACACTATCAACTTTTTTTTTTTTTTTTTTTTTTTTTTTTTACTTGTTTGCAGGGACAATCCTGCGCGGGCCCTAAGCCTCTGGCTGGCCCACTAAGTGATGCTTGTTTCTGTTTTACTTGGGCGGAGGATGAGTATTTACGACTCGTATGGTCGCTTCAGTAAGATTTTGCCATATGTGTTTAACAACTTCCTCTGCTCTGTTGAATCTAAGTTGAAATCTTAACGGGTTCGTAACTGTGCACTGTTAGATAATGTTCCAGTGGTCTGACGGGCATTTCTCCACAGTGTTGACATTTCCTCTCATCTTCCGGAACCTGTAAGCCTATTTCCCATGCACATGGGTATCCAAGCCTGATGCGATGTAAGTGCACTTCTGTTGTTCTACTGCCCCCTTTCATCAAACTAAGTGGTTCGTAGTTGGTTGAATTCTTGTACCAACCCGCAGATCCTGACGTTGCAACTGCTGTGTTGTGGTCACTGTACATCTTTTGCATTGCTCTGTTTCGAATTACTTTCTTCATCTGGGATAGACTCTGTGGTATGTAAATGTCTACATTTCTCCTCTTAGTAGCAAGTTTTGCAGCTTCGTCTGCAACGTCATTTCCTATTATTCCCACATGACTTGGCACCCAGTTGATAAGTACCCGTCGGCCTTGTCGTTTGAGTGTGTGCATGAATGATAAGACATTTGTGATCAGATGGATGTTATCACATATGTGTTCTTGTTGCAAGGTTTCAGTGGCGGTTCTCGAATCTGTATGTATGATAACATGTTGTCGGTGTTCAGCAAGAGCATGTTCCAAAGCCTTTTGAATGGCTAGCATCTCTGTTTGTAAAGTCGAACACCCATTTGAGGGCCTCCAACTATATACAGAGTTTCCTGCTTTAACTGCAGCTCCGGTTTCTTGTCCTGCTGGTCTACTGACCCATCCGTGAAGTAAGTGAAGCTGTCGGATGCCATGTTTGCTTCTATATGCATCTGTGCAATGTTACGTAGCAGATGAGGATGTGTCTGGTTCTTCTTTCCTTCAAGAGCCATAATCTTAAAGTCTGCTGGCAGAGATTCCCAAAGGCTTGTATAACAAAGTCTGCATGTATGTCGTCGACACCCCTCTCAGTGACTGTGTTTGCCATATCGAACGTATTGATGGTGTTTATCGCACAATGGGTCCACCTGTTGCCATTAGAGGCTCTTCTGTCCAGAGTTAGTGCTCCAGTGATTATATCTTTAAGTGAACTGATTCTAGGTCTAGTCAATATCTTGGTCAGCATGCACGTAGCAATCCCCTTTACCCTTATTTCAATCGACGTTAGCTTTGTTTCTAGTCTTAGGTTCAGTATTTTAGTCCATCTGGGAGCACCTGTTATGATTCGCAATGCATCATTTTGAAGAACCTCAACGTTTGCCCACTGACCAGGAGAAAGAGTGAGTAAGGCAGGCGCCGCATAATCAACCAGGGAACGAACGGCGTGTATGTAAAACATTCTCCACTATCAACTGGCTGGTCAACAGTGGCCATAAGATACAGCTTACGCCATCTGTTGACATCAAATTACACTTATAACAAATTACCCCACAAAATACAACTAACGCCATCTGTTTTTTTTTCCAACGCAATATAAATAGCCAAACAGCAACCCATAAGGCGGGTTGTTGTGCTCGGGTAGGAAGTTCCAAGCTCCGCCCACAAGATGGTATGGGGTGCATAATAAATAAAATGGTGGCATATCATTGGTAGAAACTCTTTGTTGACATTCACACAATAGTTAATCACAGGAAGGGATCAGCTATAGGTGCCATCCACTTAGTAAATCATCTTAGTTCAACCCACCAGTCCTGCTTATGGAATTCTGCTTTAACTTTAATTTACCCAAAAAAGTGAAGTGTTAATTATTTAAAGTGTTAATAAAGTGATAATTAAATATTGCAGGATATAAAAGATGTTATATAAAAATGGGTTGGCTACCTAACGTGTGACGTTATTATTGGGGGTTGCCTTGACACTAATAATGATACACTGCTCTGCCCTCTTATTCGAGTAAATTATTCAGTTAGATGGAGATTTCTGGCAGGTGCAAAACAGAAAATGTTCTTTTTCACAACAACCTTGTTGTTGTGCACAAGGACCTATTTCTTAGTTTAAATTTTATTCATAAAAGAGTGTTGGTATTCCCAGCAACAGCCAATCACAGGAAGGTATTTCTGGAAGCTCGGCCTCCTTATGGACTCAGCACATCGATCTAGCTCATGGCTCTCTGTTTCATCTCTTGTATATACAAACTATGACTTTTTTCGATTACTGTTATAATTAATAATATGAGATATACAAGTTTTTACACAAAATGGCTAAATTCTGCCATTAAATGGACTTTGTCTGGTATACATACAAACATACACCAATTTATTACCATTGATCCATTATTAATTTCAAATGTAATGTATACTGTCTAGTTTTTTTCTCTCACCATTACTTGGTGCAATATTTGAAAGTTGTCTATTTATTTATCGGTCTATCTATTATCTTGTATTTATATTTACAAGTTTCTGTGCTTGGAAGAAAACTCTGCATTGAATTGGGACTAATTTATTAAATAATATTATTTAGTATTAATTAATATTTACAATTATTATTAATTACAGTTATTTATAGCTTAGTTACTTTCATGTAACTTGCAATCGTACATTCTTAACATTAATAGCCCAAATTAGCACATCTTGCTTTTAAATTAGCCAAAAAAGTAGCAAGTAGCGAAATTACAAATTTGGGAGCGCGGGGCTCTCAAAAGTAGCCCAATTCGCTATTTGTAGCCCAATCTGGCAACACTGGAGGGGACTGGTCGTTTCGCACACCACACGTTTCGAGAAGGCTCGTTTTCTCTTTGTTAAAATATATATATTTACTTATATATAACCTAACCTAACCTTATATAACCTAACTTTTTCGGCTACCTAACCTATTGGTTAGGTTATATATATATATATATATATATATATATATATGTATATATATATATATATATATATATATATATATGAATGAAAACTCACACCCCAGAAGTGACTCGAACCCATACTCCCAGAAGCAACGCAACTGGTAACTACAGGGCGCCTTAATCCGCTTGACCATCACGGCCGTCAAAGGAAGTGATAGCCGAGGCTATTTGAGCCACTTCCCCGACGGCAACTCGGATGGTAATCTTGGGCATAGCATTTCACCAAATCACCTCATTCTTTGGGGCACACGTGAGGAACACAAATGCGAACAAGCCTGAATGGTCCCCAGGACTATATGCGAATGAAAACTCACACCCCAGAAGTGACTCGAACCCATACTCCCAGAAGCAACGCAACTGGTAACTACAGGGCGCCTTAATCCGCTTGACCATCACGGCCGTCAAAGGAAGTGATAGCCGAGGCTATTTGAGCCACTTCCCCGACGGCAACTCGGATGGTAATCTTGGGCATAGCATTTCACCAAATCACCTCATTCTTTGGGGCACACGTGAGGAACACAAATGCGAACAAGCCTGAATGGTCCCCAGGACTATATGCGAATGAAAACTCACACCCCAGAAGTGACTCGAACCCATACTCCCAGAAGCAACGCAACTGGTAACTACAGGGCGCCTTAATCCGCTTTGACGGCCGTGACGGCCGTGATGGTCAAGCGGATTAAGGCGCCCTGTAGTTACCAGTTGCGTTGCTTCTGGGAGTATGGGTTCGAGTCACTTCTGGGGTGTGAGTTTTCATTCGCATATAGTCCTGGGGACCATTCAGGCTTGTTCGCATATATATATATATATATATATATATATATATATATATATATATATATATATATATATATATATAAACTGAAAACTCACACCCCAGAAGTGACTCGAACCCATACTCCCAGGAGCAACGCAACTGGTATGTACAAGACGCCTTAATCCACTTGACCATCACGACCGGACATAATGAGGTGATAGCCGAGGCTATTTGAACCACCCCACCGCCGGCACTCGGATAGTAATCTTGGGCATAGCATTTTACCAAATCACCTCATTCTTTGGGGCACACGTGAGGAACACAAATGCGAACAAGCCTGAATGGTCCCCAGGACAATATGCAACTGAAAACTCACACCCCAGAAGTGACTCGAACCCATACTCCCAGGAGCAACGCAACTGGTATGTACAAGACGCCTTAATCCACTTGACCATCACGACCGGACATAATGAGGTGATAGCCGAGGCTATTTGAACCACCCCACCGCCGGCACTCGGATAGTAATCTTGGGCATAGCATTTTACCAAATCACCTCATTCTTTGGGGCACACGTGAGGAACACAAATGCGAACAAGCCTGAATGGTCCCCAGGACAATGACTGAATCTATATAATATAGCGCCTGTGCTAGCAAACTTTGGGTAGTTTGAGAATCATATGTAATTGTCTGTAGTATATATAATAATATTCGTGAGTGAATTACGTATTTTTACAAACTTTACCAATGTAGGTATCTCAAATAATTTAATCAAAAATAATTGATAACTGTAGACATTCGTAATCACAGATGTGTTGGAACGTGTATGTCTTGTTCTGCTTGGTCTCAATTAGCTTATCATTCTAGTTTTGTGGAAATCATGGAAAATTAGATCGAAAACAGTTGTCTGACAGAACTGATGAGTTGGCCAAGACTTTTGCTCGTAAAAAGGGAATTGATTACCAACTTGGACTGCCTTTGAGCAGCCTGAGGGCAGTAATATTCCGGGAACATAACTAAATTTCGAAGACTTAAGGCAAAGTGAAATTCACACCAGTTACTCCATCTATCATCATTCTATTATGCAGGAAGTACCCCACGTCTATGGGTCATCCAATAATATTAGCAGACTTCTAGATGTTACCAATGTTAGGCTTAGGCTCGGCTACAAGTACCTGATTCAGATTCAGATGTTTATTCAGGTAAGGTATATACATACAAGTGATGTTACATTAATGGATTGATATATAGATAGAGCTAGTACATACAATGCCTAAAGCCACTATTACGCAATGCGTTTCGGGCAAGAAAAACATTAATATCTAGAACTTAATACTAATTGAGCATAAAGAATAAAAGATGTTGAGAACAAATACAAATAAAGATAAAAAAAAGGGGGAACATGACTGAAAAAGCAGCACAAATACAATAGGTTGACAAACAGTGTTGATTACAAAAAAGAAAAACAAAAAGAAAATAACAGACATGGGTTGACAATAGAGGAGTGAGGTAGATTACAGGGAATTTATTAGGTAGTGTTTAGTTTTTATCTTAAACTGGTTGAGAGAGGTACAGTCTTTAACATGGTTGGGAAGGTCATTCCACATTCTGGGCCCCTTGATTTGCAGAGCATTTCTAGTTTGATTAAGACGTACTCTAGGAATATCAAAACTGTATTTATTTCTGGTGTGGTGCTCATGGGTTCTGTTACAACCTTCTATGAAGCTTTTAAGATCAGGATTGGCATTATAGTTTAGCGTTTTATATATGTATAATACACATGAGAGAATGTGCAGTGACTTAATATCTAACATATTAAGAGATTTGAGTAGGGGTACCGAGTGATGTCTGGGGCCAGAGTTGGATATTGTTCTAATAGCGGCTTTGTGTTGGGTAATTAGAGGACGTAAGTGATTTTGGGTAGTAGAACCCCAAGCACAAATACCATAGTTGAGATAAGGATAGATAAGGGAGTAATAGAGAGTCACCAGAGCAGGGCGTGGTACATAATATCTGATCTTAGAAAGAATGCCCACAGTTTTTGAAACTTTTTTTGATATATTTAGAATGTGTCCCTGGAAATTCAGCTTGTTGTCAATGAGAATGCCAAGGAATTTGCCATCTAATTTGTTACAAATTTGGGTATTGTTTATTTTGAGATTTATAAGACTAGAGGATTTATTGCCAAACAGAATATAGAAGGTTTTGTCAATGTTAAGGGTGAGTTTGTTGGCAGTTAGCCAAAGATGGACTTTATTTAGCTCAGTATTTACTGTGGCATTTAGAGCAAGAGGGTCAGGACTGGAGTAAATGAAGGTTGTGTCGTCAGCAAATAGAATTGGTTTGAGGTGTTGGGAGGCATTTGGAAGGTCATTAATGTAGATGAGAAAGAGGAGAGGGCCAAGTATGCTGCCCTGAGGAACACCAATGTTGATGGGTAGGGTGGGAGAAATTGTATTATTCACAGAAACATATTGGAGCCTGTCAGTAAGGTAGGACTCGAGGTATTGTAGGGAGTGCCCTCTGACTCCATAATGATGTAATTTAAGAAGAAGGTTATGGTGGTTGACAGTATCAAAAGCTTTACGCAGGTCCACAAATAACCCAACAGGGAGCTCCTTTTTATCAAGGGCTGTATGAATCGAGTTAAGCATACTAATAAGTGCATCGTTAGTGCTTTTTTTGGGTCTGAAGCCATATTGGCAAGGGCTAAGTATATTGAGTTTGGCTAGATATGAGTAAAGCTGCTTGTATATAAGTTTTTCAAAAATTTTTGACAAGTTTGGCAGGATTGATATAGGTCTGTAGTTGTTAACATCTGTGGGATCACCACATTTGTGGACAGGCGTTACTCTCGCTTTTTTTAGAATATCTGGAAAGGTTTGGAGTTCAAGTGACTTGTTGAAGAGCAAAGCAATAGCAGGGGCTAAAGATCTGGAGGCTTTTTTGTATATTAAAGTTGGTATCTCCTCAAGGGCACTAGACTTGGTTTTAAGGGAAAGGATTATCTCATTGACGTCAGTGGAATTAATAGGCTTTAGGTACAGAGACTGTGGATAGTTACCTGTAAGATAGTCCTTAATGTCGGTACTGGAAGATGGAATATCATTTGCAAGGGATGAACCAATGGAAGAGAAGAACCTATTGAACTCAATAGCAGAATCAGAGGCTGAAAGCTGACCATCGTTATTAGACAGGAGAGTAGGTTTGTTATTTAAAGATTTCTTTGATCCCAATATTTGTGAAATTGTGCTCCAAGTTTGTTTAATGTTGCTCTTTATTTGAGTAAATTTATCTTCATAGTAATTAGTTTTGGCTCGTCTAATTATCTTAGTTAGCAATAATGAGTAATTCTTTGAGAATTCTTTGGAGACAATTCCTAACCTATACTTCTTCTCAAGGTCGTGTTTTTTGTTAATGGATTTCAGTATTCCCTTTGTAAGCCAAGGATTGTTAAGCCTTTTGCTTGTGACTTGTTTTGTAAGCCTAGGACAGTGGGTGTTATAAAGGCTAAGAGTTGTTTGTAGAAAAGATTGCACTGCTAGGTTGATGTCCCCTATGTTACCTAACTCGGACTCCCAGTTGACATTATCAGCAGCAGTTATAAAATTGTTTATAGCAGTTTCATTGTGCAGCCTAAAGCTTAACTCCCTTGTTTCTAGAGGTGGTTTGCTAATGTTAGTTAAGAGAAATGTGGGGTAGTGGTCTGTAGTGCTATCGGTGATTATACCTGAAGTAAGCGGAGAGGTTATGTTGGTCCAGATGTGATCTAGAGTCGTGGCAGTGCTATCAGTGATTCTAGTAGGTCTAGTGATTAAGGGTATGAGGAGGCAGGAATTCATACAGTTGAGGAATTTGTAACACCTGCGGATGTAGATTTGACTAAATGTAAACTCTGTCAGCAGAACTATTCACATACTTTGCGACATTATATAATGGATTGTGAAAAAATCGCGGAATTTAGAGATAACACCATCAATAGTATCCAAGAAATGTGTAAGTACTTCATTCATAATGATGTGCTGCCCGAAATCTTGGTGAAGTATCCAAAATTTGCTTACTGTAAGTAATGCATGCACATGACTGTAAAGCTGCCGCCCAGTTGGGTGGGTGTGCAGCAAGACTAGTAACTGTGTGACTCATCATAGATGTAAAGTGCCTTGTATAGTGACTGTTGTGAGCCTCTTGTTGAATCACTTGTGACACAAAAGATTATTGATGTGTGTATTTGTGTGGGTGATTAAATATGTATGTGTATGTATATATGTACTTACCTATTTGTGCTTGCAGGATCGAGCATTGACTCTTGGATCCCCCCTAAACATCCCGGATGTATATGTACATGTATGCATGAATATGTGTACATGTATATATAACATTAATAATTTTGTAACTAGCGTCAAGATTGTTATTTACTTAGCTAAACGAACTCTGTAATCCTTTACACCACCGCCCATGGGATGGGTATGGGGACATAATAAAGAAAGAAATTGAAAAATTCCTTTACATGTTTGATATCATCCGGACCCCATACCCGTTCGGGACAAGAATTATAAGCCAATATGTCGATTAGAAATTTGTTACATAACACATTTGCAAATTTATACTTGTACAGCTTATAGAATAAAAATATTCGCTTAATATTAATAATTCATTAATTTACAAATAAATCAACAATAATTGTATTTGAGAGATGAATGAGTTCAGGAACAATTAAAGAACTTTTTTTATTTTTATTAACAAGCTTAGGTATACACAGCAATGTGCTGCTACCCTATTCTGTATGGAAGATTAAAAAGTGTAGATAAAAAACTAGCTATAAGTTCACCTAATATTCCCATCTCACAGGATGGTATAGTCATTCATGGAGTCCGGGGAGCAAATACCTCATTTTTTTATTAACATACCGCTGCATCCATATTTATGCAGCTACCCAAAACTATAAAGTTCTGTGTCAAGAAGTAGTTAATTGTATTATTCTGTGATATCCATCTCACAATTGGTTTCTTCAGTGATTGAAATCATAAAATCGGTCAGCCAACATTAAGAAATCTGCCAAAGAATATGAGGATATCTTCAAGTACGTGAAAATGCACAAAATGCAGCGTAAACCAACTAAGCAATACCTAATGTATGCACTTATAGGAGTTTAAATAGGGAGAGGAGCCGTATTGCGCCATGACTACCCCAGTTTATGCTGGAAATATATGTGAACGTTTTCTTTTAGACTTTTCCTTGTACGTAACAGTGAGGTTGCTCGTGTTACAAGTGCGAACGGAAGTAGAACATAGTTATCAAGATTCTGAGGCTCTGAAGTGAGAACATTAGCGAAGATAACGTAGGCAGTAGATGGTGTAAGGATGGTAGGTGTGAGGGGCGGAGTGTGGAGCGAGGCTGTGTACCAGCAGTGAGCAGGGAGCAGTTGTGGCAGCAGCAGCAGGCAACACGGACAGTATTCGTGATGGTTGGTAGTCAAAAGGATTCATGCTTAGCTGGCTGAAAAGGAGAGCAAGAGTGACCATCAACTCGCGCTACATTAACCTCTTACGTCGCAACATATCGCCCGAGATGTTCGTGGCGGAGCCCACTGTGCCCTGTGTCAACCCCAGCCTCAAGGTGAGCCCCCCGTATGTCAGCCCCAGCCTCAAGGTGAGCCCCCCGTATGTCAGACCCAGCCTCAAGGTGAGCCCTCTGTGCCCTGTGTCAGCCCCAGCCTCAAGGTGAGCCCTCTGTGCACTGTGTCAGCCCCAGCCTCAGCCTCAAGGTGAGCCCCCGTATGTCAGCCCCAGCCTCAATGTGAGCCCCCGTATGTCAGCCCCAGCCTCAAGGTGAGCCCCCCGTATGTCAGCCCCAGCCTCAAGGTTAGCCTACTGTGCTCTGTCTCAGCCCTAGAATCAAGGTGAGCTCCTCGTATGTCGGTCCCAGCCTCAAGGTGAGCCCCTCATATGTCAGCCCCAGCCTCAAGATGAGCCCCTCGTATGTCAGCCCCAGCCTCAAGATGAGCCCCTCGTATGTCAGCCCTAGCCTCGAAGTGAGCCCTCCATATGTCAGCCCCAGCCTCAAGGTTAGCCTACTGTGCCCTGTGTCAGCCCCAGCCTCAAGGTGAACCCCACTTCCCCGTATGTCAGCCCAAGCTTCAAGTTGAGCGCCTTGTCAACCCCAGGCTCAAGGCGAGCCCCTTTCCCCTGTGACAGCCCTCAATGTAACCCCCCATCCTCCCTGTGTCAGCCCCAGCCACAAGGTGAGGCCTTCCCCTTATTGAATGTGAACATGTTAAAGAATTTAGAGATTACCCGTATTTCTAGCCCCAATTTGAAAAAAGAAATGGTAATATTTTATCCAGGAGAACAGGTCCAGTATTACCCAAAGTAATTCTAACCAAGCATCACAAGTTTGTAGATATTACATATATGCATTGCAAGATTTCAACAAGTACATATAGGTGCCAAAGGGTTCCGATAGTACAGTTGGGTTTATTCTCGACTCATGATAGAGAATTCCAGCTTTGAATTCCGGGTTAGATAAAAATGGTTGGGCTCATTTCCTATTGCCTAATGCGCCTGTTCACCTAGCAGCAAATAGATACCCAGCAGTTAGTCAGCTTGTTGTGGGGTTGCATCCTGGAGAGGTCAGTAATTTGACCCTAAGAGGATCTCTATATAAGCCTAACATGTATATATGCACTCTGGCTGCCTGTCCCCCAACACAGTGAATTAAGTTGCCCATCTGTTTACTTCATAATTACTGTAACATTAACAACTGTTCAGTACTGTAATTAGACTTGTGTATTTCACTTGTAACTTCATTACAAGTTTGTGGCAAATGAAAACTGTTAATTAGTTCACTGGAAATGTAAATTTCGTATTTTAAGGTTCAGCTTCGTCAGCAACATTGACCTTACATGATTCTGAAACCTTCCTGCCACTGTTTGCAATACGAGGTATAGGTCCTTAATAAAACAATTAAGCTAACTTTTGTGTTTTCTATTTTAGTTGCTTATTATATAAATTATTGAAGATATCTCTGCTTACTGATTTTTAAAGTGTTTGAACTAGTTATGAATATTATTTGCATCTCTGGAAGATATACAAATTCCAGGTACAGTACAGTATATTTTTAAAGAGTCACATTAACATTAATTTTTTTCCCTCTCAGCTGGTTGTTCTAAATAGTGAAGGGCGGGAATACTCATTGGATGTTCCCACAAATATGACGGTGGAAAGAGTGAAGAAGATGGCTGTGTGCCACTTTTTTAGTCCTCGGGAAGCTGTGGGTGTTAGTTTAGGCGAGGAAAGAGCTGCTATTGATGGCTCAAAAGCTTCAACTGGAATACGAACCTATCGCTTAGTTCTAGTGCGTGAAGCTAGACCACTTGCTGAAACCAATTCAGTCCAGCTGGAGCAGTTGATAGATAGTGGTGAGTAATACCATTAGTACCATATTTAAGATTTTACCTTTGTCCCTGATTTATGTTGTCAGAGCTTTTGGCAAATAGCAGGAACACTCAAATAATGGGCATATACAGTTTGCCTGTCTGTGTAAGAATCAGTTCAGTGTGCTTGTACTGTAATAATAATGTACAGTATTGTAATTAGATATTTTAGAATTGCCTGTTTAGATAGATATAATATCCCCAACCCCCATGTTGCCATATCAGTACAGTACAAATGTTATAAAATATTCTGAAAAATACAAATGCATACTTACATGATACACATCCAATATAAAATACAATATTAGTGAAATTACAAATCCCCTGCACCCCAACCTTCCTCATTCCCATTTTCTCTCGGTGCATTACACAGTATTTTACACAGTATTATTCAGTAGGGACATATGTAGTATACATTAAGACACACATAAGACACACAGGTCCAATTCCCGGCAGAGGCAAAAACAAATGGGCAGAGTTTCATTCACTTGATGCCCCTGCTCACCAAGCAATAAAAAAGTACCTGAGAGTTACAGATGCTACAGGCTGCATCTTGAGGATTGTGTGTGTGTGTCTGTGTTAGAGATGTATGTGTAGTAGATGTGATGGAGGAAAATAGATCGGGAGTTGGTACATTAGGTGACCGACGGTTAGAAAGGCAGGGTCCAAGAGCTAACGGCTCAATCCTGCAGGTACAAATAGTAAATACATACCTTGTTTAACTCCATTCCATCAGTGCTGATTTATTATAATGCTGTTCATCTTGAACATTAAAAAATATACAGTATTTATATTGTAATGTTGAATGCGTGTGTACAGATATGATGGGTGTGGGTGGGGAGGAATATTTCAGTGCGAAGGAAATGTAGCAAGTGTGAGAGAAAGTAATCCACCTACATTTAAATTATTTTGAAAAGGCACTATTTTATAATGTTTTTTTTTTAACCCTTGCACTGCTCACCTATTTTCGGCAAAAACGTCTTGGTGCAATTGTCAAGGACATATTTTTGTTATTTTTACAAATGTTCAGGTAAATTTAATGTCAAAATGTTTCCAAAGTCAACTATTTCCATTTCAAAACACAAATAGTAATGAAAACATTAAAAAACATTAAAGTATAGCCAAATTAAAAAACAAAAAGCACAACTCTCTGAGCGCCTAAAGGCGCTTTGCGCAGTGCAGTGGTTAATAAATTAAGTACAGTATACTGTATAGGTTTGGGAGCACCCAAGATGCCACTCAGCAAGGGGCATTGCATTCCACTCGAATTTTTTCTTGGAAAAAAATTCAGAAAACAATCGGCTATGTAATGAATGTTTTATAGTGCAGTGTTAGTCACTTTATGCCTATTCACCTTCCAGGTTTCTGTTGATTAAATCTTTCAAAATTTTCGTAGCCTATAGATCTTCACTCTACTTGTCACTTGGCATTTAAATTTCATACTTGCCCACTATAAACATCTAACTTTAAACTTTTATTTTTGTATCGTTATGATGAAACGTCCTCCTTGCAAGTGGGTTTCTTCCCGTTTATTTTAAAGTCTTTAATTATAGGACATTTTAATTGTCATTTTTATAAAAAAAAGGCTCATGTAATTTTTGTGTGCCAGTTTTATTCATATGCACTACAGTATCAGTATTACATGGAAAGTTATTAAATACATAATTGTAAATTGATGTGTGCCGACAGATGAACTGTTACTGGTAGAGAAGCGACTCCCTCCACCACCTCAAGATGTAGCTGCACAAGAAGAAGAAGCACCAACTAAAGAGGACATTGACACCGCCACGATCCATCTTACAAAACGAAATGATAATCGTGACCCAGATGCTGCACACCATACTGTTGATGTTAGTTTTGCATTGCTTAATATAATTTAAGGCTCTGTAAATATGGATGTAATGAGTAGTTATGCTGTTGTCATTTATTTATTTAAAATTCTAGGGAAGATCAGTTTTATACAGTATTATAACAAATTATTATTATTGCATTGAAAGTATTGTACAAGCAACAGAGATAAAAAGAGGGATAGTGTTAATTAAATTTGTTTGGTTAGAAAAGTTCATAGTCCTCCAGGAAAGATGTGAACCTGCTGTTTTATAAGATGTGAGTTGTGCAGTTCAGAGGAGACCAATGGTTGTCCATAGTTAGGGGCATGAAGCCCGTTTGGCTATTTAAAGCTGACTGTTGGCAACAGACACGATAAAGCACCTAAATTATTGGGACTGTCTCAAAGCTTTCAAAATGTACTCTCAGGAAAGGAGATGAGAGAGGTATCACATAATACAGTATATACTGTACATGAAAAATACTGGAAGGCAAACCCCAAATTTGCACAGTAAAATAACAACGTACTGGAGTGAATGATATGACAGGAAACACACAATAAAGTCAGTGAAGACTAGAGGAGCCAGCGGCACAGAGAACATTGTAAGGTCCATGGCTGTTCAGCATTCTCCCAACAAGTACCGTATAAAGAATATTGCCAGAACAAAAGTGGACTTAAAGACTGTGACTGCTTTATTGATTTCTATAAATGTTATGGCTTCGACTTGGTCAGATCGATTAACTTGTATCCTGCACACCATTTAAGGTTTTGTTTTTTTCCACACTGAAGAAATTGTTTGTCCCTTGTTATTGACTTTCTAGTTTGGTAGGTGGGCAGGTGTCGCACCCAATTCTGCTTATTTTTCATAGAGCCCTAGTCTCCTGCCTTCTGCTCTCATGGGTCAGTGCTTTCCATCTTTCTCGTTTTTGTCTTCACTGAAAAGCTAGTTCTGTTTCTGAGGCACGATTGTTGGTATACACTGGGGAGCTGCTGAAGGTCCAGCCCAGAAATTGGTTGTTTATAATGAAATGTCCTTTATAGGGCAGCCTCACTAGCTTCCTGTACCTGTCCTTTGTTTCCCTTTTTTCTCGTGTAGAAGAGGGGGGCATCTTGGTGCGGCATGTTAGCAAGAGTGCAGATCAGTTTGGCCCCTGTATGATCTGACCTGCCATGTGGTGACATTCATGGGTGCTAACACAATTACCATTAGCAAACTGCTGCTTACCTTGTAATACTGTTTTGTCTCTAGTAAAGATTTGTGGTTTGTTTCACTTCACTTATGCTGTTTTTCTCGCTGTTGGGTTGCACACCAAATCCATGCTCCCCTCGTTTTAGTGTACAGGATTCTGTTCCTGGTGTATGCCACACCTGCTTACCACTCTTTGAACCCTGGTATTGTTAAAGGTGTTTGTGGCAATCAAGCCTAATGCACCAGAGAGTTACTGAGGCCATCCAGAAAAGGGCATTTCATTACAGTCAACATTTGATTTTTGTATATTCATTCTTTATGAATTCTTCAGTTTAAAATCAATAGATGCTTTATGAATTTAATTTTATTGGTAACAATAGCTTCAATGCTCATCACATATTACAGAGCATTAATCTGTTAACAGTACCTGTACTCTACTTCAGCTAATGGTAGTTAAACTATAGAGTACAGTATTACGCAAATTATTGAATCTGATATAGCATTTAAGTTTGAAGGTAATATTAACTTTGTTAAAGTACAGGGGTGTATTAAATAAAATTTAAAACTACATTTTGACCAAATTCATCTCGTCAGGTACAATCTGTAGTGTATATACAGAAGTGAATGCAGATTTTATTATACCCTGTAATGGAAAGCATCAGAAGAATAAAGTTCATTAAATTACATTAATTCTTATTTGCTGAATGTCAAAAGTGATTAATATAATTTGTTTCTGTAGTTCCAAACAGAGTTTCGTCGAATCTTGGTTACAATGATAGAGGCTTCAGTCCGTCTTATTAGTGCTGATCCTGAATCAGACGAGGTATTCAACCAAATCCTTGACAAATTGGAACGTCGTCATCGCCCACGTGTTAACCTCACCTATCTCCGGCAACTTACTGAAATGGGGTTCCCTGAAGCCAAAGCTACTAAAGCTTTGCAGGTTAAGAGGTAAGAATGTAACTAGTAACTAATCTATTTAAAATAATGTTTTATAACTATACAAATTATGATAAAAGGTTTAGTAGTATTTGGTATCAATAGATATTTTATTATAAACTGCAGCTAACCCTTGCACTCGTGCATAGTGTGTTTAATACTTTTCTCACTTAAGATAGCATAAACAAAGCTACACATGAGAGCTGTAAGCTATAGAAGGAAGACAATATGTGTAATGAGGGACTAGGAAGGAAAGATTAAGTGTAAGGAATGATTGTGTGTGTGATGTTTTAAGAGTACTGTACGTTATATTGATGACGTGATGGAACAATAATTTGTTCCTTAAAAAAAAATTATATTTTGTATGATACGTGTACTGAATAAATAAATAAGATTAAAAGTGTAAATGATGAGAAAAGATGCTGTAAATAAAATCTGGAAAATCTAAGTGATTAACATTTCCAAAGATGTTGGATTTAAGATGCTGTTCACTGCGAAAGCAGTCAGTGATGGGATAAATGAAGCCAATAAGAAATAACCTAAGCTGAAAAAGGTGTTGTTTTATTGGCTGCTATTACACTGGAAAATGCATCTGGAGTCTCCTGTGGTGATTTTAGAATGGTAAATAATTATGGTACTATATTCTAAAGGATTTGTCTGTAGTAGATAAGTGTTCACTACTGAGTTACATTTGTTGCAACCTTTTGTACTACAATATTTTAAGTTCTTTTTCACTGGAATAATGCTAATTGCTTGGTAAATGCTGTCATTCAATTAGTATTTTACATAAATGGTAAAATATTGCCAGGACAAAATCTATACTGTGTCAATGAGACAGAGAGGTAATTTAATTACTGCACCAAGGGAAGGGCTATAGACATACAGTATTATTGTGTCTACCCTTGTCATGCTAATTGCTTATTTTTCTATGGTGGGGCCCTTTCAGTGGCTTCCTGTAGCCAAGCTCATGCCCATCGAGCCACGAGCAAGGATTGGAATCTGGCCCCCTAGATTAGTGCGAGGGAAACTTGGAATTAGACATCAATCCAAAACTAAGGAAACCGATCAGAAAGCTTAAGCCCAACAAAACGAGTAACTACAAAAAAGAAAATTAGGTACCCAGAGATAACAAGGCAAACAATCATTGCTGTGAGGTAAACCCCTAATTATAATGCACCTTACACTAGGTGACTGCCCAGGTTACCTGAGGCTCCAGCCACTGTCCCCTCACTCACCTGGTCACAACATAGGGGGTCACAGTTCCTCTGATGGGGCATTCCTCTTCTTCATGCTTAATCCAAGTGATGTTGGGCATCAGTGAAACTCGAGTTCTTTTGAAGAACATTTTGGGCGCTGTGTGTCTTTTCATTTTCTGGGCTGTGCACCTTTTAGCAAGAGGTAGAGGTTTTCCTTGTCTTGCCTTTAAGGTTCCGGGCTCAGACTCTTGGCTGATTTGTCTTGATTTGTCTGGGTGTTGGTAGCTGTCTTGCTGGCCTGAATGTGGCAGTGCTGTCACGCTTTAGAAACACCATGCAAGGTTTTTGGGTATTTTCCCTGTTTCTCTGGGCTTCTTGTCCTTGTCTTTGGAGGTTTTATCCTGTTCTTTTTTGGTACAGGCCTCTGGCATATGTTTTGAGGCCTCGGCCACTTGATGTTTTTGGTCCTTGAGTCTGATGGCTAATTCCCTGGACTCTGGGGCTCTTTGTTCTGGGTTACTGTTCCAGTCTGTTGGTTGGGCACTCATCTTTTTTTTTTTTTCTCTCACATAAGTAAACCCTGGTTATTTTTCAGTAATGCTGGCTGTTTCTGTGGACACTGTTGAGAGTTAGCTACTGTGTTTACTGAGAGGGCCCAACCAGAAAACAAGCACAAAATGAACAGTACTAAATATAATGAACTGCTCTTTTGTTGTGGGCCCTCAGCAGCCTCTTGTACCTTCCTCTATCCCTCTTCCCTGTGGGATGGAGAGCTTAGCTTAGCCAGTTTGTCATGGGGCAGGCTGGCTGGAGCCTAATTTGACTTGGACTTCTACCAGGTGGCAGTCAGGTACATCACAGTTGGGTGTTCACCCCTGCAGCAGTGATTGTTTGCTTTGCTGACTCTAGATATCAAATTTTCTTCAAATGGTGGTTTATTTTGTAGCGCATAACCCGCAAGCACCTCTCGCTTGGTAGTGAGCCAGATTGTGGTCCTCTCTCCCAGTAGATGATTATGGCTCTCAGATGTGTGGTGCATTTACTTAAGGCTTTGCTGTATCACACCCTAGCCACAAGAAGATACTTAGGGCCCCCCCGTCCCCTTCAAGAAAGAAGTTTCATTACATTCAATGCTGGATTTTTTATTAAAGCCCATCATTAGATACTTCCTAATGTGCATAGCTAATGATTAATAAGAATGCTGGTTTTGAAATGATTTCTTGACAAAATAGGGGAAATACAAAATTTGAAAGTGAGAAGAAATATTTACTTGCATTTGGTATGTAATTTGTGTAGGTGTTATATTGATTTACAGAATGTAACAATTATATAATTTATTTCTAGAACTGTCATGGAAGCAACAGAATGGCTTTTAGGTCAAGGTAGCTTAGAAGAGGGTGCAAATGATTCTATAATTGGAGTCAACAGTGGAGGCAGTGCCGAAAGTAGAGAAAATATTGCCTCTGATCTCTTGGTCTCCACCAACAATATAGTAAATGACCATTCTCAAGACCCTGCAGAGAGAGTTCTTAACACCTTTCTTCAGTACAGAAAGAAGTGGTTCCAGGTTGGTTTTTACTGCCTTGTTTCATATAACTGTGTGGAAGGGAATAATACAAGCAAAACAAACACATTACTCTTCAATACTGTCTTTGATGTCTAAACTCTGATTTTTTCCTTTCAGCAGACTTCATTTGAATTGGAAACATTGAATTGTCTATGAGGCACTGGCTTATTCAAGCAAAATTTCCTTGATAATATGCATTAATACAAATTACATTAGATATTACTAATCCAAATACAGTATGGACAAATATGAAAAACATTTTGAGGCAATGGAGTGACTTGAGAATGGTCCAGGACGGACCGAAATGTCGTCATCCCTTCACCTTCTAGTGTGTGGTCTGGTCAACAAAGGAGTGACTTGAATTCGCGACCTAGTGATTCCCAGATGCCTGCCTTAACCGCTCAGCCACAGTGTTACAAAAATTTACCAACCCAAAACTTTACTATGGGAAGTTATAGAGGTCCCAAACTGGTGCCCAGCCAGGATTTCAGTAATCCCGACCACATGATTGTGTCCTCAGAGTGCCACAAATGGCACTCGGGCCTATGATAATGGCGTTTCCACTCTTACGCCTCGGTCAGATTGCAATCAAATCACAATGGTGAGTTATATCAATGAAAATGTAACGTGTTTTGATATAAAAAAAACAAAAAAAAATCTGACGGGCATAAAAATGGGAACATTTTTACCGTATGCCCGAGTGTGTGGTTGGGTTGACTGTGAAACCCTGGTTGGTTCCCAGTTTGGTGCCTCCAGAACTTCCCAGAAAACTCAGCAGAGTTCTGCGTAAGTCAACTTCTGTACCACTGTGGCCGAGCAGTTAAGGGAGGCGTCTGGAAATTGCCAGGTCCCAAATTCAAGTCACTACATTGCCTCAAAAAGATTTTCATAGATATATCACACCATTATGATTTTATTGTGATGAATAAATATGTTAATCCTGAAATATAAAATGAACTTGATAATTGGCAAGGGGAAACTTACTTTTCAAGCTTATTAAAGAAGAAATTGTTATTTCAGTTGTGAATTAATGTATCTCATTCCTGTGTAATGTGGACCATTAAAGATGTCAGGAATCTAATACTGTATATTAAATATATGAACTGCCTGGCAGCAGGCAAAGTAAAAAAAAACTGTGCTGAAATTAATGAAGGAATGATTGAAAACTTAAAATATACAGTATCCACAAAAGGTTATCAAATCTGCTGTCGGGTTAATTAACAATGAACATGGGAAACTTGCCTTGTAATACAAAGTTAATACTGTACATTTCTGAAGTATTTAAATGGCATTTGACTATAATTTAGGTTACCAAAAATGGTTTAAGTAATAAACAGGTATTTGGCATCTTTGCTGTAAACTGAATGATGCTCATATATATATTTCTGTGCTTAGTAGTTGGGTATATTTTGCTACTGTACAGTACTATTATTTATTTGATCCTCCAGGTTGTTTACATTGTGGTGAATGTGATGATCTCTCCTGGTTTTGGCTGTGACTGAATGGGAGTGGGTGGTAAACCTGTTCAACTTTGTAAGGAACCACAAGCTTCCAGTCTGTGTGGCTCTACTCAACAGGGAGGCATTTGCTTTAAGTGCGACTGGTATTTGTATCAGTTCATTTATTGCTCTTCCCTGATTTGGATGCTTCTCGTTTTTATCTAAAATGAAGAGCTTGGTCGGTCAGATCCTGTTGGAAGTTGTAGCGTAGTGTGGTCATTTCAGCCCCTTGGTTCTCATCTCTTCTTTCACACAACTTCCAATGCAATTTCCTTTGTCCATATCATTTACTGAAATTGGGACATGGGGGTGGATTTATGAAGATTGAACTGATATTTGCCAGCTGTTATCTCCCTCATCTGCTTCGGCCTAATCACTGCTGCATGGCCTTGGGCACTCTCCACTTGTCAATTCCTGTACAGTGTATTCTTGGATAATAGCTTCTCATAGCCATAGGTTTCCTGGGTCCTCTAGTTTGACAATTGAGTATCAATAAATGTCTTTTCTTTTTAGTATTGTAGTTCCTTCTTTGTGGGGGAGCTACTGAAGGGGTACTTTCTCAGGAATATGGGGTTGAGTTTTAACTGGCTTCGTGCATTTTCGCAGGTACTGTATTTCTTGAAAAAAAGGGGGGTGGAATTATAACAGAAGGTCAACATGAAGGACAGAATGCAGGAGAGGGTTTTTACCACCTCCTGAGGGGTGGGAAATGTTTAATGGAATCAAGTTATATTTGTGTAGTTTCAGATGACCCCTGTGCTTTCTTTATCATAATTTCATAGCATTTTGTATGTAAAGCTTGAAGGCATAATTTTGTTTAATTTTTTCCAGCCAAATCCAGAGGCCCTAGAAAAACTGATGCAAATGGGATTCAAGAAAGAAAATGTTATCAATGCACTGCGTGTTAGTGGAAATAAACAGAATGTAGCAGTAAGTTATCCTAACTAGTTTGCTTTATTGGCTGTATCAAAATATTACTGTAATGATGATGATGATCATCATCATCAATAACAACAAAAGAAACTCGTTCATAAACTACTACTTGTTTACTACAGTACTACCTTGTTCTCGCAACAATTCCGATAGATATTCAATTGCCATTTCCTCAGACATCATGTCTGCTCATTGTCATCATGGCCTTCCTATCCTCAAATTCAACAGTTTATCATCCATGCAATTTGCCAACATTTGCACTCTGCATCTTTATATGACATTCTCATTCCTTACTATCTCTGTTCTCAAACACAACACGTGCTTCTCACATTGCCTATATCTACTACTATAGCTGATTCTTTATTTGTATAAATTATGCCACATCAGCATTTAAACATAAAGCCCTCCACTTTGTTCCTCACTATATCTCCCATGGCATGCTGAATTTCCTGATGGAATTCAGATAGTACTCAGCCTGTACACCAGTGTACAGAAACCTGCGTCCTCTCTATACAAGATCATTGTGATTGTTACTGCCTCTGCTATCTTGCATGTTCCCTACAGCATCCTCACTCTCACTTATGCCATGCTTTGACTGTCAACCCTCCTGTGGTACCATTTTCCTTTCACCACCTGCTTTTTTCTGTCCAGGTGTCTCGCTACCAAGATTCTCTCTTGGATCATGTTAACAGTATCTATAACTTACTTTTCTTACATAGGTGAAATATTTTCACCCGTACAAAATCTAGAACAAACACTACATCTAGTATTGGGCTCCTGTGAAAGGGAGATGGAACTTTCACAGATGACAACAAAAAAAATGAGCTGAGGCAGCAGTATGATTTTGTCTTTAGTGCACCCCTAAACACACTGAGGGTTAATAATTCAATATAATCATCTTAAATGTGATACCAACATAAAACCAAATATCAGATGTCATGCTAATCCCACTTGATTTTGAAGTAGCCATAGACAGTATGCCCATGTACTCTGTGACCAGGCCCTGATTCCTGGAACTCCATATTCATCAAGAACTGTAAAAAAAAAAAAACCACTATCACTGGGTCTAAAAAAAATTTGGACCCAGAGTTTCGATACTGGTGTTATCCTTGATATACTAAAAACAACAGAAATAGCACCACTCCATAAAGGAGGGAATAAAGCAGAGGCAAAAAAACTATAGGCCAATAGCATTAACATCATATCATAAAAATCTTTGAAAGTGATTAGTAAGATCACTAAACACATGGTATGACCCTGTAGAATGACTACATAACCCTGAACATGGTTTCAGAACATGGTGCTCTTGCATATCACAATTGCTGGACCACTCTACATGGCCATAAATGCCATGGAAGACAAACAAAACTGTGAAATTCACAGATTTCACAAATGCCTTCAACAAATGGGACCATGGTGTTATTGTGTACAAAATGAGGCCAAAAAGAATTACCTGAAAAGCCATGATGGATCTACAATTTCCTAACTAACAACCCAATGTGTAATAGCAAACAAAGTAAAATCCGGACCATCAACAGCAAAGAAAAGTTGAAAGATTATCAACTGTGCCAAATCCTGTTATTGAGTGAATAGTTTTTGGGTAAATAATTTATTTGATACAACAGCTGAAACTGGTATGCTGTACAGTATATTGGGAGATATCTTGTGTGCTTAAAAGGTTGTAAAAGGGGCAAGGTTTCAAAGATATTGACAGTTGTCTTCTCAGAATTTTGCTTATCTATATGATGTACTGTAGACATGTATATTAAAGTGTTGTAGGAATATTGTGCATTACACAGATCTTTAATGTTTTTTAGTGCGAGTTACTCCTGCGTGAAGAGCCTGTGGTTACAGATGACCAGGGCCTCAAGCGTGATTCTCCTATCATCTCTGCCATTCTTGCTTCTCCTGTTATACAGCTTGCTCTACCAAAACCGAAGACTCTATTAGGTTAGTATGAAATTACGTTGTTTAATGAAACCTGTAACTGAGAAAATAGTTACCTACAAGACTTGTTATACACATTATATACAGTTGCAGATGCAAAGATAGCTAGGTGACAAATGCAAGTGAGAATACAGTTCAAGGAGTGCTTATTATATTAGCTTAGAATACTAACAATCTTGAGTTTGATTTCTGCTGCTGAGGAAGCGGTGTTACGGTACTTCATAACTCGGTTTAAGCCATTTTCCAGAGTACTGTACAGTGTAATTAATAATTAGGGATATATATATAATCTTTGTATTTTGCATCACTGTATTAAACTAAACTGATTGTAGGTATGTGCTAGAGAGAAATCTTGGCATCAGCAGAGGAAGTTGCAGCTCTGCATTTATTATAAACACTTATAATTATCAGAATCGCAATCTTTTTTTAGGGAAAGTTTAGTGATGAGTCAATCAGCTGGATGAATTGAATGCCTCAAACTGGAAGTGAAGCACTTTAATCTCATACAAAATTAAATTGCCTTCACCTGTAACTGAACCTCCCTCAACAAAATGACACGAGTTGATCCCTTGAAATTTAATTGAAGGTGCGGGGAGAATATTACATCCATAGTAATGCCTAACACACAGAGAATTATAGTGTCACCTGGAGTGAAATATTGAAATATACATTTAGGTGTTACAAGGAAAGGTTCAAGAACATCATTAGGGGCTAATGCAAATGCTCATATAAATCTCAGAAAAAAATGGTGAGAGATGTCAAAATGTAATATGAACGAATGTGATAAACATTTACCAATGCCTAGTACTGCATTCAACAACCAGGCTGGTACCAGTGATGCATTCGAAGGATTAAAGTGGAAGAATGTTTACCACAGCTGAAGGGTGAAATGGCCTAAATGAACATAATGACCTAAAATCAGCTGAACTGGCTCTATTAGAGCTGCCCTTTAGGATGCAACAATACTAGGCATAAGGCAAGACTCCAAAACAGCTAAGTTTAAATGCGCATAACAAGAGGCATTAACATGGACAAGGAATAGAAAAAGAGCCAGAAATCTTTTGAGCAATCTTTCAAACTACTTCTTTTACTCATGACTTGAGGCATCCCAGAAGAGGTGGAAATGAATCTAGACTCCCTGTCCCCCATTTAGGGGGTGATAGATTTGACCTAGAAACTCCATACTTGAAGATCGGGAGAGAGCCTGAAATATTGTCCATTTGTCGTGTCATGCGTGAATGTCATGTTTTACAATTTTTAGAGCACAGTAAGTTATTCCATACAGAGGCAGCAAATATTTGTTGTCTAGAAATGTTTAAAAGAGTACAAGTTATTAAAACGTTATGTTCGTTGTTTTTACGATGGATGCAGCAGGTTAAATGATGACCCTCAAGCTAGTAATCATCTTGGTGACCATAACTATATTGATTTGAATGTATTTTATAGCACTAAAATGAAATCTCATTCTTTTACATTAAAATAATTTTTGGGGGGCATTTTTCTTAACATTAATCTTTAAAAATTGCAGTTTACCTTGTATTATTGCTGCATAACACATTCAGGTTATTAGAATATACTATCAATATATCTGTAAAATGCTGTACTTGAACTGAAGTATAATTTATATTTTCCAGCTCTGATGATGTTGTATGAGAGCCCTAATAATGCTAATATGTGGCTCAGTGATCCTGATACTCACCCAGTCGTGAGTCAGGTGCTCAGGATCTATCATGCAGAGAAACATAGTCTAAGCCAAAATCGATGTCCTACTTCCTCTGGTTCTACAGAGTCAGCAATATCCACATCCTCCTGGTCGTCTTCATCCTCGGACAATAACATTTGTCGAACCCCTGGGAGGCCTAGCCTGTCAACTAGAACGAATTCTAACTCTTCTGTAAATTCATCTCTGTTTTCAGTACGCAATGATGGCCAATCTCATTCACAATTGCCAATGCCAGCAAATTTGTACTCGCATATCTCTATGCGAAATGTTGGCAATGGTGGCCTGCCAAGTGATCAAACTCCATCATACACAGGCTGGCTCTCGAGTACCTCCTCATCACCTCTTTCTCTGCATAGATCATCACCCAGTTCTTCTCCAGTGCCAACACCACGAGTGAATGCATCTCCAAACTCTTCTCCAATCCCATCACATCATATACGATTAAACACAGAGGAGCCAATGTCTCATTCTGGTTCTCCAATCAGAGGGACTCTTGGACTTCGTGTTGCTACAGATATTCCTAATGGAGTTACCCGGGAATTGGCAGGTCAAACCCCTGTTTATGGCATGTCCTTAGATCAGTATCATCATAGCACGTTACCAAGTACTGTTAGTCTTGATGTAGAAATGGATGAACCTGGGACAGATTCACAAGAAATGGAAACATAGATTGACTTGTCATATAATTAAATTGAGAAATTGAAAATAAGATATACAGAACAACATCAAGATTTTCTCTATGAATATATGACCTGATAAAACTTACTGTGTGATATACTGAATATTTAGTAAGACCTAGAGGTACAGTACTGTTGTGTTAAATTAATATAAAGACCAAAGGTAGAAGGAAAATTTAGAAACTTGTAAATTTGGGCAAAAAACTTGGTATTTGGCAAAACTAAGAATAATACAAAATAAGATTTATGAACCTTATAATATAATTAATTTAGTCACATTGTATAGGCAAATATCATACTCTATAGTGTGAATGACAAAGTGTCATCTTAATGGACCAAGAAAACCCAAAGCCTATGATTAAAGTTGGATTATAGATATGACATTGTTAATGCAAGCCTGGAGACACTGTGTGAAGAATGTGGTTTTAGCTAAGTTTTCTGCAACTTACAGTATTTAATTGCATTTTAATAATAAAAGCTTGAATTAAATTTGGGAGATTAGGTAATTCAGGGTTACTATTAGATATAGATGACCACATGCTTTCCGGATGCCACTTATCTGAATGTCTGTTATTCGTTTTGGGTTTGTCTTAATAAAAAAAAGGTTTGATTAACTGGTGGGGCAGGCAATATGAATAAAAATGTGTGATAAAGATGGAACTAGTTTGCCCACTGACCATATACAACACCACTTTAGCAGTGTTCATACACTAATGGATGGCTCAGAAGCTTTAAACTTTGCCATGGCATTAGGTACATTAGAGTACACGGTGAAAGGCAGACTGATGAGGTTACCTAATCACTATTAATCTCTACTTTAGTTAACCCAACACTATCAGCACCCACCACCACCTTTTCTATTTAAATAACAATGCTCCATCAACTATAATCTTCAAGTTAACAAGCAGATCAGAACTTCTCATATTGGTGAGTACTAACAAAATACTGTTGAATTTCTCAACAAAATTATACATTTTTCCCCCTAGCTTTTCAGGATGATGAATCACTTACCTGGACACAAAAGATTATTCATTCAGTCTCAGTTCTGAGGGGGTTCGGGTACCATGTGGCTCTCTGTATCAGAAAGCAAATATATTGATACATTTCAATAGTGAATATATATGTTGTACAGCAGTACAGTACTTCATTACTGGATTTAAATTCATATATTAATAGAGAGAGATATCTACTTTATAATTTTGTTTGCTCGAGTTTTGTAGCATATTAACGTGGCCTCTTTAATGTAACTACTACTTAAAATTAACTCGATTCACACATGACTTCTACATGACTTAATTTATAGTCATACAGTCCTGAGTTACAGTATCCTGGTACACATTTATTACTTAAGTTTTACAGTAATTTTTAACCTTTTATATTATCAGGTCTTAAATAATATTTAGTTCAATAGTTGACAATGATAAATATAGTGTACTGTATATCCAGATAATATTGCAGGGTGATAAAGCATTAACATTTTTATTTTTTATTTATGACATTTCTTTACCTCTTAAAGACTTGAGGTTAAATTCCGAATAAAATTTTTTTATGACGATTTACTTATGGTTGGCCAAGCTTTTCTGCTCATACAGCAAAGCTTGACCCAAAATTAATGGGTCTGTTAATGATCACCAAAATAACAAGGCAATATTTTGAGTATGAAAGATGAGATTGTCATCAATTTAGCAAGAGAAAAAATGTACAAATGATATAATACTCTAAGGATTTTATTGGCACTGAAAATATGGAAAGATGTTTGTAAAAGTATTACATTTTAAGCTTAAACACATTACACTGTTAAGTTTGTGCTTGTGAAGTACTAATATTACCCCTCGACCATTGCCGGAATTGTTAAACCAGTTTACTTTGTGCATTATATATAGGATAGATACACTGTATGGATCATTTGACCTTATATAACATTGTATATTGTCCACCTGTCTTGTCTTTAGAAGAATCTACAAGCACAAGAAATATACATTTAGATTTGTGGTGTAGATACTAAAATACATAATTTTCAAAGCTCTTCAGAAAAGAGGTAAGAACGAAGGAATGAATGATACTGATGTTTGGCTTTTAGGACATTTAGTTTAGGCATCGAGATAAGAATGAGAGTGAAAGATTAAAGGCGAATTTTGAAAGTAACCGTTTTCTTATAATAGTCTCAATTAGAAGAAAAGTACTTGACAAATACAGAATGTATTTAAAAGAAAAGTACTTGACAAATACAGAATGTATTTAAAATATTTATTCTGGAGTACCATTTTGACATTAAAATAAGCAAGACACTTTGTACTGGGTATCTGCTTTGCAAGATAATTTATTTTTTGATGTGTTGCTTTATAGCAGTTTGCAGTGTGTTAAATTTTTCAAATATTAATTTAAAACAAAACTGAGAAAAAATGGGTGTTTTTCAGTGTTGTGTACTGTTAGGATGTTTCATGTTCCCATGACCTAATTGCTAGGTTTTTAAGCAATTCGATGTTTCAAGCTAAAATCCAAGGTGTGAAAGACAGAGTACACCAGCAGTTCAGTGGTATTTTAAAGCATTAAAGTGTTGTCAGGCTGCATGTTGTATACTTACGCACTGTAGTTCCTTCGTGTTATAGCTAGCCAATGGGAATTTTTGTTCCACAAGTTTTGAGCCTTATTATTTTTAAGAGACATCATTTAGATCATTATTAACTTAATTTAGTACTTTTTAAAAAGAATAAATTTTATTGATGTCTAGTGTGTTTTTGTATTAATGAATTTATTTGCAGTATGATTTGAGAATGCTATAGAATTTATTTACGTTATTTATTTAAAAAAAAATACCTTTGAAATTTGTTATACTGTATATAATCACTTTACATTTTCTTACCAATATTTGAATTCATGACACTAGTCTCTCACCCTGCCATGCACCTGGTGCTGTAATCATTACCCTGTAATATTTTATATTGAATGTAATGCTTAATATTCTAAGGTTAATGAAATGTTACAAGTGAAGTGAAGATGCCTTTAAATATAAACATTAAAAATCACGATGAGCGTGCAATACTATGAAACCTTACTATTATTTGTATAAACTCAATCGTCACTAAACATAAAAATAAATTTTGGATAATGTTGTACAGACTCGTTCAAGGAATGAGATGCGTTAATGGGCGTCACACAGCCGTCCATATGGTGAGTGGTGCACGCTCCCTAGCCTTTGCAGTAGTACTCTCATGGAAGTGTAACCACCAGCAATTTCTCATGTTTATGGTGACTTTTGTAGGAATTGAATGTATGGTGTTACAATCTAAAGCTACATGTAATATACTTTATCTGTGATTCTAATTTGTTGCACTAAGATAAAGAAATTTTAAGCTGCAACATCCATTGAAAATTTACTGAATGCAGTGATAAGTTGTTTATGCCTATTTCTTTCTTTCTTCAATCTACAATAGGAAAATACAGTTATGATTATTGCATGTAAAGAAACCATGCATATGGCAATAACAGCTGTAAAATATCTTTAAATATTGCAACTTGCTACTTAGCAGGCAAAATTACAGTAACATCAGTTATGCATATTATTTGTTTTATGACCATGTTATAGAGCAATGATTTTAGAATATTTACATGTGCAAGGATAAAGAAAAATGGAATGACACAGCTGAGCAAACTTAAAATTATCATCCACATTTGGCATTCTTCCTACTCTTGCCATTCACTTTTGGTGCAGAATGTTAACACGATTATGCAGTCCTGTTCTACATTGTACCATTGAACAGATTATTTTGTAACATGCAGCCCTTGATTTGTGGCTTTATTGGAAAATGCAGATTCAGTGGTGTGCTGGTTACCTTGCAGTGAGGTAAGGATTTTACTGTGTTTTTGCGCAGAATACTGGTAGAGGGCAGATGTCAAATAGTTTGCAGTTCTAGTACATAATCAGCAGTGTGTAGATTCCTGTTGTCCTCCCACACATATGCCACATTTTTTGTTTTATAAACTTTTGGATTATATTTCATTGTTATACATCCCAAACATTCTGGACATCATTAAGAACATTTATTTCACTGAAAAGTGGAGGGATCATTAAGACACCAGCATTAAATATAATGAAATGCTGCTTTCTGGTGGGTCTTTCAGTAACTCAGTGAGCATCCCACTAGGCTACTGGTATACAGTATTTAAGAACTGTACCAGGCTCCATCGATTTACAAGAGCCTACTAAGGCCCAAGAATCTGGGGGCAGAGTCATAAAGCAGTTACACAGGAACTTACGAGCCTGTACATCTTTTCTCGATCTTTGATGGCTTTGCTTACAATTATTAAACAGTTAATAACCTCCAAAGCACCAGGAGGCTGTTTATAACAGTAGCATCAGTTGTTTGGGAAGTTTCATGCTTGTAAACTGTTTAATAAATGTAACCAAAGCCGTCAAATATTGAGGAAAGATGTACACATTCGTAAATACTTGCGTAACTGCTTCATGAATCTGGTCCCAGGTCCCTTCAGTAGAGGAAGGGAAGATTAGGGGGGGAGGGGGGTCTTGGATCAACCACTACCAGGAGAAATGCCATTGGAAAGATAGAGCACAGCAAAAATGGACAACTGCAAGGTAACCATTGGCAATGCTGTTCCTAGTTATGTAATCATTATCAGAGTTCAACCACTGGTCAGTTACTGGTGCGCCCAAGTGGCAGCACCAGCAGTCTCGTGATGCCACCCCACTCATTCTCATACCACCCGATCATCATTCTCATACCACCCGATCATCATAGAATATGGAAGAAGGGTGCAAGCAGGGATGGAACTACTTGGGGACACACTGGAAAGGCATGGTCTGGGAGAGTTCCCTGCTTATACCTGTACATTTAGATTCATCCATGAAAATAGCAGTAGAATGTTTAAGTGCAGTATATCAAATTATATTTACAGCTTCTGTATATTAAGGATATTTTATTTTGAAATACTCATATATGAGTTAGTATTTTATCGCTATTAATGGCTTCAGATAATTAAAACATTTTATATATTACCGAGTGAGTGGGTGGATTACTTTGGACAAGAAAATGGATTATGCCAGGAATAAGTTTTAATTTTATAGATTTAATAGTAATGAATACAGTAATGGTTAATCTTATCCTATGAATTGCAGGCATTATGCATGAAGAACTGGGACTCTCACAATGAGAACCTGAAAATAAACATAACAAATAAGAATCTAGTGTAGTAACTACATTTCAATTTCTAAAATTCATACCATACTTAACAGAGGAAGGTACTGATTTTGACAATGTGGATGGCTTATCTTTATTTCTACACTAAGTATAATTAACCCTTAGACTGCAGCTATGGAGATATGGTCATACCCACCAATGTAAAAAAAAAAAAATTAAATTGTATGCAAAATGTAAGAAAAAGCACAAAAATAGGTGAATATTCATAGTTTCACTGGGTGGAGGTGAGCACCAGGTGTTCACTGCATCTGGCACTTGTCAACACCTGGTGCTCAACTTTGCTAACGTTTCCTGTTTTATTGTCAAATGTTTCACCGATTGTTTTATCACTTTTCTTTATTTACATCCAAAGAGTGGTATTATATCCACATTTGCATCATAGGTGTAAAACCCAGACGATAATTTGTTTAAATCTTTATATGATAACCACATTGCCCTGTGAATCAACAACTAACGATGTCTGCAGCCTAAGGGTTTATTCGTAGAGCAACAACAATATAGACAAAGACACAAACACAGGCACGATAACATATTCTACTATTAAGTTGATACTCTATATGGAAATCTAATGTGCTCTGATATTATTTACTGTACTTTGTTAACTATATAAGACAAACCGTACCCTTGTCGATGTGATGAAGTGGGCCTCAGCATTGTCGTTGTCTAAGGAAAATGGAACAAATACATCAAGGAGATTCTTGGAGCTCTCGACCACTAAACGATCCTCTCCAACATCCACACTGATAGCTTTACCCGATACCTGTAAGAAACAGATATCACAGAAACTGATCACTGATATCATAAGCCCTTAGGGGAGTAAACACTAAGAGAGAGTTCACATTTAAAATTTTAGTGATTTTATAAATACATAAAAATCTTGAGCACTTTTTATATAATTAAATGCAAGTATGCAATTATCAAATAAAGGTACCAAGCCCAGGAAACTATCTACATTACCCAAGTCCCTTCCTCAACAAAACTAATTGAGTTGAGGAACATCTTGAGGAGGTGCTCGACTAATTTGGAAAATAAGGAACAGGTCTTTGCTCCATGAAGTACCCATGTGTGGCCAATATGCAGCCAAAGAAAAGCTCTTTGTACTACAGATGATGGTGGTAAGAGGAAGGCCATTACAATATACCAAATTTAATATTATGCAGTTCTGCAATATCAATACTGTATATGAGCTGTACACAAAACATCTACAGCATTGAACACTTTTTTTCATAATTGGAACCAACTGCTGCAAGATGACCACAGCATGGGCATACATAATAGTCAACCATTCTGCATTATGGGTTCAGGAAATTCAGCTGGGAACCATGTTCCTCAAAATTTGTTTCAGTAAGGTAAAAATCAAGAACAGAATAAAATGTGTTTAAAATGATAAACGGTGAATTGATTAGTGTAGTTGTGCTCACCATGCTGGGCAAATTGACTTCAACTATCAAGTCTTCATGACCATTCTCTTCTTGAACTTTTTTCATCAAAAATGTTGGCTTGGATTTTTCTGCTGTCTCAGAGATTGATGCAATGGTTTTTGTTGAAAGTTCTGTGATAAGTGGCTTGCTAGGTGGGTTTGCTGTGGGAGAAGTGCTCGAGGAAGTGCTTGGTACATCCTTTGGCTTCCAATGTCTTGCTCCACTTAGTTCTTGCACTAGAGGGATGGTTGTACGAACAGTTTGCTCAGACATGCTTCCATGGTACTTTTTATTTTTCAGCACAGTCCATCCTGCAAGTAAATACAATGCTGTATCTGTTGTTATTATTTATCTACCAGCCACTTGAACTGGTCAGTACAGCGTTTGTAGGATTCTACTATTTTCTGGCCATCTCTGCTTACATCACTTAGGGCAGACCAGTTGCAGAGGCTCTCCAGGAAGCTTGTAGATTGCCAAAGGAACGCCACATGCTCTAAGGTCAATTTGTTGAGGTAGGGCCTCCCAGTGGATGGCCTCCCTCAGACAAGGAGGTCGTGAGATTCACCTGCACAATACAGTACTTAGGCAGGGAGAAACATCAGGGTCCTCATCACATTTAATATCTAAATATGAATAGCACAAGCATCACTCACTGGCTATACAAAGGGAGTTGCAGTATCTCTTATGGAAGAAGGCTTCACCGAAACACTTCAATTTGTTAACAAGTTTATTCATAAAACTTTAATATACTTGGGTTTCTTTATTCGAATTGGAATCATACAAAAATAA
Source organism: Procambarus clarkii (assembly GCF_040958095.1). Lineage (NCBI taxonomy): Eukaryota > Metazoa > Arthropoda > Malacostraca > Decapoda > Cambaridae > Procambarus > Procambarus clarkii. The sequence continues at coordinate 3,519,733 of NC_091231.1, forward strand.
TCCAAACAGAAAGAGACATCATAGCCCAACCGAACAATTAATGATTCCCTAAGGAACGGCCTCCCTTAACATTGTAATAACCACCCAATTAACATGGCTCCTAACACTACCATTATCAAAAGAACACACAGTTCTAATCAGATGCTTGGGTTAACATATTCATATGGGATCAATAAACCACTACGATATCAATGGGATATTTATATATATGCAAATATAGTTCAGCTATGTGTGTGTGTGTGTGTAGTAACCTTCCATACCACTTACTATACTGAACGACACTTGGGTACAATACTTGCTTCCACTCAGGTAAGTAACGATGTCCATTGACTGTCTTTATCTCAGTCCTTCACCTGTTGCAAGTGTTCCCTAGGAGAGTTCGACTGGGTTAACCTCCAAGAGATTATTATACAGCGACTTAAACAAAACCCCCTATGATTCAAATCTGAGTATTGTACTTTATACTAGTATTGTTCACACTTGCATTCTCCTGCAGTCACCATAGATTGTATGAACTTGCAGGGTTCTCTCACATGTGCAAGGATAACTGGCAATATATAATGTCTGGTGATGATGTTGACAATGAGATGATAGATGAAAATATTGTCAGGAAATGGCTGGAACAATGGTCAGAAGCTGGTGAAGGGAACAATGGTCAGGAGATGGTGGAGGTAACAATGGTCAGGAGATGGTAGTGGTTGGAATAATGGTCAGGCAGTGAAGGTGACGCATGACATTACAGCGCAGATTTGCAATGTCGACAGGTGCACATGGCTTGTTGCATATGAACAAATATAATCACACTATTCCCACACAGTATTTACGATTATATTCATAACACTTTAATCTCACTGATGACTCTTGATTCTAAGTCCCTAGGTAATGTCTCTAAATTTTCTAAGTTCTTTCCTTCGCTTCAACTCTAATGAACGAATGATTCTAATAACTTGATTCTGCAACTTGTGAGATACAATACAGTATCTCACAAATTGCAAGCCACCTTTGTTAATAAAGTGGAAGGAATAAAAAGTCAATGGAATAAGATAGGTTAAGAGATATATTGGATAGTGGAGTGGGTAAATGTAAATATTTTGCAATGGAAACATTATGTTAAGAGTAAATTGTCCTTGGTAAGGTTACCTAGGACAATTTACAAGTGACGAATAGTACAGAGTAGGAGATGAAAAGACTGGAAATTAAAGTACTATACAAGAGTAAAAGAAAATTTAAATGAGGACATATAAGGAAACAAGATGGAATATAAGGGATGTTTTGGTAAGGCATCTGGAGAATGTTCTGACATGCTCATTTACTTGTTGAAAGTTCTGCATTGAACAAGATGTCAATACAGTATAATAACTTGTTTTGTCAGGAATAGGAAGCATTTGTATATACAGTATTTTAGGCTTGTATTGAGGCACCCCTCCCCCCAAGGTAGAACTACTGACCCTCCCCAAGATGCCACCCCATAATGAGTGAAAGTGCCCAACCATTTGTGGATTGGTTCCCAGGATCCCCCAAGTTTGAGTCAAGAACAAAGTTATATTTCACACTTACCATTTTTGTCTAACTTGAGAGAATATTTTTCCTCTATACCCTCCAGAGTAGCAATCATGAAAAAATTATGGAAGAGGGGATCGTCAAACATCTTGAGGAAAAACTGCTCATTAATGATGACGTCAAATGCCATACAATCTTCACCAGCTGAAATATTTGTATTAATTTTAACACATAATTTATACAGGACAACATGTATTATATATAGAGAATAAGTCACACTAACATGTCTGAAAACAAATAATCCAACCCACACATGAAAAGAAAGAAAAGTGACAACATTTTGGCCTGTCCTGGAACCTTAACAGGTCACATACCTGTAGACTGATGAAGATTATGCCACCCAAGAGGTGACATGGGCATGAGTACCCCGTAAATATATAGCTGTAGAGTTGATGTTCTCATTTTAGATTCAGCTACTCGGAACAAAACGTTCCAAGTAGCACGGGCTACAGTGAGCCCGTGGTGGACTTACCTAGCACAGGAGCGGGGCTGTAGAGTGAAGAATGCCATTATAAAGACAGTGAGTAGATGAGGTGGGTGAAATGGTGAGATGTAAATGGAAAAAGTGAAGCATGAAAAACAAAGCTAACGGGAGCTTCCTAGATGAAAGGAAAAGCTTAAATTAAGTAAGCAGAGAAGGGACTGAGAGCACCATACTGTAAATGCAAAACATATGTTCTCTTCTGTTATGTTAGGGAAATAATCCAAAATAATCTTTCCTGCATCTACTCCTCACAGATGCCATCTTGTTGAATTGGCTCTTATACACAACATGCACAACATGAACCCTTAGTCCAGGCTTTCTTGCTGTGGACTCTTGCCTTTCTCGGTACACAGTTAAATGCTCTAATCTTCTTAGAAAGAATGATCAGCTTCTGTCAATACATGCTCTCTTATCTGTGTGTGTGTGTGTCTATTTTGGTTCTCTATTTTTCTCTGTTCCTTTATTTACTTTGCAGTTACTGTATTCTCAATCCCTTTTCTGATTACTGTACTTTGTTTTTGCCTACCCTGCCCAGGTAGGACCCAAGGCAACCAGCTACATACAGCAGCATGTGAAAACCCAAACAAACAGAAACCAGTCACTTCTGTACTTCTCAAGCAATACAAAAATGACACTGAAGTTCTGCACACCTAATGAGTGTGTGTGAAGAAGCAGTAAAAAAGATGACATGGGATATGGAATAAAATGTTATAGAACATGTGTGCATCCCCAGGAATTTGAGAAAGCCTCCTGAGGATCTAAGGTACTCATTCAGAAAAATTGGAAGTAAACATATGGTAAACCAGTAAACATGCCTAAGAATACATGATTTGGGGTACTTTCCTAGGTATTCAAGGTACTATTTTTTCAGAGATTTAAGGTTCTAGGAATCTGGTCTGGTCTTCTGGGTATGCAGGGAATGCTCATGGTATTTATCATAGCTTTTTGTCATAATGAACCAAGCACACAACCCTTGACTTGGAAACAAAGTCCTACTGCACTGCCAAAGCAGAGGTTTAATTTAGGAGAAACTGTACCAGCTGAAGCGTACCCAACCAGCCTCAGATAAGAGTTGAACGAGTGACTTGGTAGTTCAGAATGGGTCTTAGCAATTTATAGTTGCCAAGGAATGTTTATACAGTGTTGGGTGGTTTTGTAAGCTCTAGTGGATGGTGGTATGCTCTCCATTGAGTTCCCTACAATTTATTTTGTGGCCAAGATAATCTAAAAAGGTTTCATCCTGCTGGGGCCAAAAAACAATCAGTCCTGGGAGGGTCCTTACCTTGAGGCTACCTTGAGGTGCTTCCGGGGCTTAGTGTCCCCGCGGCCCGGTCGTCGACCAGGCCTCCTGGTTGCTGGACTGATCAACCAGGCTGTTAGACGCGGCTGCTCGCAGCCTGACGTATGAGTCACAGCCTGGTTGATCAGGTATCCTTTGGAGGTGCTTATCCAGTTCTCTCTTGAACACTGTGAGGGGTTTGCCAGTTATGCCCCTTATGTGTAGTGGAAGCGTGTTGAACAGTCTCGGGCCTCTGATGTTGATAGAGTTCTCTCTCAGAGTACCTGTTGCACCTCTGCTTTTCAACGGGGGTATTCTGCACATCCTGCCATGTCTTCTGGTCTCATGTGGTGTTATTTCTGTGTGCAGGTTTGGGACCAGCCCCTCAATTATTTTCCACGTGTAAATTATTATGTATCTCTCCCGCCTGCGCTCAAGGGAGTACAGATTTAGGCTCTTTAGTCGGTCCCAGTAATTTAGATGTTTTACTGAGTGGATTCTAGCAGTAAAGGATCTCTGCACGCTCTCTAGGTCAGCAATTTCTCCAGCATTGAAAGGGGCTGTCATTGTGCAGCAGTACTCCACTCTAGATAGCACAAGCGTTTTGAAAAGTATCATCATCGGTATAGCATCTCTAGTGTGAAAAGTTCTTGTTATCCAACCTGTCATTTTTCTTGCAGTTGTGACGGCTACTGCTGCGGTGGCTACGGCTACTACGGCTACTACGGGTCAAACACTGAGGCACGGGAGCTCAAAAATTAAGTAATTTTTGTTCTATGTTTCACCTAAAATACACAAGTGTCATTGGTGATTATTATTTATTCTGTAATATACAATGATATTCCATGTTTTGGGAACACATGTAGCTTGCACCATTTCCCTATTATAGCATGAAGACTCAAACATACACATTTTATCTAGAAAATTCTTTCATCATCTAGTTTTCAAGTAATTTTAATAGTACATATGAAAAGGGCAGAGTTTTTTTTAATATAAATTCAATTAAAAGATATTAAAATCCAAAGAGCCTCAAAAAGACTTGGTTTCAAGGATGCGGTATTTAATAAACATGCAGACAAAAGGGTAACTGGGAACTGTGATGTCACAAATCTTACACTTTGCCTTCTCATAGTGCAGTTCACCAATAGACATGGGCACACGGAAGTCTGACGGTGCATCCGACTCAAGGATGGCAATCAGCTCTTGATCAGTAATATCTTCAGGAGCAGGGATGGCATCTGAAGTGCAAATATTGATGAACACTTTCTTCTTCTGATCATCAAAGGTCTTCACACAGCTCCCTGCAACACAGAATTTTGGTCAAATTTCCAAGGAAATTATAATAAAATATTAAAGAATTATCTTCACAAGGGAAGGACTTAGTCATATTTCATGATAATAACAGATACAATATTTTATTACTGTTACTAGATGCAATCTTGGTCTTGAATATTACATGGATACAGCTGCAAGGTTGTTAGACCTACGTGAATCTAATTTCTACAGTCATTGAGAAAGGGCACAGTTATTTCGTCAACACAATACAGTACTATGAACATGTTGCAATCGTGCCTTAAAAGTACAGTATGTGGCTAGCTTGAATGGTACACTAACTACATTTGTACATAAGTGCACTCAATGATCTCTCAAGAACTCAAACCTATGTAGCATAGGTCCAAGCCCTTTTGTACAAATGTAGCAAGGGTATCATTTATTATATCTCTCTCCCAGTCTTTCCCCAACCCCCCTCTCTCATACCTCTTTCCCTATTTACCCTTCTCTTCCCTCTCCATCTTTCTCCCCTCCTTCCCTCTCTTCAAGCATGCCCATCTTCCCCTTCTCCTCCCCTCTCTTTAAACATCCCCTCTCTCTCAGAAAACTTATATAACAAATCACTGAAAGTGGTGAATAAGTCTATGGGCAACAGAACTAATACTTCAGATGTTATTTCATAAAAATTGCATTGGGAGGGAGGTTGTTAGATGCTGATATTTCCCAAAGAGTGACCCTATACCTAACCCAGACTGGCTTACGACACTCCTCTACCCGACATGCTTCATGCATGAAAGTTGGGTGAGGCTAGCCTCAAGAGCCTTGCCTCTAACCTCGAACAGGCAAGATACAGTAATCTCTCTTATAGGTATACTATTATGGTTAACCTGGCAGTGCCCAGGATAGTCTCTCTCTCCCTCCCCACCCCCTCTTTCCCCTATCATCCAACCCTCCCCTCCAACCTTCAACTGACAGATATATTTATTTATATATTAGAAGGGGTTGCCCAGCTGTGCCCGGGTCTTTTCTCCCCTCTTTCAACCCTTTCCTCCTCTTCTCTACTATTCATCCCATCAATCCCTTGATGCTCCTCATACCCTTTGTCTCTCTCTCCTTGTCCCTCTCCCCTTTCCCTTCTCTTAGAAAATGTATTATTAAGAAACACTGAAATAACTGTATGGGTCTACATACAGTTGTTTACGTAGATAAATGTACTGTATATATAAATTATGTAGTTAATATATAAGAAAATATATTATTACAAGCACCAAAATTAGGGAAATTACACCATATATTTAAATTGGCTCAGTGAAAATTGCATGGGGTGTTATAAATAAAATTTAAAACATTTAACTTAGGCGTATCCCAACCAGCCTATGTCTGTTCCACATCCGACACCATTTCCTCTGCACATTTGGTTGACGCTAGCACAGAGTGTCTGGACTCCAAGTTTGGACAGACAGATATTCTCCCATAGTATACAGTTGGGGGGGGGGGGGGGGAGGGGTACCAGGCATTGCTCGGGTCCATCTGTTTGTCTGTATTTCCCTCCCCCCTTCCCCTTCTCTCCCTCTTTCTCCTTCCCACCCTCCCCCCCTCTCTCTCTCTCTCTCTTATTTTATTTTATTTTATTTATTTATATATATACAAGAAGGTACATTGGGTTTGTGAGAATACATTGGATAGTACAGTATATACATTCTTGTAAAGCCACTAGTACGCACAGCGTTTCGGGCAGACTCTTTTTCTCTCTCTCTCTCTCTCTCTCTCTCTCTCTCTCTCTCTCTCTCTCTCTCTCTCTCTCTCTCTCGCTTAAATAATATAATTTTCTACCATTGCCGTGTGGGTGGTCCACCGATGGGAGGAGCTTAGCGGCGTGAAATATTAAAAAAAGGAAAAGTTATCCATTCGCTTTGGGATAGGGATGGGACTTGAGAAGCATTTGAAGCTGTAGAAAACTCATTTGTTTTATGCTATTATGGCCAAAGTAAGGATAGGCGAATATTTATGTTAACTTTCTTGAGATCAGTAAATAATGGTGTACGTATATTTCTTTAAGATTTTTTTTTTAATTTTAGTTTCAAAACATTTTCATAGATGCAGCCGCCGGACAGTGTCAAAAATGTTTGTGGGGGTCAGAATGCGACTCCTGGTATGCTGCTCCCTCTTGAATTCTGGTGACCCCAACCAGCCTATGTCTGTCCTGTACTCTAGACCATTTTCCCTGCAAATTTGGTTGAGGTTAGCTCCATGCACCTGGCCATTTGGTTAAGGCTATTGAACGTACGTATTTGTTAGCCAGGTGGCATGTCACTCACTATGGGCTCTTATCCCTGTCCGGATACCATCTTCTCAAATATTATTCTCTTGGACACACACACACACACACACACACACACACACACACACACACACACACACACTTAAGACATGTATTGTGGTCCCCTAAAGTCGAACTACTGACCTCCAGGATGCAGCCTCACAATAATTGCCTAACTCCATGGTACCTATTTACTATATATAATACTATATATACTATATTATTTACCTATTTACTATATATAATACCTATTTACTGCTATGTGAACAGGTGCATTAGGCAAAAGGAAACGTCCCCAATCATTTTGGTACTACCCGGGGATCGAATCCTAGATCCCCGACTGTGAGTCCTGAAGTTAGGTTAGAGTAGCGATGACGTAAGGGGAGCCTATACTTTTTTCCAGGTCTTAGACCTACTGCTTGATTCTGGAAGAGTTCTTACTGCAATCACTTACAACAATCCTAATAATCCCTCTTATTTTCTCAGCGATGTATTTCTGTTTTTAATCTTATAATCCTGATACTCTCATCGGTTATATTACCGTTTTTTTATTATTATTCCATTTATGTCGTCATAAATGACCGTGTCCAACTTGTCATATCATATGATTACAATCACCCTTGGGGGCCAAGTGGGCTCTTATCTGTATGATAAAACCGGAGGATCACAAAAAAAAATAAAAAAATAACACCCCAACCCACTCCCTCTCTTTCACACACATTACACCCAAACACACACACACACACTAGGAAATGATGTGGTGGGGGCTGACTCTATACACAGCTTCAAATGTAGATATGATGGGAGCTCGAGAAGCTCAGGAATCTGTACATCAGTTGATTGTCAGTTGAGAGGCGGGACCAGAGCCAGAGCTCAACCCCCGCAAGCACAACTAGGTGAGTAGTGAGTAAGCGTTATGCCCGAAACGCTTTGCGTAATAGTGGCTTTAGGCATTGTATGTACTAGCTCTACCTATAAGTCAACCAATCTTTGTAAAAATTTATTGTATGTATGTACCTTACCTAAATAAACATTTTATTTTTATTTTATTTTATAGTACGTACGTACGCACCACGGGCACAGATTTGCACACGACTTTATAATGGTCCAGGACGGATCGAAACGTTGTCCTTTCTCCATTTTTTGATGTGTGGTTTGGTCACAACACCGAGCATACTTTTGGATAATGCCCCTTTCGTTTACATGCTCGTGTTCGTTGAACAAGAGTTGTATATTTAGGCTCTCGGAACTGTTAAATGACTCTTGCAACCTTCCCTGCACACATATCTCATCTTACAACATTTCAAGATTTAATGTTGTGATGATGACACTGTCCTTGAACCTCCAAGGAAGTAAGGTGTTTCCACAATCTTATCTAATGCGTCTATATTTTCTTTAGCTAAGATTTACAGTATTAAGTGGTGCTAACACGACGCCAGAATATATATTTTAATATTTCTGAAATGTTAGTGATAAAGTTGTCTCAAAATTCTTTGATGTTTCAATTTTTTTATAATAATGTAGGCCAAATGTACATCAGCTGACCCATAGATATGTGGCTCTTAATGTGTAGTAGTATAATGATGATGGAGTAGCTAGTGCTGATTTCATGATGACTCGGTTATATTACATTTTGTTCAGGTTTCTGTATATTATTGCACTCAAGACTGCTAACAGCCAATCCAACAGAACTAGCTGCACTACAATTACTACCAGCACAATATAAATCCCAGGAGTAGCAGCTTTCTGTTATTCAAGGTCTCCCCTTCAAGCATGTCAATATTTAAAAACATTTTTTCCAAGACAACAGAAATCTGGTAGTAATAACCATGCACGATGCACAGAATAAAGGTTTCAAAATATATTTTTACATGGATACCTTCTCGAACAAAGCTAACTCATCAAGACACAGCTAAAGCAGCAAAATCAAGTAGAAAAAAAATTAATTGAACCACACCTCAGAACCCCCTTACCTCTGTTTTTTAAAAGCAGTATAAATTTTGTTTCATTTACATTTGAGACACACGTATATATAAAGCACACCTTTTTAAGGTGCAAGCCTCTCGTGTGGCTATTTCTTAATTGCTGTCCTCTCATTCCTCCATGGGCACCAGCCTAGTTTGTGGGGCCCTATTAGTGTTGCCCTACGCCATCCTACCCGTATCCCCACCGGGCAATAGTGTATCTATGGCAATGCATCAGTATTCAAATATGGCCACCATTAGATCTGTCGTAAGTTGTAGGTTAAGTTTGAGGAAGTTTGACTAGTCAAGTGTCCAGAACAATGGGAACCCCAAACGTGCAGACCCCACAGCAGTCACTAGCGTGCAGGTGGGATCACCATGCAACATTTCATGTATGGTTAACACAATGTCTGGGAGTGCACAGTTACATCTAAATTGACTGATACTTATCTACAGTTCAGTGTATATGAAGGTGGTGGGGCTACCACTTTCAGGGAGACCCAGTAGACCAATAAGTAAACGGGCCAAAAACATTGTTACAGGTTAAGAAGTTCATGGCACGTGGGGTAAATGTGCACCTTAAATGATAGAAAAAATTAACTGGGGAACTCATTAGGCAAATCAGAGATCCAACTGCAGCCACTTTCCTTTTCCATCGCCTCATCGTCGGAATCCAGAGAGGAAATGCCTGGTGTATGGTGGGTATGCTCCCCACCTTTGGTGGAGGTGGAAGAAATTTATGGCGGTAATTGCCATGATTATGTTAGGCCAACGTTACCTCTGGCAGGTGGCTGCAAGAGACGAATATCTCATATATACATTCTGTGAGCAGAAACTGGGTTATACTATCCAACATTACATTACTGAATGTTTAAGCATTAGCCCCTTTAGACCACCTGCCGGTATGTGGTAGGTAAAACTATACAATGACTTTAACCTTGGAACAGAACAGCGACTTTCTGATGGATAAATACCCGGTTCACCTCGAGATGTCAACTCTAAATTGTGACGTCACAATGATAATCAATAACGTTCTAGCTAGATAGCCTTTTGCGTGTCACGACAAATTGACTACTGAATTAAAGGCTTGCCATTGACAATATATTACTGATAACACATGGTAACAAACAGTAAATCAGTACTAAGAAAATGTACCCCCTATTACATATAAATCGGATAATGAAATTATAATACCATCTGATATTTAACATTATACTTAAAAAAATTAACTAAAATTGCAAAAATAATAATTCAACTAGAAATTGAGTTTGTCGATCACATTTCATTACAGACACAACACTCAGACAATAAGGGTCCACGCATCCCACGGGCGAGGAGCCACAAAGAGCAGACATGGTTGAGCACCCAGCCATCCTCTCCAGTTGTCACCTCACAAAAATTATGTACTCAATTGGCCGAACCTAACCGATGGATAGATCAAAATGGTCCATCAACAGATCCGCTGTTGGATCTAACAGCGATGATCTACAAAAATGATCTACAACCAGAAATCTTGGCCAAATATCTCCAGTTGTTTACTGTAAGTCGTAACTAAGTGATTGTAACCTAGCCACCGCTGCCCCACTGGATGGGGGGCGGTGTGCAGGATAACTATATCAATTGTGACACCAGCTCTCAACATATGTCAATTGCTTAATTTAGAAACTGTACTTGTGGTCAGTCTCGAGCCCATTGTTAATGTGACGATGTGCATTGAATTTTGTAACTAGCTCATCAAGATTGTAACTTGCTTAGCTAAATAAATTTTGGGGTTGTCCCTGATCCCAATATGCAACCTGTTCGCTTACAAAAAAAAAAGTCACATTTCGATTGTATACGTTACATAAGGCCAAACATTTTTGTACTTGAAAATGGAAGCGGCCCGCGACAGTGACGTACTGTCCCATTTTCTGTTTTGGGTCCTCTGATAGGTTAGGAAAGGACACATTAATTTGTCCGTTTTCTTGACGTTGGGAAACCGTAGGAGGACAGCCTGCATTATGTGCCTCTGTAACCCTTTCCACTACTGCCTGCAGGATTGGCATGGAGTACATTATAAATGAACTAAACTAAAAATAAATCGTAGGCTTGCTGGGAGAATACTGAACAGCCGTGGACCTACCTCATGTCCATTTTAATGTTCTCTGGTTGTGCCTATGGCACCTCTACTCTTCACTGGGTCTATTCTGCATTTCCTAACATACCGTCCACACTCCAGTAAGTTTAAGTTTTGCCCCGAGGGGCGAGTTTATTGGGAAGCGCCACTCATCCTGTGAGTGGACACACCACCATAGCAGCATGTACAACAACCCCCAATAGGAAGAAAACCCACTGGGTTGTTCATCCTGTCACTTGTACCCAGACACAGCTCGAACTTGCTTAACTGTCTCAAGTGTACAGCTCATCAAATAAGAAGATTAACATTTGTCAACCCTTAAAAACTTACTTTATCTTGCTGGAGCAATATGGGGGAATCTTTTGAGAACATCATTTATATTTGACAGATAGTATTTACCTAACTCAAACAATGTGGGGTTTACTATGCTACACACATTTATAATGTGTCTTAGATGTTCACATTATCTCAGGTAGTGGTCAAGGCGGTGTCCGTCACTCTCACCACATTCTGCAAATCCGCTGCTCAGTTTTTTCCATCCCGAAACTCTATAGATATTTGTATCCAAGACGAATTCTCGCTATTACTGATTCTCTCCCTCGGCCACCTCCTCTTCTTCCATAATGATTGGGATTGTCTGCTGCAACCCATTGTATCAGCGTACAGATTGACTGGTTTGTGCTTCTATCCTCCTTTCCTCAGTTACCTTGTCACTATGATGTTGCCTGATAATACCTCTAATTTGTAGCAGTCTTGGATATGAAATATTCAATATGGTCTCCTTCAGCGCCCTCAGCAGCCAGCACATCTGCTCGTTCATTTCTACAGATTCCAACATGGGAGAGGATCCTCAGGAATTTGACGACCCTTCCCTGATTGGTTAGTTCCCCCCAGAGCTTTCTTGATTTCAGCAACTATCGCTAGATTTTCCGCCCGATTTTTATTAAGGTTTTGCAGTACTGCTTTTGAATCAGTGCAGATCACTGCACGGTTGGTGTTTCTTTCAAGAAATCTTAACGCCATAACAATGGCAGTTAGTTTTGCTTGTGTTGAAGAGGCATAGTTCTCAATACGTACTTTTTTCAATTGCGTTTTGAAAGCCATTACTCCTAATTACAGTGTATGACGCCTCAGCTCTGCCATTGGTAGGATTAGATGACACATCAGTATAGATTTGATCCAATTCAGTCCCAGCTTCTTTATAAATTTCCTCAAGATACTTGTGCCTCATTTCTTGTGATATCATGTTGAACTTTTTCACTGGCATCTCGTTGATAATAATCCTACATGGGTCATCCTCCCAGGGAGGCAACCTCTCTACAGGCGGGAGCTCACGGGCTTACTGAAGCAGGTGAAGGTCTTCCAGGTAGCAGACTGACCGGTGTCCATTTTTTGCTTCTCCTGTTTCCTCCTGTAAGTAGCACAGAACTCATTTTTTTCTTGGCAACATCATTGTAATGGGAGTCTCTGGCTATATTAATTGCAAGATAGTATTCAGTTGTTCCCTGAGTCTGCTTTTAACACTAGGGAGAGAGAACTCCTCTCGTAAATTGGATGCTTTGACAGTTCTTAGGACTCCAAGAATGATTGACAGGGCTTCATTTTGTATGCCCTGGAGCCTTTTCATATCGCTTTGGGAGTGGGTGCATAAAACTGGTGCGGCATAGTCTATGACGGAGCGCACATAGGCTGTGTACACCACTTTAAGCACGGCAATAGAGGCCCCATACCCATTCCAGGTCATAGCTTTCAGTGCCCTGAGTCGACTTTTTCATGTTGCTATGAATTGGTTGAGCTCCTCTTTCTTTCACTTGTTAAGAGCCGACAGTGACGCCAAGGTACCGATAGTAGTCAACCCACTCAAGTGTTACACCATTAATTTGTAGTTCTTCATTTTCTCTTCGCTAGTGATGACCTTGAAACACTCCTGTATGTCGATACAGAACAACGATGCCTCTGCTAGCTTCTACATTATGAGCTTACATCCTGCTCATGATGTTCAACTGTACCACTGAAAATAATATATTTGTGGAAATAAGAATGACCTAAACTACCAGTATAGCTGACAGTCTCCGTGGCGAAGTGGTAACACACTCACCTGGCGTTTCGCGAGCGCTTTGGCCTGGGTTCGTATCCTGGTCTGGTAGGATTTACTGGGCGTCAATCCTTAACTGTAGCCTCTGTTCACCCAGCAGTGAATGGGTACCTGGTTATTAAACAATTTGGCGGGTCGCATTCCGGGGAAAATTAGGATTAAGGACTTGCCAGAAACGGTGTGGATGCTGGTGGCTGTACAAGAATGTAAGAACTCTTGCATAAATAAATAAATAAAAAGTAAAGCATGCGGATGAAGAGGTGAGGAGAAGAGTAGAGGAGAGAGGCCCCAGGGTGTGGGAGGGGCGTGGTGGGAGAGGGATACCTTCCAGTACCTTCCCCGGCTGTGGCCAGCTACTCATCATGACTCGCCACTATCACACCCACCGCCTTCACCCCTCTCCACACGAACCTAACACCCGGTCCCCGCTATCACCCTCTCACCAACACTACGGTTGTGTCAAATTCTTTTGGCCTGAATGAAATATCTGCTATAATGATGCGGGTTACCCTTACCTAAAGGTCTTTAGTACCCTAATATCACCAGAGAAGGGTTAAGCAAACCCAAGTCTCTGATTACTTGTGTAAAGGAGGAAATGTATATGTTTATCTCTCAGAATGTTCGGTAATATGTTTATTGCTTGTGATGTGTGTCTATGTATGTATTAACACGATGTACTGAACGGGGTGAGAATAGCTTGAGCTACCTCATCCCTTTGTGTGTATTTTACCTCAATAAACTTATTTCAATTTCAAGTCTCTGATCCACACACACATATTCTATACTGTACAAACTCAAAAAGGGTGCGAGAGAGTCCGGTCTCATGTTTATCTGCTTGTTGTCCTCTCGCTGTCACTACAATTCTGTGTGGGGCCTCGTGGACTCCCTCATGCTTATATGGACGCCAAGTCTGGGTACGAACGTACCCATTGTGCTAGCGTCAATTCATTGTTGGTATAAACAGGATGGTTAAACTGTCCTGGAAACCATATGGCAAGGAGATGGATAGATGTATGTATATATATACATGTATGTATGTATGCGTGCAAGGAGATGGATGGATGTTGGCATGTATATGTATGGATGGATTTATGTATCTGTATGGATGGATTTATGTATATATGTATCGTGAGGTATGTATGTATGCATACATAGATGTGTGTATTTACTATTTGCATTTAATATTTGTGCCTGCAGAATTGAGCTTTAGCTCTTGGACCCCTTGGACCTACTACCCAATCTATTTTCCCTCTATAATGTCTATTACATATACTGTATTTCTAACACACGCACACACAGCCCCAGGAGCAGCCGGTAGCAGCTGTCTAACTCCCAGGTACCTATTTACATGGTGAACAGGGGCATCAGGGTGAAAGAAACTCCCCATTTGTTTCTCCCTCGGCCGAGAATCCCCCGAGCGCTGTCCACTCAGCCTTGTGTACTCACCTACTTCCACCAAGACTAATATTTTGTTGAATTATCTGCATGTCTCTTGCAAATTGTCTATACAGTATACCTAGGTCATAAAAGTATTTGTGCGTACGTCTGATACCATACTACTTGTGAAGGAGGAAATGTATATGTTTATCTCTCAGAATGTTTGGTAATATGTTTATTGTTTGTGATGTGTGTCTATGTATGTATTAACACGTTGTACTGAACGGGGTGAGAATAGCTTGAGCTACCTCATCCCTTTGTGTGCATTTTACCTCAATAAACTTATTTCAATTTCAATTCACCTACTTCTGTTTGCTGGGGTTGCGCTCTGGCTCTTTGGTCTCGCCTCTCAACTGTTAATCAACTGGTATTCACCTAGTTGTTCATGCGGGGGTTGAGCTCTGCTCTTTCAGCCCGCCTCTCAACTGCCAATAAATCAACTGTAACTGACTACTAATTTTTTTTCTCTCTCTCACACACACACACACGGATCTATCTATCACCAGTTACGGAAGCAGCTCCGTAACAGCTGTCTAACTCCCAGGTACCTATTTACTGCTAGGTAACAGGGGCATCAGGGTGAAAGAAACTTTGCCCATTTGTTTCTGCCTGGTCCGGGAATCGAACCCGGGCCACAGAATTACGGGCACTGCGCGCTGTCCGCTCATCTACCAGACCCCAGTAACTGTGTGTGCAGATTCCTGAGCCTACTGGGCTCTATCATATCTACATCTGAAACTGTGTATGAAGTCTGCCTCTACCACATCACTGCCTAATGCATTCAATTTGTTAACTACTCTGACCAGTTGATTGATTGATTGATGAAGATTAAGCCACCCAAAAGGTGGCACGGGCATGAATAGCCCGTAAGTGGTGGCCCTTTTGAGCCATCTGTGGAGATCTGTGGAGGTGCGACTGCACCCTGCGTGACGGGAAATGTCTCCCGTGCTGACCAGTTCTTTCTAACGTCCTTATGTATGGCTCATTTGGGTACTAAGTTTCTACCTGTGTTCATTTATTTGCGTACCACCTGTACTAAATAGTTTGTATTTATCTTGTGACGATAATCTCCTTCAAGAGATTGAGCCTGCTCTTCCCTCCAAAATTACGTCTTCACAATTATATAAAAAGACTATGGAAGAAATGTCCAACAACGACAACAACACCAGCACCAGCAAGGCTTGCCAGGGTGAGCAGAAACGTATGCAACCAGCCACCTGTTCGAACTCCAACCACCAAACTACCCGTTGATCGCTACGGCTCCGCTGATTGGTCGCCGGTCTGGCTGCACCTGCACTCGCCCCCAATACTACCTGATGTCTGGGGTCGCCCCAACATCAGTCCTCAGAATGTTCAGTGCTTTCGTAGCCAGCACACCTCCCAGCTAGACTCTAGAGTGTACTGAGAGAGGTGGTGGCTTTAAGCCAATATTCCAGCACCTCCCACTTACTGTTGTATTGCACTTCTTGTTATTTTGCCTTAACGTAACTTTTCATTTTGTCATTTAAGTATTCTTATTATTTTGATTCATTGATTTTATTATAAGAATTTGTTTGTGCATTATTTTCATGTTTTGATTTATTTAACGTAATTAAAATTTCATTGTTAAAGTTTTACTTGTGTTTTGTGTGTCTTCTCCTTACCTTACCACAGACGAAGTTCCAGTTTTTCTATTTTTTTTTATAACTATGTGACGAGGCCATACCCCTAGCCTCAAACAGCCGAACACCAACGCGTTACCGTCACAAGTTATATGGGGGCCTGTCCTAGGAGCTTCACTCAGGTACTGGTGCCAAGTGGTAATTTATGGTAAGCGTATTTAACTTTGTTAACGTAGCTTTACTATTTTTCATTCAATTTCATTTTTTATAAGGTGCGGTGTATTGTGCATTACGAGAGTAACATATAGTGAAGGTGAGACAACTTTGGATTACGTGGTGACTGTAGGCCTCAGTCATACTCTTAATTGGTCATCTCTCCCTCCATGTTATTACTCGTATTTACCATCTATGTCCCTTGAATATTTCTCATTCTGACAGATCATCATATTGGTACCCTGGTACTGTGGTCTGCCCCGGGTCAAGAGTACCCAATCTTCTGCAATCTGACTGTAGGAGGATAAAGAGGGCCATAGTTCCTCTAGCTCGAACTTTAGTTGCTGAATTGGGACCTCAGCAGCAGTTCTCGTCACCAGTTGACACCTCGCACCCCTACACGTCAGTCAGAGATGATGATACATACAACGGTAGGGAATTAGCTTATTTTTTCAGAGCACAAAAGTTCGCTAATTCTGTAAGTATCATATTAAATTCAGTAGGAAAAACTTGCTTTATGTCCTATAGAGACTTGGCAAGGTATGCCTACATCCTTGGACTACCAATTTTACTTTTGAAGCATTTAACTGTTTCATTTGTTTTCGAAACTCTGTTTCATTTGTTAGTAGGATTTTCTTGCCCTTATTCTCTTACATGAGTACCGGGTACAAGATTTCCTGCGCCCTTGATTTAATTTAATATCTTTCACTTAACGTTAATTGTTAAAGATCACACAGGATAGGTACCAGTTGCCACGTTGTCCTGTTTCTGACATTTCACTACTGAACATTCGTGTACCTTTATTTGCTAATTTCACCATGTTTCGTCTCCAAACTTTCCGTGCAAATCCAGCAGGTGAAATAGGGACTTTAAGTCGTGCCAAGAGGACTGAATTACAAACTCTTGCACATGAGTATCAACTAGAAGTTCCCTACCAAGCCAACAAAAATGACCTACACAACCTGTTGCTGGATTACTATTTAGAGCAAGGTAAGATAGACTCTGAAACTCATGAAACTTACTATATTGCAGAGAAAACTGACTTGGCAACGATGAAACTTAAACTAGAGCTGGCCAAGATTGAACGTGAGCAGCAAAGAGAAGCAGCTGCCATACGAAGAGAAGAACAAGAACGCGAAGCTGCTTTGAGGAGGGAAGAACAAGAACGAGAAATCACCCTCAGAGAACGTGAAGCTGCCTTGAGGAGAGACGAACAAGAACGTGAGGTTACACTACTCCAGGAGCGGGAACGAGTACAGCTTGAAACCAAACGACGCGAGTTGGAGATGCAACGCGAACATGACAAGCAACAAGCGACTCTGGCTCTAGAGTGTCGTCAACGCGAAATCTCCTTGGAAACTTCACACTTCACTCAACGCCAACAAGCTACTGCCAATCTTCCCGTCAGTTTTAATATATCACATGCAAGTAAGTTAATGCCATCCTTTGTAGAAGCAGAAGTTGATGTGTTCTTTACCACCTTTGAAACCCTTGCTAATCAACTCAGTTGGCCTGTCGACCAATGGGCAACACTTCTCAGAGTCCATCTTACAGGTAGAGCTGCAGTCACACTCAGTACTTTGGCGTCTGAGAATGACTACTACACTCTGAAACAAGCAGTGTTAGACGCCTACCTACTTTCCACCGAAAGTTATAGAAGGAAATTCCGTGACCACCTGAAGGCAAGTACCACTACCTTCCTCGAGTTTGCTAACACGAAACGGAGGTATTTCATGAAATGGCTGGAAGCAGCACATGTCTCTACTTTTACAGAACTCGTGAACCTGATGCTTGTTGAAGAATTCTTGAGACGTGTGCCGCCTCCTGTCCGCCTCTACTTAGCAGATAAAGAAGAAACCGACTACCTGAAGTGTGCTAAGTCGGCTGACACTTACAGCCTCATCCACCGGCTGACACCCGAACCATCCTCCAGTAAGAAGTCGTGGTACAGTTACGAGAAGGTGAGCCCCGATCAAGCTGGTTCACAACTGTACTGCAAATATTGTAGACTCTATGGACATACCATAGACAAGTGTGGTAAGTCTCAATACAAGGGAACCACTGACCAACAACGACCCAAACCAACTCCTCCTAAGTCCGGTAAGCCTGTGATGAATGTTGGTGTTGATGTTAATGATCTTTCTCTTTTCAGTAACCACCTGTATACTGGAACTGTCTCTGCCAACGGTTCAAATCCGGAGGGACGTTTCAAATTGAAGATCTTGAGGGACACAGCGGCTCTACAATCGATCATCTTGAAGTCGGCTGTGCCCAACATAGTCTACACCGGGGAAACAGTCTTCATCACTGACCTCACTGCTACCACTCCATACCCTCTCGCCAGAGTCCACCTGGATTGTCCCTACGTGAACGGGGAAGTCCAAGTCGCCGTCAGGGAAAAGCCTTTTCCCATGCCTGGAGTGCAACTTCTCCTAGGCAACGACTTGGCAGAAGACCTGCAACCGACCAACCTGATCGTCATGGACAAACCCCAGGTGTGTAACTCTGTGCCAAGTAACCCTATTCTTGAGTATGTTCCAGCAGAGGTTCAAGAGAGTGATGAAGTTTCTCCTCCGGTTCTCGTGACCACCCGTGCACAAGCCGCACGTCCACAGCCAGCTGACTCTACTGCTACCGCTGTCCCTCAAGACCCTCAGAAACTACCCCCGCATCTGACCAAGTTGGAGTTCCGTAAGTTGCAGAGGGAAGATCTTACTTTAACACCATTGTTTTTCCAGGCTGAGACTCAACCCGACAGTATTCCTGGGTTCTTCCTAGAGAACGACTTGCTCTACCGCAGATATAGACCCAGTAAACTGAAGGAGGAGGACGATTGGGCCAACACCGAACAACTTGTGATTCCCACCAGCCTGCGGCCCACTATTCTACACCTGGCCCATGGAGCATTCTCCCACTACGGCTTCAACAAGACTTACCATGGGATTCGTCAAGACTACTACTGGCCAGGTATGGTAAACAACGTCAAACAGTACGTAAAACAGTGTCATACATGTCAGATGGCAGGCAAACCGAACGTCTCCATTCCCAGAGCACCACTGATTCCCATACAGGTGCCTGCGGAACCTTTCCACAGACTCATAATAGACTGTGTTGGTCCTTTACCTCGGACCAGTTCAGGTAACGCCTACATCCTAACCATCCTGTGTCCTACCACCAGATTTCCCATAGCAGTTCCAGTGAAGAACATCACGGCTGCTACGGTTATCAAACATCTATTGAAGATCTTCACTCAATACGGATTTCCCAGGGAGATTCAAAGTGACTGTGGCACCAACTTCACCAGTGATCTCTTCAAAAGGACACTGGAGGAGTTCAACATCAAACAGGTATTGTCCAGCCCCTATCATCCTGCTTCACAGGGTTCTCTTGAACGTAGTCATCAGACCATCAAAGCACTCTTGAAAAAGTTTTGTAGTGAAACCTCAAAGGATTGGGATAAGCAGATTGACCTAATAATGTGTATTTTCAGAAGTCTCCCCAATGAGTCCCTAGGAGTATCTCCTTATGAGATGCTCTACGGCCGTAAGTGCCGTACTCCCCTTAAGGCTTTCAAAGACTCTCTCAGAGATGCCACCTTCAGTGAGCATCAGAATGTGCCCCAGTTTCTTCAAAACCTTCAACACATTCTAGAGAGAGTCCACCGCTTTGCTCATGATAATCTATTGAAAGCCCAGGTGAGAATGAAGACTCATTACGACCAGACCAGCAAAGTAAGAAAATTCAAGCCGGGAGACTTCGTCCTTGCTTATTTCCCTATCCCAGGTTCACCTTTACAAAACAGATTTTCAGGACCCTACTGCGTCAAAGAGTGCAGGAATAATAATAATTATGTGATAGAGACTCCTGATAGGCGGCGGAAGACCCAGCTGTGCCACGTCAACCTCCTGAAGCAATATAATGGTACTCCTCCCACTGTCTTGACTAATTATTCCACATTCACAGAACCCTACATCCACAGTGAGACCTTCCCAGCTTCTCCTCCCGAAAGCACTGACAAGGAGTCAGCGCTTTCTAATTCCGAAATCCTTAATGATCTTCCCAAATACTTTCAGGATAATCATAGTGCACCTCTCGTCAAGATCTTCAGAGAACATCAAGAGTTGTTCAGAGATGATCCCCAAGAGTGTAATGTTACCCAGCACGACATCCAACTGCTCCCCGACACCCGGCCGATTCGTCAACCCTTCTACCGAATCAGCCCGAGCAAGAAGGAAGTCATGCGTGCTGAGGTGCAATACCTCTTGGATCATGGACTGGCTACACCTTGTGAGTCCCCCTGGGCCTCACCCTGTATCTTGGTGCCCAAACCCCAAGGTAAGGTGCGGTTGTGCACCGACTATCGTAAACTGAACTCTGTCACTGTCAAGGATGCTTACCCCTTGCCAAGGATAGATGACATCCTTGATGCCATTGGTAGTGCCCAGTACTTGTCCCAAGTGGACTTGCTTAAGGGGTACTATCAAGTGTGCCTAACGGAGCGCGCTAAAGAGATATCTGCCTTCATCACTCCTTTTGGACTTTTCAGATATGAACGCCTTCCTTTCGGACTATGTAATGCCCCGGCCACCTTTCAAAGAGCTGTCAACCGTGTCATCCAGGGCTTGGATAACACATACGCCTACCTGGACGATATCGTCGTAGCCTCCAACTCCTGGAGTGAACATCTGCTCCAGCTGCGACGTCTGTTCTCCAAGCTCCTGACAGCCGGCCTCACCATCAACCTGGGCAAGTCCACTTTCGCGAAAGGTAAAGTGCGTTATCTGGGTCATGTTATTGGGAGTGGCAGCATAGCTCCGTTAGACTCACACACTCAAGCCATCCTACAGTATCCACAGCCTACCACCAGGAAGCAGCTCCTGCGCTTCCTTGGTCTTGCCTCTTACTACCGTAGGTTTGTGAGGAATTTCAGTACAGTCGCCACACCTCTAATTCTATTAACCAGTCCCAAGCAACGGTATAATTGGACCATGCAGCAAACCGTTGCTTTCGAACAACTCAAATTCCTCCTCTGTTCTAACCCCATTCTCGCCTCTCCAGATATCACCAAGCCTTTCGTCCTTCATGTCGACGCCAGTGGTACCGGCGTTGGTGGTGTCCTGATGCAACTACGAGGCGAGGAGGTTCTACCTGTCAGCTACTACAGCTACAAACTGAAACCACACCAGAGGAACTACAGCACTATTGAAAAGGAGCTACTATCCATCGTCCTGAACCTCCAACACTTCGCTCCGTACCTACAAGGCGCCAGGTCTACCACCATCTTCTCAGACCACAACCCTCTCCGCTTCCTACATCAAGCCCAATTCACCAACCAGCGTCTTCTACGATGGGCTCTGTATTTACAAGACTTCAACCTGGAGATCCGCTATATCAAGGGTTCTGACAACACCATAGCCGATGCCCTCTCCAGAGTTTATGAAGTAGAAGCGACTCCATCCATTACTCCACCACATAACGACGTACTTCTTCCAGAACCGCAGGCTTCGGGGGAGAGTTGTGACGATAATCTCCTTCAAGAGATTGAGCCTGCTCTTCCCTCCAAAATTACGTCTTCACAATTATATAAAAAGACTATGGAAGAAATGTCCAACAACGACAACAACACCAGCACCAGCAAGGCTTGCCAGGGTGAGCAGAAACGTATGCAACCAGCCACCTGTTCGAACTCCAACCACCAAACTACCCGTTGATCGCTACGGCTCCGCTGATTGGTCGCCGGTCTGGCTGCACCTGCACTCGCCCCCAATACTACCTGATGTCTGGGGTCGCCCCAACATCAGTCCTCAGAATGTTCAGTGCTTTCGTAGCCAGCACACCTCCCAGCTAGACTCTAGAGTGTACTGAGAGAGGTGGTGGCTTTAAGCCAATATTCCAGCACCTCCCACTTACTGTTGTATTGCACTTCTTGTTATTTTGCCTTAACGTAACTTTTCATTTTGTCATTTAAGTATTCTTATTATTTTGATTCATTGATTTTATTATAAGAATTTGTTTGTGCATTATTTTCATGTTTTGATTTATTTAACGTAATTAAAATTTCATTGTTAAAGTTTTACTTGTGTTTTGTGTGTCTTCTCCTTACCTTACCACAGACGAAGTTCCAGTTTTTCTATTTTTTTTTATAACTATGTGACGAGGCCATACCCCTAGCCTCAAACAGCCGAACACCAACGCGTTACCGTCACAATCTATTCTGCCAATTCTTCTGAGAATTTTATAGGTGGTGATCATGTCTTCCCTAATTCTTCTGTCTTTCAGTGTCGTGAGGTTTAGTTCCAATAGTCCTTCCTCGTAGCTCATATCTTTGAGCTCAGGATGTACGAGTGCGTGCGTAAAGAGGACAAGGGGGAGAACATTGTGAGTGAAAATACGGATATTCCCAGTGCAATTTCAGTTACTATCTCTTGGTAGGTGATGAGAAGACAAGGAATCACGTGTGCAGCACAGATGGACGGAAATACGCGGCAGCAACACGACGGTCAACAACACAAATGGGGGTCCTTCCCAAGGTGGAGAAAGGGATGTCATATACTGCATACACCGAGAAGTGGGAGGGTTAACACCGCTTCTTGGTGTATACTGTATACCTTGAGTTTACTATAGATCTGCAGCATGTTCACAGCCAAAGTACAGTATATTTGGTGATTGGTCAGTAAGTTAGTGGCATGGCCTTCATAACCCACAAAGAGGTTGAAAGGCCCAGCAGCACCAAGAGAATGGAACAGAGAAGACTATTCGTGGTGTTGCCGACTTGCACCACTCACCACCTCCCTCATTCATCAATCTATATGTACGCATTACCCTAATGACCTAATATTTCCAGTGGACTTTAGTACGACAGTTTCTTAACGTTGGGAAACCCTAGGAGGACGGGTTGCATTTATACTCCTATTCCAATTCCTCTAGGCTTCGAGTCTTCACAGAGGATGAGGCTCTTAAGGGGTAACATGACTCTATGGTAGGAGATAAGGGTAAATGAGAAGTGCAGCACGGGCTGGTCTAACTATATTAGGGTCGGCGCCCCTAATGCTTCCAGGTGCACCGAGACTACCTTATTATCAATGCTTCACCCCCCCCCCCAGGGAGCAGGTCGGCCGAGCGGACAGCACGCTGGACTTGTGATCCTATGGTCCCGGGTTCGATCCCGGGCGCCGGCGAGAAACAATGGGCAGAGTTTCTTTCACCCTATGCCCCTGTTACCTAGCAGTAAAATAGGTACCTGGGTGTTGTCACGGGCTGCTTAATGGGGGTGGAGGCCTGGTCGAGGACCGGGCCGCGGGGACACTAAAAGCTCCGAAATCATCTCAAGATAACCTCAAGATAACCCCCCCCCCCAATAATTGAAATATAATTTCCCCACATATACTGCTGCCATGCTAATAATCACGCTTAACGAGACATGTTTAGTAAAGGTAAATACTTAGCTGTAAAACACCAAGAACATTTATTCTAGAGAATACTTATATATCCGTAACTATTAAACATATCTAAAATTTGCTGCATTCTGCATATCTTCCACCAGCCACATATCAGGGAGTTTGAAATAATAAATGGAGGCCATTTGTGCCCTATGGTGCAATATCACAGCAAGTGATAACCCCCCCCACAGCTGAAAGTGGAGCCCAGCAGTCTTCTTGTTTCACCATGTTGGGTAAGTGAGGCCCACAGGGAGCCCACAGGGAGCCGGTCGGCCGAGCGGACAGCACGCGGGACTTGTGATCCTGTGGTCCTGGGTTCGATCCCAGGCGCCGGCGAGAAACAATGGGCAGAGTTTCTTTCACCCTATGCCCCTGTTACCTAGCAGTAAAATAGGTACCTGGGTGTTAGTCAGCTGTCATGGGCTGCTTCCTGGGGGTGGAGGCCTGGTCGAGGACCGGGCCGCGGGGACACTAAAAGCCCCGAAATCATCTCAAGATAACCTCAAGATAACCACCCCGAGTGAAATCACGCCACATGGCAGCGGCGGCGCCCAAACCAAGTTCTCAGTATGTATGCAACATTTCAACACGTCATCGTGAAAATGCAGCCAACAGTTGTTGATAACCTCTTGGCAATTTCTGAAACGTCCTTGAGAATTAATGGATAAATGTTTTACAACTTAGCAGATCAACTTCCCTTGAGAAGACTGTTTAATTAATTCGTTACGGACTTGTGGGCGGTGGCAGAAAAGTTACAAGTCATATATTGGGTTCAGGAAGCCAGCGTATTCATACATGTTTTGGTTTTTATCGCACCCCCCCCCCCTCCTTACAAGGCCGAATTCCTGACCCCGCCCAGGATGCAACCCCACAACAAGCAGACTAACTCCTGAGTACCTACTCACTGCTAGGTGAACAGAGGCATTAGATGAGAGGAAATGTGCCCAACCATTTGTCCCGCCAGGGATTCAAACCCGGCATTCTCGATTGTGCATCGAGACCGAACCTGACTACTAATACTACCACTAATATCTGGACCCATTGACACGGGGACATGTATACCGAGAGGGTGTAACCCGCTTAATTCTCGGTGAATATACAATGAGTTTACTTTGGTCCTGGACTATGTTCACGGCTAAAGTATACTTGCTGGTTGGTCGGTATGGTATTGTGGTTGCCTTAATAACCTACCATAGGTTGATAGTCGTAAAGCCCAACATCAATCCAAACCGATGATGCACATAAACAACCCTGGTAACGTTTTTCCTCTCCACCAACACGAACCTCTGGAATATCCTCCGATAATTTTCCTTCGTTATCAACGCATTACTAATAATATGACTTGTATGATACATTCATCTAGCTGTACCAGTATTTTGCTAGCGGTTATCAGTGATATCATTTGGTGTTGCTGATGACCAAACGACACACCAGAAGATGAAGAGACGATGACGTTTTGGTCCGTCCTGAACCATTACCAAGTCAATTGTAATAATCGATTTAATAATGGTCAATGTTGAAATTATCAATTATCAACTGACTTTTCGGTCCAGGACGGACCGAAACGTCGTCGTCTCTTCATCTTCTGGTGTGTCCTTTGGTCATCATATCTTCAGTCATGTTATTGCGACTGATCGTCTGCATTTGGTGTTGCTGTTTGTTCCAGCGGCCTACCCTCCCCCACACGTCTCTCTTTCATTGCCCAAGCTAAGCCAAGCACACAAAAAATCATGCAAATCAGTTGATTGATAATGCTATATTATTTCAGTACTGTATATTGCACTAAGAGGAGTATCCGGTGGTGCCCAGGACATCCTGTCTCTCCCCTCCCCCCAATACCACCCTTCTTCCCACATCCTCCACGGCTCTTCCCTCATCTTCACTCCCCCTCCCCATTTTCTTCCCTCTCTTCCCTCATCTTCACTCCCCCTCCCCATTTTCTTCCCTCTCTTCCCTCATCTTCACTCCTTCCACCTTTTCCTCCCATCTCCCTCTATTTTCCCACCCTCTCACCCCATCTCCCTACTCCCCCCATCCAACCTCGAACAGACAGACATTTCCATTATATACTGTATTGTATATAGTAAATCATGAAAATGTGTGGGCAAACAGTAGGCGTAACTCAAACCTCTAAGGACAACACATCCCCGATTTCATTTACAACTTCATGAAAATCACACAGGGGGGTGGGGAAGGGGGGTTGATTTACAGGTATATTTCTTAAAGCTTTTAACTTAGGCCTACCTTGACCAGACTATATCCATCCCATGCCCAAGACCATTTCCCTTGCAAATTTTGGTGAGGCTAGCCTCAAGCATCTGGCCTCCAACTTTTGGACAAACAGTCTCTCTCTTATAGGAATAGATGATTTTTTGAATGATATTCTGTTCAGTAGCATAAGCTTGTATAATAATGTTTATAAAATTCAAATTAAATAATCATAATGAATGTGGAAACAGTCTGTTCGACCAAGTTATAAGTCAAGCCAAGTCAGTCCAGATTTTGGGAATACTGTAATGTATGTAGAAGAATGCCCAGAACCCACTCCAGGTATGATGCAGGTAATACTGTACTGGATAATGAAAAACAGAATCCAGCTGTAATAATTAGTATTAAATTTTCTTATATTTTAATACTGAATAAGTGCTAAAAAACTTACTACTGTATATATAGATAAGTAGTTTATCAGCAAAATAACCAAAGAAAATTTAAAAATCATTATCTGTACTTACCAGGCTTAGGTTTAATTGTAGTGGCTCGTTCATAAGGCGAGGCCTTGGGAAACAGTGAATCTAGTTCCTGCGGCACATTTCCCTTAGAAGAGGCAAGATAAAAAATATTAAATACAGTACAAACAGTACATATGTTTTGTCATATAATATTTAATTCACTATGTTGGGGAACAGGAAGCCAGAGTATTTTCATACACGTTTTGGCTTTTATCGAAGTCGTCCCCTCCCCCCAGGCCGAATTCCTGACCCCACCCAGGATGCAACCTCACAACAAGCTGACTAACTCCTGAGTACCTACTCACTGATAGGTGAACAGCGGCATTAGGTGAAAGGAAATGTGCACAACCATTTCTGTTCCGCACAGGATTCGAACCAGGAATTGTCAACTGTGCGTCGAGAATGAACCTGACTGTATTACCGGGACACTAGATATTATCCAGTGTATCCAAGGCAGACCATATAATTATCATTACCCCCCATTTTCCAATTTCATAAGGTGGGTAGGTAACAGCCTAGAGGAATATAAGAGAGCACTGTATAGAGAGAAGATGACTGAAGACACTCATCTATTCATGTATATATTTCACACTAACCATCATTACTCCCTAGCAAAACTTCTGAAGCACTACCCCACTGATTTATACAACAAACTTTTCATGGACTAGGTTCCTAGCAAGGAGCAAGTTGTTAACTACACTGCAAGGAATTGAATTATTTTTGATTCATTTCATTAATATGTCTGGATTCACTACTGCAAACTAAGGCAGAAAATATATACTGTATCTTCATCATTTAGCTGGATATATGTGAACCAGTTAGATATTTACAACAAGCTAGTGAGGACATGATTGTACTCCAGAAACATACAAGGGCAATAGCTTCAAGCTCAATAAGTCACAATATAAGACAGAAAATATGAGATCCTTTTTCACTCATAGGGGCTATAAACCCATGGAACCTCCTTCTTGCCGAAGCTATAAATGCTAAAACATCACCGCACTTCAAAATTTAAGTTGGAAAAAATCCTCAGGAAAAATAAGGGGACCTTCAACAAACCCCCAATTTCCTGTCTTTATCGAGGCCACTAGACAGATGGTGGCTCTCAGGTAAATAAAACAAAATATGAAACAACACTGTCATCTCAACAAGAATCGAATATGGTACTTTTTTTATTGCAGTACCCAGCATAATACATAATGAATACAGTAACTGTATTCATCAATCATGTTATATTTTATCTCAAAAAATGTAAACATTTATTCTTTTTTAACCCATAGGCTGCAAAAATACTGTACATAAACAGCAAGCATTACAATATTATGTTCCACCATGTGGAAGGCAGCATGGAATACATTAGTCAGTTTATGAAGTATTACCTCTGCTGTTAATGGATGGCTCTTAAGCTCAAATAAGCTACTGTACCAATTTTTTTCTTATATATAATATAAAGCTATTGGATAACTTGTAAATAACAAATCTTTAAATTTTGTCTATACAGTATGCCGTTTTTCTAATAATAAAGAGTAAATTAGATTTACAATAATACAAAACCCCTACCAGAATATTCTGGTGTTAGTGAATATTATTGTGTTAAGTGAAGTATTAAGTGAATATTAGTCCAATAGAATATTATTCTGGATGCACCAGAATAACTCCTGTATAATAAGTATATACTATAATGCAGCTCCCCCAGTGAAAAGTATTAAACCAGCACAACTTCAGGACTATCCCAGGTGAGACAGAAATGATTGGATGCATTTGATATCACCTAATACGCCTGTTCACCTAGCAGTAAATAAGTACCCAGGAGTTATTCAGCATGTTGTGGTGTTGCATCCTGGGAAGGGTCAGTAGTTTGACCCTGGGGGGACCTCAATATAAGCCAAACATACATACATACATATATATATTGTATATATATATACAGTCGGAGCCGGAGCCGGTCGGCCGAGCGGACAGCACGCTGGACTTGTGATCCTGTGGTCCTGGGTTCAATCCCAGGCGCCGGCGAGAAACAATGGGCAGAGTTTCTTTCACCCTATGCCCCTGTTACCTAGCAGTAAAATAGGTACCTGGGTGTTAGTCAGCTGTCACGGGCTGCATCCTGGGGGTGGAGGCATGGTCGAGGACCGGGCCGCGGGGACACTAAAAAGCCCCGAAATCATCTCAAGATAACCTCAAGATAACAGTATATATCCTACATGAGAAGGATTATTTACCAAATTTAATTTCAATAATATACAGATTAATTAGGAACTTTTCAACACTCTCCCTCTACACATAATGCCAAAATACTGCTGCAATTTAAGATCCAAATAGATAAAATAATCAGGACAAATTGGGGACCTTTGATAACCTGCCAGCTTCCTATCCTAGTCGAGGCCACTAGAGTGTGAGGGGCCCTCTAGTCAACTAGTCTAAATAAGGGACATAACTGGCCGACCTCTCATGGTGTTCAAAAGGGAATTCAATAAATCCCTCCAAAGGACACCTGATCAACCTGGCTGTGATTCATTTGTCATTTGTCGGGCTGTGAGCAGCCTTGTCCAACAGTCTGGTTGACCAGACTGGTCAGAGACCGGGGAACTAGGACACTGATCCTCAGAACCATCGCAAGGTAGGTAAGGTTCCCAGTGTATCCAAGCAGATAGAAGATACTATCTGCTATACTTAATAGTATAGCAGATACTATTGACCTGTATCTAAATAGATAGAGCACCCAATTGGCCTGTCTCCAATTTCAATGCTATTCAGTTCATATCCAACAACTCTATATAGCCTCATCATTACCTAGCTTCAGAACCCCACATTGGGTAACATTAAACCGCACCTGCCAATCTTTTTGGTCATTTCAAAACCCTGTATAGATTATCTTGAAGTGATTTTGAGTCTTCTAGATTTATTTCTTCAGGTTCTGTAGAATTTTTGGGGGGCTATAGTTGCATAATTCTTCCAGAATTCGTGGAGCCAACACTATAAACAATGCACTGTGATGTAAGGTAAGCACACATTGCTATTCTGGTCACATGCGGAAGCTGCATATAAACAAAATTTCATCTTCACTCGTATGTTAGTGGTCTTACCTCTAACACTAGCTTTCTACGTATTATATTTTCATCGATTTCGAGAACTGAAGAGCTTTTCTTCTCCATGTTTTGAAAGTTCGAGATACCTGAGGACAGGTCGCTTGAAATACTATGATGTTATTGTAGTTGCGTATACAAACTCTAAAACAAATGTACACTTATATTAATTATTATTATTATTGGTAACCAGCATCAATATTTATATTTATAAATTAAATATATCATTAAACAAAATATTTTTTTCAAATATTAAAAGTGTTAGGTGAGTACTGTACTTGTGTTTACATTGTTTTTGGCCCGAATGTGTTTTTGCCCGAAACGCTATGCGTGCTAGTGGCTTTACTACAAGAGTGTAAGAACTCTTGTATATATATATACACAACGAAATCACAATAGCGTGATACATCAAATGAACAATGAACAACCCTCATCACGGCCCTTGTGGATTTGTTCACTTGTACAGTATATATAATTATTAATTATATATACAAAAGCACTTACATTCTTGTAAAGCCACTAGCACGCATAGCCTTTCAGATGGGCACTTAATCTTAATTTCCCTGTAGGTGTACTTGAATTAATATATTAATCTGATGTGTAATCAATTTTTTCAGGCGGAGCTTCTCTGTATCATTGTCTCCAGAGGCGGAGCTTCTAGTGACATCATACCCAAGGGCGGAGCTTCTTGTGACGTCATACCCAGGGGCGGAGCTTCTAAGTGCTATGTTTTTAAAGGGGAGAAACTTCTTCTGATTCACTATTTATTTATTCTTCTGACATTGATGTATTTTAAAAAAGTTACGACACAATTCGGGTGTCGTCGTCACCGGGAAGCAGCGTTTTATGATGTTATGCTCAGGAACAAGGCTATTTCGTGTGACGTCATATATTGGGCGTGAGCTTCGTGCCACATACTATCCTCGGAAGCTTTGGACGTCATCCTTAGGGGACTCTGGTCTATTCGTATATAACCGTTTCAGGAGCAAAGCTGCTTCGTGTGACTTCCTCCCAAGGGTAGAGCTTCTTGTGATATTTCTACGTGTAGAGCCTCTTCCTGTGACATTCCCACGTGCAGAGCCTCTTCCTGTGACATTCCCACGTGTAGAGCCTCTTCCTGTGACATTCCCACGTGTAGAGCCTCTTCCTGTGACATTCCCACGTGCAGAGCCTCTTCCTGTGACATTCCCACGTGTAGAGCCTCTTCCTGTGACATTCCCACGTGTAGAGCCTCTTCCTGTGACATTCCTACGTGTAGAGCCTCTTCCTGTGACATTCCTACGTGTAGAGCCTCTTCCTGTGACATTCCCACGTGTAGAGCCTCTTCCTGTGACATTCCCACGTGTAGAGCCTCTTCCTGTGACATTCCTACGTGTAGAGCCTCTTCCTGTGACATTCCCACGTGTAGAGCCTCTTCCTGTGACATTCCCACGTGTAGAGCCTCTTCCTGTGACATTCTCACGTGCAGAGCCTCTTCCTTTGACATTCCCACGTATAGAGCCTCTTCCTGTGACATCAATCATATTTATTAGGCGAGGATGTCATCATCAAGGACAAGGCTTCTTCGTGTAACGGCATGTACAAAGGACGGAACCTCGTGTGTTATCACCCACAGAGAGGAGCTTGTGAAGTTTTCTTTATGGGCGGAGCAAGCAAACTCTTTCCTGTGACGTCATTTGCAAGGGCGGAGCTCTCCGGACATTATTCTTAGGAGGTGGAGCGTTCTATATGACGTGGCTTTGAGGGCGGAGCTTTCTATATGACGTGGCCTTGAGGGCGGAGCTTGTGGTCAAGCAACAAAACATTCCCTAGCAAGTGTTAGTGTTGTCGAGATGTCTGACGGGGGTGGGCTTGACGAGTTTTGTAACTCGACATTTTGGGTACGTTTTTTTATCTTTATTAATTCTAATCACGTTTCGGTGCCTTGAGCCTGTACTGAACATTTAAACGTGGACAGAAGGAAATAATACACCGCTCAGAGTGCAAATTGTGTTTGTAATATAGTGTGAATATAAAGTGGAGGTGAGCCTCATGCTGTGTAAAGTAATCCGAGAGGATCCGGTGTGTAGCGAAACGTCACGTGAACCCCAAGCAACAGGTCAACTGTCTGCACGGCTCATGTTTCCGCTCATTACCAGTCCTCGTGCTCAGGGCTCATTACTAGTGCTTGAGCTTAGGGCTCATTAACCAGTGCTCGTGTTCTGGAGATGTTATCTTGAGATGATTTTAAGGATTAGCGTCCCCGCGGTCCGGTCCTCGACCAGGTCTCCTTTTTGTTACACATGCCGAGGAAGCAGCCCTTAGCAGCTGTCTAACTCCCAGGTACCCATTTAATGCTATGTGAACAGGGGCATCAGGATGTAAGAAACTCTGCCCATTTGTTTTCACCTCCGCCGGGGATCGATCCCCGGAACCTTAAGATTACGAATCCCGAGCGCTGTCCCCTAAGCCGTCAGGGCCCCCTTACATTCTTAGTGCTTGTCTTCTGGTCCTGTGGTAGTAATGTATACTTATGTGGATATACAATACTTTACTTTAATGTTTGTTTCAAGGAATGTGTACACCGATAACTTTACATCGTTTTTCGGTAAACATGTACACCAAGTTTGATTCTTGTAAGTTATAATGCTATGTTATCTTCAAAGTAAGATACTACTTAGTCATACTGGCTTAGCACTTACATATTACTAGTTCAAGGCAAGAAGGTAATGCAATAATAGGTCTTATTCATACAAATTATTATATTTATTCATTAAGAAATATATTTTACAGTTTATTATTGTTTTTATTTTGATTTATGTACATACAGTATATGGCATATGGGGGAACATAATCTTTTCAGTGCTTAGGGGTCATAAACCCCTGCACTGTGCACATTGTTAAATGTGTGGTGTGCAAAAAAAAATCCTGATTTTTTTTTATATTGTTAACCTTTCAGGAAGCACAAAAATCCAAGTAAAAAGGATCTCTCTCTTGTGGTTTAGCTGTAGTGGCCCCCACATATTTTTGGGGGGGAAATGAGGAACTGTTAATTTATTTTCGTCGTTTCTCATTTTATTTACTTTTTTGTTCTCACAAATTGTATTGACGTGTCAGTGGTGGTGTTCATTATGTATAACTTTGAAAAATATACGTATGTACAGGTATGCAGTACATATATATATAAATATATGCACTTCATGTATATATAGTTTCCCTTCAGAAATGTTCATATACAGTACTGTATTCCATAGTGCAGCAGTTGTAACTACTGTAATTTCATTTTCCCAAATCAGGCATACACTGTAATTTTTATATTTTTCTGATGTCTAATAAGCCTAATGTTTGCAAATCGATGCATTTTCATCCATTCATATTTTGCATTAGGATTTGGATGTCACATGGAATACAACGGACCCCGACTTCACTCTGTGTTTTGAGCAGACAGTGCTTGTGTGGGTACCATGTGGGTTTCTGTGGTTGTTTGCTCCACTAGAGATTTTCTACCTCCGTGACAGCGTTGACAGACTGGTGCCATGGACCTGGCTCAACATATCCAAGCTGGTCAGTGATGTATCATTGTTGTGCTTTAGATTTACCTGTGGCATTTTGTCTTCATACAGTATATGAAAGGTTCAACTTAAATATCTTGTAAGATCTAGGATTTATGTTCATATGCAAGTGTTGCTTTCATAATATTTATTCAGTATTAATGACAAAAATTGAAGTTCATTGAATATCATTCTTTTCAAAATATTTAAACATAAATAATATGGAAAGGTGTAAGTTTTTGTAAAAATGTGTTCACTCCTTTATATTACAGTTATTCAAATTTTTTTAATTGCTTTCAGGTAGTGTCAGTGCTGTTACTAAGTTTACAGTGCATCAGTTTCTTCTATGCAGTTCAGCAAGATAGTATTGACAATAATGTTCCTGGTGTGAACTATATGATGCCATCAGTCATTTTTGTGACTATTGTAAGTATAGTACAGTATTACATATTTGCTTATACTTTTGTAGATGCTCTGCATATTGCACCTGGATTGTACCTGGGGTGGGTTCTGGGAGTTCTACTCCCCAAGCCTGGCCTGGGGCCAGAGTGGCTTTATATAGTGTACATTTCTGACCTACAAATTTGATGGTATCAAATACAGTATATTGTTTTTACTTTATATAAATTTATTATTATTATAACTACAGTATCTTGTAAAGTATATCATATAACCCCTATATCATATAACATGCTTAAGTAGATTTTGTAATTCTTACTTCATACACAGATTACTATAGTTCAATTAAGTTACTCTTCCTTAACTTTGCCCTCATTTTTATTTGCTTTCAGGTGTCTCATTCATATACACTCTAATTACTCTTACCCTTTTATATTAATTTGTTTACATGTACTGTACATATAATTAATGCACAGTAGTTTATATTTTTGTACTCATATTGCACATTATTACAGTTACAGTACATGTTATAAGAGTATAATACAGTACACTGGTGCCTTCAAAATCTGGACTTCTACACAGCAGATCTTTCTATACAGTGGTTGAAACAGCTATTAGGGTGTCCCTCTTTAATCCAGATTTTTTTGTTTTAGAAAAAACAGTAGAGTTTATTTATGTGAGTTTTCCTGTGATATCTGAAAACCAGCTATGTTAAAAGCTGGTTACAGCTTTTAACATAGTGCTGCCTTGTTACAGCTCTTTTATGAGTGTTGTAGATCCATATTAGACTAGTATACAGTGTTATAGAGCCATATTAAAACAGTATATAGTGTTACAGATATATATATTATAGCAATGTTAAGTTACAGAACCATGTTGTAACAATGTTCAGTGTTACAGATCCATGTTATAACAGTGTTCAATATTACAGATCTGTGTTAAAATTGTATACAGTGTTTCAGATACATATTATAATAATGTTCATTGTTACAGATCCATGTGAGAACAGTACATATTTACAGATCGTTATTAGAATAGCATTCATTGCTATTGATTTCTTTAATCATTTGGCATCCAAGTATTTAAAAGTGATTCTGAAGTTGGAAATCATATCATAGGCTCTTTTTGCACAATGTTCTTGATATAGTTCTTGAGTTTTCTATCCAGAACCACCCGCTAGATCTCTTGGTTCTTTTTTTTTGTCTTAGAACAAAACGTGGTG
Organism: Procambarus clarkii; assembly: GCF_040958095.1. Lineage (NCBI taxonomy): Eukaryota > Metazoa > Arthropoda > Malacostraca > Decapoda > Cambaridae > Procambarus > Procambarus clarkii. Next base: position 3,554,479 of record NC_091231.1, read on the forward strand.
CTAGAACAGAACCCTGTGGTACTATCATAGTTTTATTTCACCAATCTGATACATTGCCTCTGATTACTATCATTTTTCTGTCAAAAAATGTTTAATTCATTCATTCATGTCAGCAGTCTCCTTGTCATCCCTCCAGTAAGTTCCTGTTTCCAGAACAACCTCTTATATGGCATTCTTTGTCAAAAACCTTTTTTCTAGTGTTTTGACAATCATGCTTGTCAACAATACAGGTCTATAATTAAGAGGATCATCCTTGCTATCATATTTGTAGATTGGAACTTTGTCTGTCTTTTTCCATATATCTGGCAAGACTCTACACAAAGATGTCTGAAAAATCAATTGAAGTGAGGGTGCTCAACTCAGAAGTGCATTCTCTCAGAACCCAAGGTGAAACTCCATCTGGGATAACTGCCTTATGTAGAGGCATTTGAAAATCTGATGTTATTCAAAATATTGTCACTTTGTCTGTGTCAGTAGAGGTATAGAGTTAGTTCTGATTCACTGTGTAGAAAATATATACAGTATATGATATGATTATAAATATGTATTCATCAAAACTGTAAGAAAGTCTTGTGTTTATTTTTGCAAATAAAGATCACTACTGTATTACCATCATAAACTTAAATCACTTCGTTAGGTCAGTGTGAATGACATTTACAAAATCAAATTCTATACATATTTATAATTTTATCACAGTCATTATTGGTTCCCATTTTTAAGACTGATTGTTTCTCAACAGCTACTTCAACTAATCTTTGTTCTAATGGAGAAGAAACGTGGAATTCAGAGCTCAGGTTACCTCTTTATATTCTGGCTGCTTGTCGTGGTGTGCGCAATTCCAGAATTTCGCACAAGCATCAGGCTCTATGACCAAGTAAGTAATACTAGTCATTTCTTTCAGTATTGTATTGTGATCTGTACAATTTGTTTTAGAAAATAATGATGATTGATCTGTATAACTGCTTATGCCCATGAACCTGTCCTAATAACACTAATTTTCCTTTCCATTGGGCATCTCACAGTTGTATATGCTGTGTTCACTTTTCAAAAAGCTTAGTATAATTCACTGCATTGTGAATAAGACTCTGTGGTGTTCAACTGCATATAAAAGTGACAACATTCAAGTGGAAAATTAACTTCAGATTAATTTTTTTTTTTTTTCAGGCTGAAGATCCAGACACATTCAGTTTTGTCCTGTATGTAGTGTACTTCCCTTTGACTATTGTGATGTTCCTTTTGAACTGCTTTGGTGATGCTCTTCCACAGTATGTCGACTTTCCCCTCGGAGAAGTAAGTTATAATAAACTACTCATATGAGATCATATCATCTTAAATTACTAATTGAATTGGGTTACCATGATATGTCATATAAAATCTTTGATCAGAAGCAAGATTTTATGCTTGGGAAAGTCATTGAGCCTTGTTTGATAATGATATTATTATCACTAGCGTTAGGTTTGCCAGAGAGGAGTTTTACTCAAAAGGGAGTTAATATTGACCCATATTTCCTTAAATACTGGCTTTATAAAGTTAATAAAGTATGTCATGAAAAATCTTGACTGAAAGAAACTGTTTGGGACATGTGTAAGCCAATGGGTATGTTTTGCATTAAAAGTGATAGTTTGTTTAAAATTTGAGTTTGATGCAGTATTCATTCTCACCTTAAGGGTAATTATAGTGCTTGTAACAGCTGTAACCATTGTAATGGATGAGAACAGAGGAGAAAGAAATATCAGCATATTGGAGGAAAAGTGAGGAGAGAGAGAGAGAGAAAGATAATGAAGAATGAGAGAGAATGAAGAATGAGAGAGAATGAAGAATGAGAGAAAATGAAGAATGAGAGAAAATGAAAAATGAGAGAGAATGAAGAATGAGAGAGAGAGAGAGAGGGAATGAGAGAGAGAGAGGGAATGAGAGAGAGAGAGGGAATGAGAGAGAGAGAGGGAATGAGAGAGAGAGAGAGAGAGAGAGAGGGAATGAGAGAGAGAGAATGAAGAATGAGACAGAGAGAGAGAGAGAATGAGAGAAAGAGAGAGAGAGAGAATGAGATAGAGAGAGAGAGTGTGAGTTGATTTGAAGGCTCATGCTTTCTTAGCAGAGCTGGTTCATTTTCTCTCCTGTCAGCTCTTCTCTTTGCTCAGGATAGAGTTGACTTAGGTAAGAGGGGTTGGACTTACTGCCTGTCTTTATTTCAGTATGTGGAAACAAATTTCCTTCAGTTGACTCAATTTTTTTCCAATATGATAAATGATTGCCAAAGGTCTTTTGTGTTGAATGACATCCCCATAGAATTGGTGGGACATTAAAATAATATGAAGTGGCCAATAATAATGGCCATTTACTTTAGTCCAATTAGAGCAGTATAAGATTTACTGTAATTAAAACTTGTCTAAATATATTTTATTTTCATGACTATCATAAAAGTCTGTGGAAAATTTGAGTTTTTTATTTTTTTATGATCAAGTTGGCTTATCTGAGGAATGAAGAAATTCCTCATTCTGGAAGTTTTTTTGTGTAAAAAATATTTTGTAAGTGTGAGTATTACACAAAAGGTGGTTCTGGATTAATATGTTATTTTGTGCACTCAACAGAAACCAAGCCCAGAAAGTAGTGCATCCTTCCTTAGTCGTATCACATTTTCATGGATGGATCCCTTGATATGGAAAGGCTATAGAAAGCCTTTAGTTCAAGGAGACACATGGGATCTCTCACGTGAAAATGCATCCCGTAGCACCATTAAAAAATGGGACAAAAACTGGAAGAAAACCTTAAAAAGCACTTTTAAGTAAGTTATTTTTTTAGCTTTTAATGGCATTATAGTATTCATAAATAATTTCTTAGTTTTATATAGTTTATGCTTAACATTTTGGCTGCATTATTTGACAAGTACAGTATTGGCAAATTCATAACAACTGGTTTATATTGGTTTATGAGCAGTGGTTTACAGTAATTCCATATGCAATCTGTATTCAAAACAATGGGCCCAAATCAGTTACATGTAGTAGTCATTTCCCTACTTATGAAATTAAACTTACATGACTCAGCTTGTGAGTTTAAAAGTTTTAACAAAAATAGCTTCCCACAGTTTGAATTTTGAAAGAGCACGTCTCATTACAATTCACATTTCAGACATTTAACACTTTGGCGCTGCACAGCCAAAGGGTTAAGAAATTTGTTAAGTAAAAAAGTACTAATGAGAGGATTATAAGTGCATCACATAAAGGAAAGTTACAGATAATTATCTTCATGAAATATATTAATTAAGATATAATATCAGAGGTTGGTAGGTTAATGGCTCTTGGGGTATAATAATGCTATATAATGTGTATGAAACAGTACAGTATATCCAATAATCAAGTGATATTTCAATTTTGTTTACCTTCTGTCTATATAATGTATATTATTCCACAATTGTCTTCAGGCTGATGGCCCCCCTTCCCCAATGATAATGACTTAATGAATTTGAGGCTAGATCATGATCCCAATGATGTGTGTGATACAGTTTGCATCATCTTAAATAACAATATGAATTGATCATGTAATTTTGACCTAATATTTATTACCAAGACAATTTTAACATTTGTTAGGGAAGACTGAGTAATTTAAAATACTGTGATATTTGCAGATTGATCTTATAGTGACTTGAGGTTATTTGCTTAAAACTACAAAGATATTTCTTTTAACAGAAAGCAGGATGTTCAGTCTTGGGCTGCCTACACAAACAATGTGGTGCATGTGGGTGTAGCAAATGATGGAACCCGCAGAAAAAAGCCTGTATCAATCTTACCCACCATGGCACGCACATTTGGTCCAACTTTCTTCTTTGGGGCTATACTCAAGGTCATATATGATGTCTTACAGTTTGTTAGCCCACAGATCCTCAGGTATGTTTATGCTGTGAAACCTTATGACATACAGAATTGTCTTTGTTAGGTATTACTGATATGGTTACTACTGGATATGGCTTTCACATGATTATTTGATTTCCTCTTCCAAAATTTGCAGTACTGTATCTGCAAGATATGGATAACTCTTTCATGTATCAACTTGAAACTTTTAGCACCTACATATGATGATGCCAGAACATTTTCTATTCTTATTGGCCTTGTAGCCCTCTGGTAACAGATTTTACAACCATTTTAATACTACTAAGGCAATAACACCTTAATACTTTAAACGATACAGTACTGTATCTGATAAAAAAAGATTGACTAGTTACCCAAATATTTCTATATACACATACCTTAATGCCACTCCAACTAGTCTGTCTTAGACATTACCCTATGAAGTTTTTCACTTCTCTGAATGATCATTTATGTCTATTGCAAGAATGGTAAAAAATATTGCGTAAACTGTACAATATTTAAATTTTAAATGTGTCTTAGGTTCTCATCATATACACTTGTGTAGTAAATTATCATTAATGTGACACTAATCATTTGCATCGTGAAATTTCTTTGCATGTCTTGATATTTGTCATAAGTGAAATATATGTCAGCCTCTGATCAGCCTATATTGATATGGTATCTATGCTTATATAGATATGGTCTATATAGGCATAGATACCATATATAAATGCCTATATAGATATGGTATCTATGCCTATATAGATATAATATCTATTCGTATACAGATATGGTATCTATGCCTATATAAACAGCTTGAAATGCCTGGCAGTAATTACCCTAACTGATCTCCTTTCCTCATCTGCCATCTCTCTTTTCCCCTCGGCTTTCTCTAACTCTTCACTAACAACACAGTTGTCAACTACCAACACCACAGCTGCCACTACCAACACCACAACTTCTACTACCAACACCTCAACTTCCTCTACCAGCACCACAAATGTCACCACCAATACTGTGGAAAGGGAGAGTGCTAAGCCTGCCAACAGGAGTCAGAAGTAATCGGCTCCTGTTCCCTTCTGTGTTAAAGAAAAACAGCCACAATAATTCCATGTGCAATCACCACCACAACCTCTAGCCACCATTATAACTGCAGCCCTCACTACAAACACTGTCAGTGCAAACATAAACATCACTACAGCTATACCCTAACATTTTTCTGTTTGTTTCTATCACAACTGATGGTGAATGCTGGAGTGAGTCCAATGATGTAGTAGCCATGGTTGACTTTCTCTATTTAGTCAGTTTTATGCTCGGTGAACAAGAAATTTCTCTTTTGTTTTCACTTTACAAATAAATAAATAACAATTTGTTACTTGTAAAACCCTTATATCATGATTTGTATATTGTATTGAACAAATTTAAGTTGTTCATATGTGCTCAAATATATTAATTTGAGCACATATACTCAAATTAAATTTGTTAATTTGTGCTCAACATTTATTATATTTTTCAGCTTGCTAATCAATTTTACTGAAAATAATGATGCGAGCCAGCCACAGTGGCGTGGATACTTCTATGCCATACTGATGCTTGTATTTGCACAAATACAGTCTTTTGTCCTTGGGCAGTACTTCATGAAGATGTTCTTAGCTGGGCTTCGTATTCGCACTGGAGTCATTTCTGCTGTTTACCGCAAGGTTAGCAGATAGACTAAAATTTCTTGTATATACTAATACTGTATAGCACTGAAACATCTATGGCAAGAACACAGTTGTTTCTTGTTATTTAAAGAAATTGTGTAGAGAAATTATCTGTGGTCTTCTATTAAAAATTAAACTTCCTGTTAATTGAAATAGCTCACAAAAATATGCAATGATAAGATCAAAATATGGTTTTAGTTTATATGAAAAGCACATTTCTGAAGAGAATCACTTGGTTGTTCCTTAGGGTAAGATTCCACTTCCCATATAAGGAGGGAATTGGACAATTAGACAGGATAACATTCAAGGTGCTGGTGTTATGCAGGACTTTTCAGAGACACACAAGTGTGATACACTCTTGGATGTACTAATTATGATTTGATGACAATTGGCTTCCTTTGGAAGGTGTTGATCTCATTCTTGGCAAAGAATAGGGGATTTGAGTGAAGACAAAAGAGTAAAATAAAAAGGAAACCTGAAGGTACAAATAAGTATGCAGTTCACTCATCTCTGCCAGTTGCTAGAAACAATAAAAATAAAGTACCGTATAAAGTGTGGTATGTTTCATGTTTCCAGGTTTCATGGAGTTTGAGATACAAATGTTGAAGAAAGCCTTCCCCAAGCTTGAACCCTAGATGTACAGCTTTCGGAAAAGCTGGCCTTTAGGAAGAAATAGTGGTAGGTTTGAGTGTAAATGAAAAGCTCCCTTTACACTTGAATATTCTCCTCTAAATATTACTTGATTTTTTACATTTTTTCAGGCTTTGCGTATTTCAAACTCGGCCAAAAAAGAATCAACAGTTGGAGAGATTGTTAACTTAATGGCAGTAGATGCACAACGATTTATGGACCTGACGACATACATCAACTTGCTGTGGTCAGCACCGCTACAGATTGCTCTTGCACTTTTTTTCTTGTGGCAGATTCTGGGTAAATTCCCTTTGAGTTTTATTATGTTTAAAAATTAATAAAAAGTAAAATACATTGTATGAAAGTATTAAGTTTTATATATAGAGTACTCAATTGTTATAAAATATTTACAGTATAATTGATAGTATTTTGTGATTTACTATATATTAGTAACTATAGTATGACTACTGTATGTAATGTTAGGTTGAGGTAAATGGTAAATTTGTCTTTATTTTTATATTACATAATATACAAAACATACAGAGGTTTGACCAAAGGTCGTGCTACATTTTTTTTTAATATAAACTCACGTTTATGTTTTCTTTATTAGGGCCCTCAGTACTTGCTGGTCTGGCTGTGATGATAGTTCTGATCCCTGTGAATGGTGTCATTGCTAATAAGACTAAGCAACTTCAAATGAGCCAAATGAAGAACAAGGATCAGCGTGTGAAGTTAATGAATGAAATTCTCAATGGAATAAAGGTCAGTTTCTATGGATTTATTCTTTTGAGTTTTAACATTGTTGTTACAGGTGTGATGATGTCACTGAAATTTGTTGTATAATGATGCTGCTTTTACTGTAGTTCAAAGTGGGTGCAGATGGGATTGGACTTAAACTATCCTCACGCTTCACTATATGTGACCAAGTACCTCCTGGTATAGTACAAAGAGAAATTCAATTTAATTTTTTTGTTTTGTTCTGGTGGTACTGTTGCTGCCCTTATACACTTCTTTTCTTGGGTGTAAAGTGGACTAAAAATGCAGCATTTTATTTTTCAAGGTAAAAAATTATTGTCCAGTAATACCTTTTAAAAAAAAATATTTACCGATTTTTTCTGGGAGGGTTCCCCTCAGTAGCTCCCCAGTGCAAACTAAGCCTTAGGGAATCACACCAGGCCTCTGAGATCCTCTAGAGCCTACTGGGAGCTTGGAACCCAATCTGGTTCTCTGAGGCAAGAGGTGCTTTGGGGATCAAAGACTAGTAAGAAATTCTGAACAAATCATATCATCATATTAATTTGTAGAATGAGAATGTGTTTGATATTATAAAAGGCAGTAAGGAGTCAATTATAAAATAAAATCTTACACATTTGAACAAATTTTAAGTGAGGTGTTAAAGTTATTAGGTTATGTAAATATCATTAATAAAAGTGTGTATACCAAAGATTTATTAGAACTTTTTTAAATTAAAATATTGTACTGAAATTGAAACAAAATTATAATGCACAGAATTTGTCCAGACTACTGTACAGTATTGTTATTTACTTAAAAATTTCCATCTCTTTAATATCTTACAATAGCATTTGTGTATTCTGTAGGTATTAAAGTTGTATGCATGGGAACCATCTTTTGAAGACCAAGTACTGGGCGTGAGAACCAAGGAGATAAAAGTGCTGAAGAATGCAGCATATCTCAATGCTGCCAGTTCTTTCATTTGGACCTGCACCCCTTTCTTAGTAAGTTGTTCTCTTGTTATGAAACTATGCTTCCCAATATACTATCAAAATTACAGCTAGTTTGTTATGTATCCATAAGTATGGCAGTTACATATATATTAAAATGGAATCCAAATCTAAGCTAAGATTAAGGGGACCCCATCCTTCTTTTCTTTTTCCCCCCCATTAAGAGCTCATTTCTCACCCTTGCCATGTAAATTAGAAACAAGTAGTGATGGTGAAAAATTCCTTGTATCTTATGTTCAATGTATCTTTGCAGTAAAATACACTCCCCATAAAAAGATAAAAAATATATCTTGCTTTATTGCTATAAAAATAGGACATTGTGCAAAATGAAATGCTCCTTATTAAGCAAGTTCCTCAATTGTTTCCTTGAATCCATGGGCTACATGGGTCCACATAGACAAATTTTACCTGTCAGGCTATATTGACCTGGTCACCTGTTATGACCAGGCATTCCAGTTTGTCAGGTCATGTTGACAATGGCAAATCTAGCTCGAATCACCATCAAGATGCCAAAACTTGCTATAATACAGTACTGAACAACAAATGCTAGACTCGAAAAATCCTCTCCAAATTTAATTTTAAATAAAATAGCCAATTATCTCTTTGATAACTTAAGGCTGGGCACTCAGCCACTACCCGAACCACCGTCATTGGTAGTTCCACAACAGAGTTAGAGGAACCAGCAACAGCACTTATTGCTTCCAACCCTTTTTGTGGTAGGTACTGTCGACTTGTTGTGATCAGGGTAGCTTCTGATGGCCCAGCTGGTAGTTAGTGTAATGATAATTGACATCATTTATTTCAATTACAGTATTGTTTTGAGGTGGTTTATTATTTGATAGCCAGTTCGTGTCTGTGGTGACTCAAGTCAAATTCACCAATGTCTCCTATTCCTAGCTAAGTGACCAGACTATTTAGAATGTTACTGGTCATAGTGGGAAAACAGGCTTTTAAAATTTGACAGTTTAAATGTGTCTCATGGGATTATATAGGCTGCTGTCTAGGGAGAACAATCAAAGTGTTTCAGCTCAGAAATTCAGATACATGAATCCTTTTAATTTTTTGTGTTTTATTGTTTCACATTGCAGGTGACACTGGTTATGTTTGCCACATATGTATTGTCAAACCCAACACATATTCTGACGGCAGAAAAGATTTTTACTTCTCTCTCTCTCTTAAATATTCTACGCATGCCCATGACTATGTTGCCATTCCTTATAGTGGCTACAGTACAGGTATTCTTACTAATATTTTACAGCTTATGGCAGAAATGAAAGTATTGTAATCGTAAAAATTAAGCAATGTGGGTTACATGTTTTTTATTAGAAATGCTCTGCGTTGTGACTTATTGTGTTAAGAATACTGGGTATGTAGTTGTCTTTAGAGGGAATATTTTTCCGAGTGAAAGCTGTTTCATAATACTGTACAGTATTCGTAATATTTTATGTACTGTATTTGTTTTATCGGGGTTAATTTTACATGTGTGTCCCTTTGTCTTTGATGTATATAACTGTATATCTTTGTCTACCTCATAAATGCTGCTTAAGTTGACCAGACCACACACTAGAAGGTGAAGGGATGACGACGTTTCGGTCCGTCCTGGACCATTCTCAAGAATGGTCCAGGATGGACCGAAACGTCGTCATCCCTTCACCTTCTAGTGTGTGGTCTGGTCAACTTACTTTAGCCACGTTATTGTGACTCATCGCCTGCAATGCTGCTTAAGAATCTTGTACGACGTGACCATAATACTTTAACATCTTTGTGTCTCCAGCAATGTTAGAATTATTTTTTAAGCTTTGCCTCATAATTCATTTATTTCAGATACTTACCTTGTGGTGAACCTTTCAACTTTGAGTTTTCTTATGTGCTGGAGATGGTTTAGATTTCACACTACAGCCTTACATTGTATGCACTCAACACTGGTCTCACATATGTAGTGTACAGTGTCTTGATGGAGTTATTGTTATGTGGTGTTGAGTGTCTTGAAGGATTCATTGTGGTGTACAGTATCCTGATGGATTCCTTATTGAAATTCCTGAATGAAGTAGTAAACCAAAGGCCACAGGGAACTGGGGAGGGGGGCCCACTGTTGGATGGGGATAGTGTTAACAAACTCACACTTGCTTCGAGAGATTAAAAAATTAGTTTTTACTGTTGGGGAATTCGTTTGGCAGTTTTGAGGCTTCGTTCTCTTTATACCAAGCAGTAGTCTCTGTTGGTTCGCTGACATTCTCGATGCTTTCCCAGTGGGGTGGCGGAGTGTTACCTGCTCTCTCTGCATCTGTGAGGTTGGCCAGGTTCTGGGCCTTGTCCCTGGTAGGCCAAACAAAACTTAATAGCTGATGTGACCTAGTAGCTGGGAGGGTCAAACTCTGAGAGAACTTGGGAGAACTCGGTGTAGCCCGTTCTCCCAAGCATGACTAAACTGATGTACTAAATTGCCCAGACCTATCCAAACCTAACCAAGGACCCATGAACAGGAAAGGGACATCATGTCACTTTCACAATCTGCTACAATTTTAGCACATCAGTTCTTGGGCTATGTATGCATTAAAATGCAATGTACCATTAGAAGAGTGGGTTGTTCAGTGAGATAGCACCAATATCACTCCATCACCACTTGCAACCGATGGTGGAGTGGTACAGTATCAGTATTGTGGTAGCCAGTGGCATAATCCTTGACTTTGCAGGTTCAAATCCTGTTGGGATCATAGCATTTATAATATATATTATATACAGTAGAGACATACAGTCTAAGCTCACTGATCCAAATTGTATAGGAAGCATTCCAGCCGTTTTGCCAGACATTCAGATAAGCAGACTTCTTACAGGGGATGTCCTAAAATGATCATGTTTGCAATTTGTTTGTACTACAACCACCATAATTCTTATTTCCACACATACTATAAATCAAAAATTTAATTTAAAAGAGAAACTTCAACTTACCTTGTCATAGGTTTGTCTTTATGTATGATACTGTAGATCTTTAAATGTGTAATTCTTGAAAATTTTACATAACCTATTCTCCTGTTATCCGAATTTCTGTTCGGATATGGTGAAGTTTGGAAGAAAATTATCATTACCTGATTTTGGCCAGATAATGCAAATGTTATTGTTCAGGCGACGTCGGATAACCGAACTCGTACAGTGTGTGTGTGTGTGTGTATCTATATCTCTCTATTTAAATATTATTAGTACAGTATTATTATTGTTATTACTGTATCTATTTTTTTGTACTTACAGGTTGTCTTTGCTTCCCTTACTACACATGTACTTGTAGAGAGTACAAATGCCTTGACAGCAGAGAAAATTTTTGTTACTATTGCTTTGTTAAACATTCTTCGTGTGCCATTGGGTTTAACACCAATTATTATAGCATATACAGTACAGGTAACTAAGATTGTCAGTAAACCCAGTGAATGGCTTGACCTACAGAAGCATGCTGAATCTATTGTTTCTAATGCACACTTCCAAGAAAGCTTTTTTTGAGGCACTATAGATATGCAGTAATGGTATTGTAAAATTTAATATACAGTAACCGAAATCCAATTTTGTAGTATACTCTGTTTTAATACTGTATGACTAATATTGTATTGTACATAATTTATATAGTTTGTGTCTAACTGAAGCAATTCCTTAGCTGTCATGCACACTTACAAAAATTAGCATACAGTACTCCATCATTAATTTTGTTCTTTTCATAAAGTTACTTATATTCTTAAATATACTGTACAGTATTCTTTTTTAATTTATTTTACGGAACCAATCATCAGGTGGTTACTTTTTATTCATGGGATTATTGATGCTTGAAAGGGTTAAGTCATGCCAGATTTTGTAGTATGAATAGTGGCATTTGGGATGTTGAATTAGGTTGAAGTGATGTTCTTGGTGTAGTTACAGTGTAACAAATGTTGGAGTGGAATGAGTAATGGCATACATGGGTGTGTGTTGGCAAACATTGTAAAATGATGCTATCTCAAAATTAGTTCATAACTTTATTGAAAAAAAAAAGGCTTTAGTAGGTTCTCTATCTGATATTATATGGATAGCTTTTAAAAAGTATCTTTAGCTTGGGTATGTTATGGCTTTGGACATTATATATTTTGCTCAGTATTTCAATAGTACCTCACTGTACTGATTTGTAACTTGATATTCTTCAGTTTTGAGAAAAAAGTATGGATATTGATTAATTGAATACAGACATTTATACCATGTTCACAGAATTGTATCCACATACCCCTCATATCCACAGGGTTTAGAGTGCAGTACAGTAGTCATAATCACATTGTGAACACCCCCCCCCCCCCTCTTCCCCCCCTGACCCCAATGTTTACATTGTGCGGATAGCTACTTCTTCGCTTAGAAAGTTAATCCTCAGGTTCCAGTTAAATTAGTACTTCAGCAGCTCACCATTAAATCAAATGTACAGAATGAAGTTTTAGAACCCATTTAAAGAGCAAATACTGAACAAAACTTAAATGACAAAGATTTTAAGAATGCGTCTGAGGGTTTCTGAGGGAAGCCCTGTTGGCTCCCTGAAGCTATCATACTGATTGTGATACTACTTAGTGTCATAAGTTGTGGAGTTCTTTCTGAAGGTGCAGATAAAATATAAAGTGCTTATGGATAATTGGTATTTCATACTATATGGAGATATGCCCAGGTAATCATTGTATACCTAGAGGATTATTCTTTGGATTTTTTTTTATTTTATTATGCATTTGACACCATTCTAAGTTCATCTTTCTAGGATGTACATTTAATTTTCTACTTTTATCATCTGATTTGTTTTACCCACCTAACTACAAGGAAAAATTCATGACAGTAAACAAGTTAGACTCATGGTTTCTCCTTCAACAGGTGTCCTTGGCCTCTTTTGCGACCTATGTAAATTTGTCAGAAGGAAACAATTTGGATGCAAAAACAGCATTCGTATCCCTGTCTTTATTTAATCTTCTACGTTTCCCGATCTCTATGTTGCCTATGCTTATCTCCAGCCTGGTACAGGTAAAGAAATAGAAACTCGTGGGTTTTTCATTAGTTGGAGGTCTTAGATATGATGCTTAAGCTTAAGCACAAACGAGCACAAAGTTTATTATATACTGTACTGTATATATATATATAATATAATATATATATATATATATATATAATGTGTGCTATACTAGGTATAGGTTAGGCTATAAGTGTTGACTTCTTTCTCAAGCAATAGCACAAAACAGACTTTTTGGTGTGCAACATTTCACATTTCTGTGCATATACTACACAGTTGCTCTGTGTACTCTCATTTTTCATGAACACTTTGATATATATACAGTAATTAGTTTTTAATAGTCCACAATCATTGGTATGCAACGTTGATACAGTGTGATTTATTACTGTAGTAGTTTTGATTATATGTTTTTAAACAAAACAGGATCAGGTGTGATACACATATTCTCTTAGTCATTATTAATCATAACTCGAATTATCACTTTATTGTATTATTAAGATCTTGATAAGCCGTATAAGATTATTATTTACGGGAAGTAACCTTGAAGTAATGACAGTACTTCAGTAATTGAGAAACTTCAATTTGTGGAAAGTCTGCACATCTGTTCCTTTGTAAATTTACGGGAGCACTGTTTAGGCTAAATTTTGTGCTCGTTGTGCTCAGACTAGAATAATAATGTACTCCATGGGTTTCAATTTATTTTACACACAAATAATTAAAGCATGGTAAAATTATAGTCTCACACATTTTGCCTTTTTTTCTTTTAAATAAGTTTGCTCTGCTGTTACTACACTTAGGAGACCAGTATGTTCATATTAATCACTAATTTGCATGTGGTCTTAATAACAAAGCAAAAATGATGAAGTACAGGTACAGTATATCAATAACCACCAATAAACTATTAACATACTGACATTCCAGTGATGCAATGTGTTGTCAACAAGTTTCTACAAGGTATCATGAATTATTGTAACTTTAAATTTTGCAGCATTATGTGATCAGATGGCATGCCGCACAAATGAGTGGAGCACAGTGGGCCATGTGAATGGGATATTTTTAGTAGTGCCATGCAGGATATGTGCATTTTGGCCATCATCTACTCATATTTTGTGGTAATTTCTTTGGTAATCTGTTGATATTTGAAAATATGTACTATACGTAGAGTAACCCTATCGTGGAGCACGAAAGTTTTTGGTTTAGTTCCTTTATTATGAACCCCATACCAGGAAAACGAACAAAAAGTTTACTGTCACTGATAATTAATGTTAAAGATTCAAACATGAAACACTGATTAACTGCTTAAAAAACTGCTAAGTTACCATATGGCTGATGATTGAGTTGCTTATCCACAGATAAGAGACCTTTTCTGCTTGCCAATCTTTTCAAATTAGTCAATCCCAAGAGATATGACACGGCACATTCAGTACTCCTCAAATGTGAACCACTGACCAATAAATCCTGAAAAGTCAGAAGGAAAGCTGTAGCAAGTGTTTAATTTCATAATGGAAAGGGCTTGGCAGACCTATTCCAATTGAGCCAGAACACTTTATTAATGAATGGAGTGGAAATCCAATCCTATCAGGAGAAGGATGCTCTGGAGTACAATGCAAGCTGCTGCTATTTCCTTGACATTAATGCAAGCCATGAATGATGACAGAGACCAATGTCCCTGGCCTGCATAGTGGATCTTTGAAGCAAAACTTCAACCCATTATAGAAGCATTACAAAACAGCTTGAGAGAGGGAGCTTTAAATATGGAAAAACCTGTCCAAAGGCTTACAACCAGTCATGGCCCACAGGGGTGGGACCCTTTCATCGTACGAAAACCACATTTTACTTGGCAAAGATTTCATAAGGCCGTACATTGTTGTATGCACTGTGTATATTTAAATATGTCCAAAACAAACTTACAGATCAAATTTCATTAATTTAAATTGCTTTCAAAGGCTGCACAGAGTACCATAAAAGGCTGCAGGGTTCCCCATCCTTGGGCAAAGACACACACAACACACATATCTGTGTGTGTTGAATGTGGAATATTGGTGAATATGGAATTTTCGAAGTCTGGGTCTGGGATGGATGGCATGGGCATGCTGGTCTATGGCCACTTCAAAGAAAATGATGTACAGTATACAGTATATTTATTGGCTTTAGTATGTGTGTCATACAGATGTTCATTATGTTACATACACTGTATAATCAAATTTCCAAGTAGACGTTTCCAGATCTGGATGCAGATCCAGCCTGCAATTAGAGGTTCCCAGTGCTTCTATTAAGTAGAGCAATTAATGAGATTAATTAACCCTAATATCCATTAATCTGGTGAATGTTTCCAAATCATCCAAATTTTTCATTATCCTGTATTTGAGAGTGCTGTTATATACACCATATGCACAACCTTTACTATTACAATTTGTTTCATGGGTACTTTTATCTAGTTTTATTCCGCTTTGCATTACAGACCTTAGTTAACAGGATTATTCACACCCACTTGAAGATTGGTTCTTTCATTATTCTTAGAGTATCTTTCTCTTTCTACACAATTTAAAATTGTTTAAAACTTATTTGCAATTCATTATATTGCCAGTGTGTTTTTTCTCTTTAATTTTGAATTATACGACTGTTTCTGTATCAGTTTATATCAATTTATACGTACAGTATATCGAATTTACTTATAATTTGATGGAAGCTCAGTATGCATTATTCTTTGTTAAGATGAGTATGTGTTCACTGCATGTTGTTTTATCATTGTCTTAAGTGTGGGTAATCAGTAGATATTTTCCTTAAAATCCTTTAATTTGGTGAATGTTTCCACATCATTAATTTTGCATGTTTATAAGCTTACCATAAACATTTTGTATCAAAATGAACTTCTGTAGATTGTAGTGTCTGAAATAATGCATGTGGCTTCCTTAATATTTCTTATTAACTAAATACATTACAAATGTATACCTAAGTCTGCATGTATGTATATATACATATATGTATTATATATATAAAGTACTTGTATATATAGTAATTTATTGGGTAAGTACATAATTTTTGTATGTATACAGTACAATATTTGTATGGCTTATTACTTTATTAAATTTTATTTGTTAGTAATATTTATTTGAAATATTATGTTGTAAAATAAATACACAAACAAAAGTAAACTATTTTTCGTGATATATTGCTGAATATATACTTAAAGTGTAGACACATATTATATTACTGCAGTATATGGTCTTCTAATGTATTGTTACTCTTCTTAAGGCAAGTGTTTCCTTGAAGCGACTAAATAAGTTCCTAAATGCTGACGAATTGGACCCTAACAATGTATCAAGAGACAGCAAGGAGAGTAAGTTAATGTTGGGTTTTTATACCTGCATTCTCTTCTCAGGAAGCTCCCTGAAGCTATCTTGCAGAGATTGCTCCATGTAAATGAGTTGCATGAGGTGCAGGAGTTCTGTTTGGCCCACATCTGATGTGACCCATTTGCTTGGAGCAATCTCAGCGAGCTAGGTACATTTTTCCCCATGTGGTTGTAGTTTATTATTTGTGTACTATTACACTAGTTTATTACTTGTGTTTATTACATCCCAAACCTGGGATGTTAGAATATAATCAATAAAGCTCATTAAATACAAAAATATCTTGTGTGTGAAAGTCCAAATTTCGGTCCATCTTATAACCCACATTCAACCCTGCATAAAGAACAAAATTTCCCACAATTTCTAAACTTAGGATAAATGTGAATATCTTTTTATTTATTGCAAATCATATTGTACAAGATTTTATTCAGATTTGTTTTTTCTTGACGTTGTTATTTGCGGCGAAGCTTTAGATGATGCAGAATTTCAAGTAATTGTCATAATCTCAATTGTTGAAATTAAATAACAGCTTCATTGATAATACTGTTTCATATTACTTTCATAGTTTTTCTATAGGCTCTTTGAATTTTCTAATGTAACTCAATATTTGATACATATTAATTTTTACCCCTGAAATTTTTAACATACTATACATGTACTGCATTTACCCTTCTGAAAACTAGTATCTATGGGTATTTATAATCATATTTTGTATATTTTTCTACAGATAGTTCTGTTACAATTAAGGACGGCACTTTTGCTTGGGGTCATGGTGAGGAGGATGGAAATCCGATTTTGAAAAATATCAATATTACTGTGGCTGAAGGCTCTCTGGTTGCTGTTGTGGGAAGTGTTGGAGCAGGCAAGTCCTCACTCTGCTCAGCAATCCTAGGTGAAATGGAGAAACAGTCTGGAAGGGTTAATATTAAGGTACAGTAATGTGTTGAAATACAGTATTGGCAATATTGTTCATGTTTTCATGTGTTTGTGTTTCATAATAAACTGACAAGGTATATTATAAAACATAAACTGTAGATATATATTACATATTATAAACGTATATTACAGACACAGTATATTATAGACATATATGTTTTGTGTGAATTTTTAGTACCACATGTACTATATTTTGTTTCTCATTTCTTTTTTATGACAATAACATCCTTGTCAGCTCTCTCCTCACTGTGTCTTATCACTATACTCAGCATTACCATAAAGAATTTTATGTAATACATAATTAGTTTAATCGTCATTTAAACATATAAACAGCAAGATAAATCAAGCTTAGAAAACAAGAAACAAAGACCCATGGTGGACAAGCCACCCCAATTTTGAAGCAGTTCTTTTGTTAGTTCCACTTACTGTTATGGATATACATATTGTCCTGAATCCCTCTAGGCTTAAACCTTAGTCATTTTGCCTGGCATTTCCCACCCTATTGCTTTTTGAGTCTCAGTTTTTTCAGTTAAGCACTGGCCTTTATAGACCCTAATTTTGTCCTGCAGGAGTCATTTGCAGGTTATGTAATTGTTCTGTATGTTAGTGGTTTATTATGCTTGTATATTTATGCCTCACTTTTCATGTGGACTAACTGTTCACTTTGAACCGGACGTACCTAGAGTGATCATTTACAGGTGTTCACTGGCGTGGCCCCTGCCTAGCCAGAGTTGCTTTCTCCAGTGGGTTCAGGTGATGGTCTCTGAGAGGCCAACTTCTGGTGGAATGTGTTTCACCCTTAGCAGTGCACAGGTCTTTGACTCCTCTGCGAAGCCTTGTGGATGGGGTCGGCTGATTTTTTGTCTAAAGGTAACACAAGGTGCTCACCTTCTTATTAAATAGTGTGGCACTTACATCATTTAACAACCACATTTTCCCCTAGGCTGTTTATAAGCAGTTGGATAGCATTCAGCAAGTGGCTCCTGTCCCCAGTATTTCCTGCTTGGTCGACCCTTCGAGATTCAGTAAGCCCTTTGCAATTTTCGGAGGGTTTGTTATGGACAAACCCCTACGATTCTGTCCTTACAGGATGAGAGTTTGAAGGATTTGCCTTGGTTTTGAGGTATTCCAAATGCCATTCTTACTTCCTCTGTTATGCTGTCTGTAGGATGGGGAATATGTTCCACCTTGAGCCTGCAGATGTGTGGCCAAATTCTAGGGACTCTGCTTATGAGGCCAGCTGGTGCTTTATGGGCCAAGTTTGCCTGTGTACGTTGGTTGTCACTTATTGCCATTGTGGTTATCTCATGGTTGGCCTGTGTGCCTTTCAAAATCCAGAGTTAAGGCAGTTGGTGTTTTCTACCCTCTTCAAGTTTGCTTCTCCATCTCTTTCCTCAGTCTAGCTGATGTTGTTTGGCAGGCTTGGGGATCTGCCCCTTTAATCTCAGTTATGAAATGTTTGAGGTTTTGAAGGCTAGGAAGTGGTGATACTTTAGGTGTGTTTGGGCCTTCTCTGTGGACTATCCCTTGCACTTAAATGACGGAGGTAACCAAGCTTAGTTAATCCTAGTTAACCAAGCTTAGTTAATCCAACGAATCCTAGCTTCCTGGCTAGGATTCGTTGCCTTCTGTTTCTTGGGGATTTTGCCGCCACAGATTCTTCCATGTGGGGAAACGTTTTTCTATTCTCTGTGTCTGGCTTGGGACTTTGATCTGCTCCAGTGCCTTCTGTTATTGGAGTGTCCAGGGCTGGATAAGGGGAATACCCTGAAATAGAATGCTGTATGAATGTGAGTGTTGGAATTATAACCACTTCCAAATCTCTCTCACTTTTTGATTTCTGTAGTTGCCTTCCACTTTTGGTGTTGATTCCTTTGGCCACCTCTCACCATTTCCCATTTACATTACCCTACACTTGTTGGGGTTAAACTTTAATAGCTATATTTGTCTGCTCACTCCTGGAGTTTGTAATTTCTTGTAATATTTTGCAGTAATTATCAGGTATTACATTCCTCATTGGTTTTGTCATTCACTTAAATTAAGAGCAGCAGTGGTCCTAGGACCAAGTTTTGGGGAACCCTACTTGTCACATTCCTGCAGCTTGACATAACCTCTCTGGCTGACCCTATGACACTTTATACTGATGACTCTTGTCTTTGGAAATTTTTTATTCTCTAGGTTCTACAGAGTTCTAATGTGATTTTTTTTGTTTGTTTCAGGGAAGCATAGCTTATGTGGCTCAGCAAGCTTGGATTCAAAATTCTACCTTAGAATATAACATTTTGTTTAATAATGAAAAGGACATGGACAGATACAACAGCTGCATCCGAACATGTGCTCTAGCACCTGACTTGGAAATGCTTCCTGGTGGAGATCAGACAGAGATTGGCGAGAAAGTAAGTACTGTAATGCATTTTTCTGTTTGCAGTTTTATTTGTCAGTAACAGTAACATGAAACCTGTTAGCTTTATCAAGGGTGCCCCTAGAGAATATGTCTAAAAGTTGTTCAATTCTTTGGCTCCGGTCAGAGGGCACACTTCCTTCATGGGACAATTGATTGATCTCTGTGATGAGCAAGTTTTTCAAGTGCTGTGTGTAATTAGTGGCTTTATAAACCATTCAACTACTGTACTACATCTTCTAAGTAGCCACTGTAATCTGATTCTTTGTATATCCTATAAATAAAATATAATTATTATTTTTATTAATATAGTAGTTTCAACATCCTGTGACATCCATTTAAATATCTGACCTTCCAGTATTGTTTGGCAGTGATAGAAAAAATGTTACCTGGTACAGTAGATCTAAATTTGTCGTTAATTATTGGTTTCGGTTCAAGACTACGTCACCATTATGAGTGCTATATGGATTAATGGTAATAAGAAAGCGGCTGTTTTCTTATAAAACAACACAAATTGTAGGGAAATTTGGACTAATTTACATTATTATCTTACAAATTTTTGTTATTTCATGTTTTTATTGTGATACTCTAGTATGATGTACTGACATTTTAATGTATAATTTCTTAATCTTTCCCATATGTATCTCTCCCTTTCTCATCTCTTATATCTCTCATTTTTGTTTTTCTTTATGGACCCGCCATAGCCCGTGCTACTTGGAACTGTTTGTTCCGAGTAGCTGAATCTAAAACAACGTCTTTTCTTAATCTCTCTTTTTTTTCATTTATCCTCTTTTTCCTTTAATGAACTGATATACAGTATCATTTTTGTCTTTTAGGGCATCAATCTGAGTGGAGGCCAGAAGCAGCGTGTCAGTCTGGCTCGTGCTGTATATGCTGATACTGACATCTACCTCCTTGATGACCCTCTCAGTGCTGTAGACTCACATGTGGGCAAGCACATATTTGAGCAAGTAATTGGTCCAGAAGGAGTTCTGAAGAGAAAGGTAAAGCTGAAAAAACTTGTGATATAAAGTCACTGGCAAAAATGACTGACATTTAACATTATTTTAGTTTCATTTTGGACGGCTGAAGAAATTTGAATAATTGAAATTTGGATTACAATTTTATTTTTTGTAAGGGGTGTATCTTTATTTTCATTATGAATAAAAACACTGACTTTCCTGACAAGATAGGGTATCAAGTTTAAATAGATAGGGTATCTATTTATCTGATATCTAGTTTAAGAGGAACAAGTGTTTTAAGTAAAATTTATAATTACTTTGTAAACTAGTAAAGGAAGTTTTGACACACTTCTCAATATATATTTATTTAAACATGTGAATAATTTACTTGATTCTACTATATTAAAAAAAAGTTTAGTATAATCAGCCGGTTGACATCCTAGTATGGCTGTCATTCCTTACATCTGATTGTATCCAAATTGCATTTTTCTGGACATTTCCACTTGGTTGCCCCCAAAGGTAACATTTTATTGTCTCTGGGGGTGCAAATTATGCACAGGCATGGTAACATTTAAGGTATCAACACTTTGAATTTTTCAAAACATGTCTGCAACGTTATATGATAATAGTATGGTACTGTGAAGCACTGAATGATGTTATTCAGGTAACGTGAACTGTAGAAAGTTAAAATCATAAAACAATTAAATAAAACTTTTAAAAGCTCTCTTGACAACTCTGATATTGCCAGGGAGCATCTTAGTTAACTACTGGTTGGCTCATCAACTGTTTACAACTCCTGCCACCAAAATTTGCCCTCTGAACCATAATACTGTACTGCCTACCTCACCATGCTTCCTCATATTCATTCTCAATAGTCTTGGTGTAAGAGGGAAGGCAGAGAACCAGATCAAGTGGCTTGTTCATTGGTGCATGTACACTTAGTTTACTTTGGTATTTAACTATATTCAGGGCTAATGAACACTCACTGATTGGTCAGAAAGTAATTGTGGTAGCCTAAATAGCCCTTCAGAGGTTGATAGTCTTAGGCCCAACACCAAACCAAAACAAAATTTCATAGTGCAGAGAGAATATGATAATCTGTGCAGTATAACACTTTCTATGGGTTTGCTTCAAGTCTGTGTGTTCTCTGTATTTTTTTAACGAGAGTGCCTTTATTTCCTTCTAGACTCGAATTTTGGTAACCCATGGTGTTACATACCTACCACAAGTTGACAAAATTGTGGTTCTCAAAAATGGAGTGGTTACAGAACAGGGAACCTATTTAGAGCTGCTCGAAAAAAAAGGAGAGTTCCAAGAATTTCTTGTGCAGTATTTATCAGAAAAAGAAGAGGAGGCTGATACTGTGGAAGGTACGTATAGTATTAAAATATTGTGTGCAGATTTCTGTGATGAAAGTCATTGGCTTAAAAACCTTACTCTATAAGTGGCCTGGGGAAGAGGTTGTAAATCCAGGTACTGTATACAGTACACCAAATATTTGTATTAGTAGAAAATTTTGCTAAAAGGGCTTTTAAGTGTACAGTGCAACCTTAAAAATTTGGACAAATTAGTTACAAATTTTAAAATTTTCTGGAACTTTAAATATTTTTCTTATTGTTATTGATAAAATAATATGCCCCTGGTTCATAGTTACCCACAGTAAGTAAAGTACAGTAAGTAAATTCATCGCCTGATGTTGGCGTTTAGCTCAACGAGTTTTATGTTAATTATGAATGTTTCCCTTGGTCTGAGTGAATTGTTTGCATAGTTGTTTGGCATTTTCAATGCTTTGGTCTTTGTTAACCATCCAGTTGTCTATAAACCTTCAGTGACTTTCTGGATGCTTTCCCAGTGTGGTGCCGAATTGTCAGTCACTCTGTACTCTGTGAGTTAGCCATGTTTAGGTTCTGGTTTCCAGTAGGCCCAACAGAACTCCCTGTGGCCCATTTGCATGGAGCAGTCTGAGTGAGATAGCTTCACGGAGCCACCGGGGCTCATCTAGAAAGAGACATTTCATTACATTCAACAATGATTTTTTTACATTTTCAATTGCACATTTGGAAAGAGCAGATTTTTCTCTTACTAGAAATGTTATCAAAAGCATGCACTTAAGAAATTAATTTGGCTGCATTTAGACTCTCAGCAGGGATTTTCATCTTTCAGTGACCTACTAATGTATGTATTTTAAATTTGTCTAAATTTGTTTTTGGTCATTGTTTTTTTGTAGGTCTGGAGGAAATTAAGCTGCAACTTGAGGGTAAAATTGGTCGTGAAACTCTTCAACGACAGATTTCTCGCAAGAGACAGGATAGTGAAAGTGAAAATGTGGAACATGATAAAGGGTAAGTGAAAAGAGAAGTAAACGAAACTTAATTTAAATCATAAACAGCATAATTAGGAGTCCAAAAATAGGTGACGGTGAACCATTTTGGCAGAATTTTTGTCATATCTCTTAATTGAGATAGTTGTGATGGAGCAGGGGGCAGAGGGAGTTAAAATACCATCCAACTAATAAGATATTACAGTCACAGGTGGTATCTTGGGTAATAATTTGTAGGATATTTGTGAGAAAGTTGAATAGAGATTTTGTATGGAGTTAGAAATTACTGGTATATGCAAGAAGGTCAATGATACTAATCAGGAGATTAGTATCTCCTGATCCTAATCTTCAGAAAGGGAACTATCAGGAAAAAGCAACTATATAGCACTGGGACGGGGGAAGGAATGGTGCCCCAACCATTTGGACGGTCGGGGATCGAACGCCGACCTGCATGGAGCGTACTGGCAAGGGAAAGGAAAAATTAAATAGTGAAGATGTTGGGAAAGTAGGGAGATTTTGTTAGCAGATGGACATGATGCTACCAGTAGGTGGAGGGAATATTATAAAGTCTTAATAATTACAAATGGTGATCATCTGGTGTTGTTACCCATGGCTTGTTTATGTCTAAGTTCCTTCGACCTAGACAAAAAAAATCTGCAAAGATGGATAAAAGGCAAACCCAAGACCTTCTCAACCAAACACCAAAAGCTCTGAACCCTACGAAGCACAAAACCAGGAGAAAAAAAAGGGGGAGGAGTTCCAAGCACATTGACCTTATACCTCCTGATGCCAAGCCCCCTAGCAACATACAGTACTACAAAACCAGGGGACTTTCAGAGCAAAGGTAGACACTCATACTGCTGTTAAAACCCCTGGAGGAAATGGTCACTACCATTACCAGCACACCCACTTTGAGTGAGTGTGCTGGTGGTGGCAGTGGTTATTTCATTTTCTTCATTTTCTGATGTGTGATTTGGTCATCATATCTTCAGCCATACTCATCATCTGCACTCCTTAATATGAGAGGGGGAGGGGGGAAGCTGAAACAGTACAAAGCCCCCATCTGATGGAGGATTAACAGGGAAGCTAGAAAGAGAACATTGAACTCTGGCCAGAGCAGGAGGCACAGAAGATGAGGTTCTGAAGAGTTTCCAATAGTAAGAGCAAACACCCCTTTGGCAGCTAAAGACCAAGGCCTGAATAGCAAGGCAAAGGCATGCAAGATGGTCACCAGCCTGCTGGGTTACCCATAGCCCAGAAATCACCAGGACTAACAAAGAGAAAGGCAGAAGGCCAAAGCATTTGTCACAAGGGCAGAGGCCATCAGCTGCCATCATAAGCTCACAGGTTGAGCACTGTTGCCACAAGGGTCTAGGCCAACAACTACTTACCAAAATGAAAATGCCTTCTTCAGCTGCTGCTACAAGAGCATAGACCCAATAAAGCCCACAGCTGTAGCAAGAGAGCATCCCTTCAGTCAACATGCAAAATGATATAGGCAACAGGAAGAAATAACAATGCTTAAAAAAAAAAGCTATCTCATAATCTGAAATTGCAAGCATCAAAATTTAGCTCTGAATTGCCTTGGAAAAGAACCTGATCAAGCCAACAGAGGAAAAGAGATAAACAGACCTCCTGGAGGCAATATCAGCTACTAGGCCTGTTGCTCAGACTGGCAATCATGCCAGGCACAAAGGAAACATTATTGGCAAAGCACACATGCAACCCCATCCTTGGGTTTGTCAGTCAGCCAAGTAAGAATCGCGTAAACGTGATCGAAGATCACCCCCGGCTAAATTCCAAAGCATTAAAACCCATAGGAATCAAGTCAGGTGTGAAAGCAACATAAGCATTTAGCTAACTACTGTACTTCAACTCATATTTACAGATTTACAGTTTAAAGGTTAAGGATACAAAGTTTAGAGGCAAGCAATGAACATTTTAAGTAGATTCCTTTTTATGTGGTCTCTTGATTCCAGGTTAGATCTTGTAAACGGTTTAGTGTCATGGAAAGTTCCTTTTGTCTGTTATTCTGTGTTGTTCAGTATTGAGTTAATGTTAAGTGACCTCTAGCATCTCTTATGTCTACAGAGACTATTTGTAATGTTCCATGTGGCACTGATGCCAAGAATGTCACCTGTTTTAAAGACCATGATCCATATTCCAGAGGACACTGTGGGTTTTACCTTAATGGGCAACTGATTCATACACAGAAAAATGCTTTACATGTATTCTCAAAGTCTTATTTTTACTTTTCTGCTATTGATTGCACTTAATTGCCTCATTCTAGACATTTTGACTTTTACAGTTGTAGGGATTTTAAGAAAAGGGTGAAATATTGAACAGTACAGTACCAGTGGTGATTATTACCAAAATAAGTTAATCTTGGGTGACATTAGGATTGCATTAAATCAATGCAGTATAGATTCAAGTGCATGCAAGAGTAAATGATAGCTCCTGCATTATTAATTTTTTACTAATTTTCTTTTTATTTAGAGTGTAAAAATTAGATACATGCTAATTTAACATACCTTATATCAAATTTGTTTTCTAATTAATAAGCTATTATTTATCAGCATTCCATAAACTGAGTTGCCATATAATAAGGAATACCTGTACATATACTCAGTACTAATACAGTATACATAATTTTACAGTGATACTAAAGTCAAGAGTAGCGGTATAACACGCCAAAAAACCATTAGCGAGTCTGAGAAAGGAAAGGCGGTAACAGCCCCTTCAGCTCCAGTCGCACAAGACAAAGTTGGTCAGAAACTTATTGAAGCTGAGAAGGCAGAGACTGGCAAGGTAAGATCTGTTTATTTTGTGGCAAATATGAATTGTTTATTGTTATTACAATACACTGTGTATATTTTTCTGAGCAAGGTCATATCATTTGCTTCCCAAACCAGGTCCTTGGACCACTCAGAATACCACAAACTCATTAAATTGTGTTAACCTGTGCCTCATGGTGACAAATGTCTGTAAATGGTCTGGCCGCCTTAGCTGAAGAGGGTATTTATTATAGGAGAGAAAATTCAATCACCTTCCAAATGCCAGTTACATCTTGGCAGCCCACTAAATGCTACTTTACTTCCTTCCTCAAAGGGGCCAATAGGCCTTCTACAGTTTCTTTTATTTTTATATTCTTTTGTTAATTGAGATGGCAGTACTACCTTCACTATCAGGTCGGAGGACCAAGCTGTCTTCACATGTTACCTGATGCTCACTTCATGTCTTCATGATGATGTCTTCATCAACTCTGCAAAGGCAAATTCATTTAAGCTGTCTAGCTTTGTCAGCACAGGGTGCTCATTACTTAATGTTCACCTTACAAAATGTAACCAGTTGTTTGCATGCTTCTGACTATTTTTTATCTACATCAGCTGTGCATCAGGGTTATCTTCTACTTGTTAACCACAAGTGCAGGATATGGGTATATCTTTACATTTTTCCACTCATCTGCATTTCCAGCTTCCATTTCCATATCTTATGTTCTGTTGCCCACTTTGTCTAAATCTAAAGACGCTCTCCTTGTCCACTTTTTCTGTTCCTCCTCAGGAGCTCATAGCTGGAGTAGCATATGGTAGTTAGCATAGATTTAACTGGTGTTCTGTGTGTTTCTTGTTATTTCTCAGATGGGATTTAAGTTTTTGTTTCTGCTCTTTGGTGTCATTGCGAGTGAGCCTTTTGATCGTGGAAGGAACTTTAATCTCTGCTTTCCAATTTAGGTGCTAAGACCATTTGCATAGATACTCTACTTGTCACTGTAGGGCACAGGTCAGTAGTGCCTGGCGGGAATGTTGTGCTCTTGATGGGTCCAGGTTCTGGCTCACTGAGCAACAATGGGGCTGCTCAAAAATAAATGTTTAATAAACTCAATAACATACTTTTTTAATTGTTGTTCAATATTTTGACCTTGTATATCTATTGTCTTTGATGATGCTCTTTATAATAACTTTTCATTCTTGATTAAATGACTGCATGTTGAATCCTTCCTAGTCATTTCAAGCACTTTCATGTGTTTAGAACTCTCGGCAATGTACTTGAAGTATCGCATACAGAATTCTACATGCTGATATAACTATCAGAACAGTTAGAAATTGTCTTTTGCTTGCCCAGAACAAAAATGTGTGGAAAGAATGAATTCCTCCAACAGATACACGTAGGTGAAAAGGGGAAGAAACTTCCCATGGTACAAGGAATGTGCTGTTGCCTTGTGCATGGGGTAACTGTGACAATGATTATCACACCTTGCATATGTTCAAAAGACCAAAACTAGATGATAGCTTTGTTCATGTACAAAAATAATAATGTAAAATGTACACTGGAAATGCACACATAGCAAATATACAGATACCGGTATATTGGTACTCTATTTGTAAATCAAAATACTGTATTAGTGAACCAAGGGTGCAATTAAATGTTGGGGCATCTAATGCATCATTAGGATAAAATAAAAAGGAAAATTAAAACTAATGAAAACAAATTGAAAATATGCTGTCCAGTATTCCCAGCTATTCCCATTACTGCATAATTGAAACCACATAAAATAGCAATCAGCTATTCCCAGCTATTCCCATTACTGCATAATTGAAACCACATAAAATAGCAATCAGTGTGGAAGGAGTTGTAGTCCCTCTACTTCCACCATTTAGGTACTTCCATGGGCAACTAAAGCCAACTCTAAGCACTGCCATGTGGCAAGTAAAGTTTGTTTTTCTTAATGATGGTTCTAACATTTATCTAAACTCCCTTTGTAACCCATTGGATGTTTTATTACAATGAATACTGTTTCTCATTCTTAATCCTTCACTTTTCATGTGTGTGTGTGTGTGTAATTACCTAAGTAATTACCTAAGTGTAGTTACAGGATGAGAGCTACGCTCTTGGTGTCCCGTCTTCCCAGCACGGGACACCACGAGCGTAGCTCTCATCCTGTAACTACACTTAGGTAATTACACACACACACACACATGAAAAGTGAAGGTGTGTGTGTGTGTGTGTGCTTGCTAAGGCAATCCTTATGTTTTCCCAATACTTTTTTTTCGTGCATACCAGTGAAACTATTGAAGTACATACTGTAATATGATAGCCAAATCAGCATGTAGAAATATTTAAAAGGTTTTAAATGCTCTTTCAGGTGTCTTTAGAACTTGGAGGTAGTGAGATGTCTAGGAAAGATATTTTATAAGGCTGCTTCATTAAAAAAGAGTAATTTCAAGGCATCAGTTGTAGACAAGGAAATTTTACAATAATTCTAACAGTTTCATTAATTTTTCAATCTGCCAGGTTTCATTTGGAGTCTATGGCTACTACATTCGTGCTATTGGAGTGTTATCAGCATCTTTCACTATTATATTCTATGTGCTGTCACAAGCTTGTACTGTAGGCTCCAATGTGTGGCTAACAGCATGGTCACAAGATCCTAAGGCAGTTATAAATGGCACCATGGATACATCAGTTAGAGACAAATATCTTGGGGTCTATGGTGCTCTTGGCATTGGACAAGGTGAGTTATTAGTGAACATTTCTATTTCTTATTTTTATAATACAAATTAAGTTTAGAATACTGAAGTAGTATTTACCTGCTGTATTTTTGTAGCCACACTATTTTGTAGAAGTATTACAAATGTTAAATCATTCAAATTATTCTTCCTTAATGTATTATTTTATCACTACAACCTCTCTTCTATTCTATCTCTTGGCACTCTCCTAACATGTAAATTAAAATGGAATCAGTTTACTGTGATAGGCAAGTTTTTAAACAATACCTCAAAATTTCATAGTATTTTGTATAGTAAAGTATAGTAAACAATACCTCAAAATATCCCATTTCATAGTATTAATGCGGTTATTGTCATGAATGTTACTAAGGGAATGCGGTCATTGTATGATGCTTTTAAAGCATTTGTCTGGGTTTTTACATGTATGATGCAAATTGGGTATAATAGCTCTCTGAATGTAAATAAAGAAAATCAGTGATAAAACAATTAGTGAAACAGAGGATAAAACAGGAAGCATCAGCATAGTCTAGCACCAGGCATTAACAAGATCCAGACATGCCTTGCAGACTGCATCCACCTGCTAGATAAAAAAGAGGCATCAGGTGAGAGGAAACATACCCAGTCATCTCTATCCTCCTATGGGAATCAAGCCAGGGATGTTTTAATTATGACCTCACTGTCATTTAAGTTTCTACTGCAGGAGGAAGGCTACACATTTTCTTTTCAGAACTTTTTAATAACTTTGTAATAGTTTTGTCAGTATATTTATCATGAAAATTTTGGTGATTTGTTTTCATTGTTGAGGGAGTTCTTTTGACAGTTTTGAGGCTACAGTCTTGTTTTTAAACCATGTAGTTTTTGGTTCACCTACATTTCTGGGTGCTTTGCTGGTGGTGGCAAGTATGATTAAACGTTATATTTAAAGTTTTCAAAGGCCATCGTTCCCTGCTCCTCTTCTGAGGGGGGCCAGGCCAGGTTCTGGCTCATGGTTCCCGGTAGGCCAATAGAACTCCACAACTGATGGCACCTGATAGTATGGCACTGATCCATGTACGATAGCTTCAGGGAGCCTCCGAGACTCGCCCAGAAATTGGCGTTTCATTACATTCAACCCTTTTTTTTTTTTTTTTTTTTTTTTTTTTTTTTTTTTTTTTTTTTTTTTTTTTTAGTGGAAAAATTAGACATGCGTTATATAATAAGGATACACTCTGACAAGATCAAACAGGAAAGGTTATTGGAAGTGATGCTTCAAGATACTGAAGAAATAATTTATTTTAGAATATAACATATAAAGCTACTGAGAAAAAAATTCTAGTTGGATTTGGTGTTGGCCTTAATGCCTATCAAGAGTGGAATGATTATTAAAGACACCGCAATTGTTTACTGGCCAACCAGAAAACGTACCTTAATCCTAAGCATAGCCCGGAACTAAAGTATATGCACCAAGAAACGTGGAACATCTCTTGGTGTATACTGTATATCCGTTCCAATGATAGCTTACAAATGAAACTTGATATACATAAATGAAGGTTAAGTTTCCTTTAAAGCTGCTAATATCCTTTTCCTGCTAATTACAGCGGTGTTCATCTTGACTGGTTCCATGATCATTGCAAAAGGAACAGTTAATTCATCAAGGCTTTTGCACAAGTTGATGTTAAATAATGTTTTACACAGCCCAATGTCCTTCTTTGACATGACTCCTATTGGGCGAATTGTGAATCGTTTTGCCAAGGATTTGGACACTGTCGATGTATCCCTTCCTGCTAATCTAAGGTCGTGGATTGGGTGTTTAATATCGGTAAGCAATGATTTGAGATTTTGCTGCTTTAATCATTCGTTTGAGTATTAAATAATCTATTGTGGGAACTTATTTTTTATACTGTCTGCTCTAAAATATTTGTGAAGTTCTATATTTTCCAACATTTTGTTTTGTGTGCTTCTTGTTACGTATTGCAAATAATATATTAGTTATATATGTTGTTTGTACGATGGATGATGCATCTTTAGAGTATATGTGGCAGTAGTAGGTCTTGCCCATAGTTATGAAAAAAAACCTTGCAAAGGCCTTGTTGAATCTTTTATTTTGTTGTGGCATGAAGACTGCTTGAATGGTAACAAATAATGTCCAGTTTAGCGAATCGACTAAAACAGTAGAAACATGAAATATACTGAAATATATAAAACAGTAGCTGGCATTAATTTTTGCTTGTAAAATAGTGGAATTGTTTGTATCAGGTGAAGACACACCAGTGAATTATTTGCATCAAGGAAGTTTAAATATGAAGTAGTTTTGTATCTCATTTAAAATAGTGAATTGAACTGAAGAGTTGATTTCTGTTTCCCATTCTTTGGAACTGGAAGGCTGTTAGCCTTATCAAGGGCCTCACTAATCCTCCCTTGATCTTCCACAGGATGCAACCACATCAGTTGCCTAACTTTTTAGTTATCTATTTATTACTAGGTAGTTTGGAAATCTGCTTATTACTATGTGTTTGGAAATGTTCCCAACTACATTCATTCTGTGCAGGAACTGAAGCCAGGGCCTGTTGGTTGTGAACCAGTTACTGTGATCACAGGATTCTATCAACCTTGTGTGGTGATCTTAAGGATCAACATGTTGCGGCCTGGTCTCTGACCAGGCCTTCAGGCTGGTTGTCTGGTCAACCAAGCTGTTGGATATGGCCTGACATATGAATCACAGCCTGGTTGATCAGGTAATCTTTGGAGATGGTGTTCGTCTTCTTCTTCGCAATACGTGCAGGGTGCATGAAGGTGGGGTGGTGTTCAAGAGAGAACGCCATAAACATGAGAGGCCAGTCAGTTATGCCCTGTATGTGAAGAGGGGAAGTGTTGAACAGTCTTGGGTTTTTGATGTTGAGAGTTATCTCAGTGAATTTATTGCACCTCTGCCTTTCAATGGGGATATTTTGAACATCCTGCCATGACTCCTGGTTTCATGTGATATTATTTCTGTGTGCAGATTTGGAACCAGTCCTGTTACTATTTTCTTAGTGTAAATTATGATGTACCTTTCTCATCTGCATTATAGAGAATGCATATTTAAAAACTTTATTCGTTCCCAATAATTTTGATGTTTTATAAAATGGATTCTAGAAGTAAAGGATCTTTGCATATTCTCTAGGCCAGCAATTTCTCTATCTTTCATTGGAGCTGTTATTGTGCAACAATATTCTACCATAGAGAGCACTAGTGTCTTGAAAAGTATCATCAGTGGTATGGCATTCCTTGTTAATAATTCTTGTTATCCAGTCTTTCATTTTCTTGCAGGTGTGACAGCTACTTTATTGTATTCTTTAAAGGTAAGGTCTTCTGACCTTATTACTCCCAGATCCTTTACATTGCTTTTTTGTTCTACTGTGTGATTTGACTGAATTTTATATGTGGTTTCCATTTTTATACAATATTTGCAATTCTTCCTTAGTGCAGAAGCTGGAACTTATCTTCATTAAACATCATACTGTATTATTATGTTGCCCAGTGAAAGACTTAATTTATATCAGATTGAAGGCTTCCTGTGTCCTCTATATTGTCTATTTTCATAAAAACCTTAGTGTCATCTGTAAAGGTTGATACAGTACTATGGTTTGTATTCTTGTCCTATGTCTGGTAAGAGGATGAGAGGTACAGGAGCAAGTACGGTACCTTGGGGGACTAAGCTTTTCATGGTGGATGATCCAAATTTTACTTTGTTGACAATGACACTCTGGGTTTTGTTTGTTAGGAAGTTAATGATCCATTAACTCATTATAATAATGAGTTAATGAGAAGCTAGTTGTACCAAATATGGTAATAAACTGAGAAGCTAATTGTACCAAAGATGGTAATAAATTGAGTAACTCTTTATACCAAGGGTGGCATTAAGTTAAAACACTTGTTATATCAAGAATGACATTGAGTTATTCCACATCTAATAATTAATTGAAGATATGCCAAAGATTTTTGTGTATACAAATTAACTTTTGTATATACAAATTAACTTCACCTTAAGTGGTATTAAACTAAGAAGCTACAGCAATTATACCAAGTGTAGTTTTAAATTATGGAACTAGTTTTACCAAGGTTGGTATTAAATTGAGGAGCTAATATCAGGTCCCTAACCTCAACTATATCAAATTGTGATTGACACAAAAACATAATCCTTCCAAATATTGATTTTGCGTAGGCTGGTCCTGCCTCGTGTGAGTGTGAGACCATTATTATATGACCTTAGATGTGTTGGAAAGAAACAAGCAAGATGATAATGCAAAAGCCTTCAACAAATGAGATCATGGTGGAATTGCACATAAAATGTGAGCGAAAGGAAAACTTAAAATAGAAAGATGTTTTGTCAGGCTGTATGTCTGGTACAGCCAGGTTGATCTCTGATCCTTACTCTTCTTGTCTTGTAGTGAAAGCTAGTTTCTGTTCCTGGCTCCCAGTATGCTCAAATGGGTCTCAGTCCTATGTGATTCCCTAAGTCTTGGGAGATCAAAAGCTGTTGCTCAGGTAGCTATTGAGTAGTCCACTAGAAAAGTGCATTTCATTACATTCAATGCTTAATTTGTATCTTTTTTTTTGGATAAATCTAGCACATCAAACTATCTTTTATCAAATCTTTCATCTCCAGCTTATGTTTCTCATCTATTCCTCTAATATTAAAAACAATATAAATCTTCCTTTAATATCTTGAGACTTAGCAGCTGTGGGCTTCAAATCCAAAACATTTTTCCTGTTTAATGGGAAGAAATTTTGGAATGATTGTTCCCCCCCTGCCCCATCCTTCTGCCAGTAACAGAGGGGGTGCAGAGAATATTGTACCACAGTGTGATTGGTAGTGGTTTCACCAAATTTCTACACCTGAGTAACCTTAAATACTTGACTAATTCTTCAGATGTTCATAATATATCTGGAATAACACATTTGTGTATGCTTCTTAAAGAATATGCACTGACTTATTGAATGTAATTGATTGAATTTAACACGAAAGAATGAAACCAGAGTATAATAATAACTTAGTTTTGTAGATGAGGTAGGAACATGGCAAAGTTGGCCACATAATAATTCAGGGCATGAAGACAAATGGTTGAAGTAAATCAGTCATAAATATATTTTTCCTACAGCTCTTTTCATCCTTGGAGGAGCATTTTCCCAGTCGTTTGGTGCTCTTGAAGCAGCAAGGAAACTACATACTGACCTGCTTCAACATGTTCTACGTTTGCCGATGTCCTTTTTTGATACAAATCCTCTTGGTCGTTTAATTAATCGGTTTGGCAAGGATGTTGACACACTTGACAATGTCTTACCTTTTACAATAAGGTCTTGGCTCGTGTGCTTTTTCACGGTATGTAACACTGAAGTGTTAATGTGACTGCATGCACCACCATTCCTGCTGAACAAAGCTTTTGCTATTATTTAAAAACAGGTGATGTTCCTTATCTACTGGCTGGTTTAAAGCTGTTGACAAGACATGCATGGTTTTATACTGTTGTTTCTATATTTGCTTACTAATTACTGTTATTTTATGCATGTATAAAAATGCATATAGATAAGTAAAGTTTTGAGAGAGATGTTAGAGGAGTTAAGAGCGTATTATAATAACAATAATAGTAATAATAATGGGGGACAGGAAGCCAGAGTGTATTCATACACGTTAGGCTTATATTGAGGTCTCCACCTCCCTCCCAAAGGTCAAATTACTAACCCCACCAAGGATGCAACCCCCCCCCCCCCTTTTCCCACAAGAGGCTGACTAACTCCTGAGTACATACTTACTCCTAGGTGAACAGGTACATTAGGTGAGAGGAAATGTGCCCAACCACATCTGTCCTGTCGGGGATTCGAACCTGGAATTCTAGATTGTGTGTCGAGAACAAATCCGACTGTGCTACCAGGACCCTCATTAATTGTTACATTTTAATTGTTATTAATTATTAATTATTACATTTTGGAAATCGCAGAAAAGGATTAAATAATATTAGTAACATAACATTCATGCAGTTGAGATTACAGTGTGAAAGTCATCTTCAGTATTTCGAGGAACAAATTGTAATACAATGTATTAAAGCATACTATAATGTAATAGACCTAAGTGATTATCTGGAGATAAATTTATGCAAGAAAATTTATATTGGCTGGCCTGATTCAAAGAACATAAACTATTGCAATGATTCATTATGCAAAAAAAAGCTTTAAAAGCAAAGGTAGATTTTATAATTACCGTATATTTTCTATATACCTGTACTGAACCAAATATGACATTTAGATCAACATGCAGTGTCTCGAGTGGTTGAAAAACGTCTGGAAGTCTGTTATCTGTCTAGCCATGTTTGCAAGAGTGAATGAGATATGGTTTTCAGTCATTCAGTATAGTAGCAGTATATAGTACTGTACAGCACTATTTATTTATGGTGTCCAATATATTCCCTGAACATCAATATTTGAGGTCTTAATTGTCTCATGCAAATACTCAAGTTATTTATTTTTTATTTTTTATTTGTAAAGCAGAGAGAGATGAGAGAGTTTCTAAACATTCTACAAAGTAGTAAGTCAGCAAGTCTAAATACTAGAGACAAGTTAGAGAGAAGTGAATGGTAGAAGAGAGAGAATGTAATATGTAGTAGGTAGCATGCCCTCTGTTTTGTATTGTGCTTTCTGTACCATATTTAGTAAATCTTCACTATTTTTCTGCTTCGGGCAATTCAAGCTTTTTAGTTAAATCTTCTGTATTTTGAAAGCCCTGCTGAATAAGTATTACATATAATCTTCATTACCATAGTTACCTATACCTATACCTATTGCATGTACTTCTAGAATTTGGTGGAAAGTCTGTCAGTTTGGTTCATGTGTTTATATTTAGTACTATGGATGGAAAATCAAATTAACATTTTATGAAATGTATGTAATAAAAAACGTTTTGTTTTGCATGTTTTATATTCAAATTACATACAGTATATAGTTATTTTCAGTGTTTGCCCGTGATGTACTGTATATATATTTTTGAGCTGTAACCTTCAGGTGTTCCCTACAGTAAGAGCTGACAAGTATCATGACAGTCAGGAAGGTGCCCAAGATAACTTCCTTCTCAAGAAGTCACTGTTTTCTTTCACATTGATACTGTTATATATTCTAAACATGTTTTTTGTAGTTAAATTGTCTGACTTTGTATGAGACATATTACAGTACATATATTATTTACTATAATTCAAATTAACTATAGTTGCATATCAGCATGCAGTATGAAAAGGTTATTGTCATGCTCTATATATCAGATAGGGAAACTATTATATATTATTAACAAAGTTTATATGTTCTCATTTTTTATTATTGCCATCTGAATTTTATTTGGCATGCAGGTCTTGGCAACATTTGTGGTGATCATCAGTGCCACTCCGGAGTTTGTTCTAGTTATGATCCCAACAATGATCATCTACTATTTTGTACAAGTAAGAAACATCTTAACTGTTTTTAGTTGGTCAAGAAGGATAG
Source organism: Procambarus clarkii (assembly GCF_040958095.1). Taxonomy (NCBI): domain Eukaryota; kingdom Metazoa; phylum Arthropoda; class Malacostraca; order Decapoda; family Cambaridae; genus Procambarus; species Procambarus clarkii. The sequence continues at coordinate 3,590,359 of NC_091231.1, forward strand.
GAATTGTGTTGAAACAGTTGTATTAGTTAAACTAATGTAAATCAAGAAAGAACAGAGTAAGCAAAATACATACTGCACGAGGCAAAATCCATAATATAAATGTCGATGGTATTATCTTGTTCTACAAACATACTTCATATGCTGGTTTAATGATAAATCATAGCATAGGCTTTATATAAATTTTTAAATATTTTGCATATAATCTTTTACCTTCATTGTTGAACCTTTTCAAGCCTTGTCAAATATATATATCTTACATATGCCTGCCAGAATGCATCTTGACTAACTTTCCCAGAACTAAAAATATTTTATCCCTTTAAATAATGTCATTAGAATCAATTCAAGAAATGTGTTATATGTGGGAAAATTTTTATGTAAATATGATTTTTTTTTTTTTTAACAAATTTGCTTTCTGTCATTATATTAACCTAAACTAATGATGCAGTGTTCACTTTTGGTGCAAAGTGGCTCGTTCATGTTCAACTCTGGCATCGGAGAAGTGCCCAACAGACCATTGGAACATTATCTAACACAGTGTACAGTTACAAACCAAATAAGATTTCAATTTAGATTCAACAGAGCAGAAGAAGTTGTTAAACACATGGGACAAATCTTACTGAAGTGACCATTTGAGTCATAGATACTCATACTCCGTCTAAGTAAAACAGAAACAAGTAACACTTAGTGGGCAAGCCAGAAGCTTAGGGCCTGTGTAAGAATATCCCTGCAAAAGGAAAAAAAAAAACTGGCATCAAATGATAAAATGTTAAAAAAAATTCTACTGACACTTAAAAATTTAACATTTTCAGCATTTATGATTTGAGATGACCATGACTATATGACCAAAGATACACATGAGCTATAACAGATCACTTGACACCAGAAAAGAAGACATCAAAAGCTAATAGATGAACACTGCATTCCTGTATCATAAGATTTATATTCCCATTTTTAGGTTCTATACGTCTCTACTTCAAGGCAGCTAAAGCGAATTGAATCTGTGTCCCGTTCTCCTATTTACTCTCACTTCCAAGAAAGTATACAAGGTATGTAATTTCCTAAATATATACTGTATATATACTGTATGTCAAACCACAATTACTAGTACAATATATTTTCTAACATACTCTTGAAATAATCTATCGACTTCATGTATGTTACGTGGCAATGTGTTCCAAAATGAACGACCCCATTTCAAATCAGGATTTACCCCGGTCTTTTCTAAATCTCCCTTCATATGGGAGGGGAAGGAATTATCAGGGGGTAAAAATGCCAAGCCATTAAAACGTTATAGGATTTGGAAGGGGTCAGGATGAGAATTTGGGATGGGACAGGAGAAAATGAATGGTGCCCAACCACTCGGACGGTTGGGGATTAAATGCCGATCTGCATGAAGCGAGACCGTCACTTTACCTCATTCATATGGGAGAAAATATATTTTCATTCTGAACCACAATATCCACAATTAAACTGCATGATCTTATTTGCAGACAATACAAAAATAGGGTGGAAAATGAGTTCAGAAGACCCAAACTGAATGATGCACATACTGGTATTGTACCCACATTGCAGAGGCACAACCAAACGGCCATGAAAATGCATTCATAGCCTAAATGCCCAAGTTTGGGATCAGATCCTTAAAATTATGTAAGAGAAAGAGGTTCCTCAAAAGGAGAGTTCCAGAAGATAACTCTCTTTATGTAGGTTCAGTAAAGTTTGAGACATTCACAATCGAGAAACTTAAACACACATGGCCTACTGGACAACAGAGACGGGCTTCTGAGCATCCAGAGGTGTCATGAAAAAACTCGGGTGCAGAGCTTTATTTGAGATTTCTTTGATCTCACATATTGCATTTTTTAGGTTTTGTTTAATGTAAAGAAATGCACATTATTATGGTCATTCATGGCTGGATTGAGAATTATCTAGTGTCTCTCTCCTTTGTGGTTATCAAGAATGTTTGCAAAGATTCTTAACAGCTTGAGAAAGACAAAGGTCGTTCTTGTCGTGACTAGAGGTAAAAATGCCCTGCATCTAAGTCGGACTTGTCTATGGAAGTGACCAAGATACTTAGGTTCAGAAAAATATTAAGGATAATACCATTTCTGGATGTACATTTATTTAAACATAATTTCATTAAAATTTTCTTCTTGAATGGCATTCTTCAGCATAAATTTTAATAACAATTGAATTGTTATTTATATACCCTGGTAAAATCATATTTTACCATATGATTTTCATCCCTGTAATTGGGTTTCTATTTTCATAGGAGCATCAACCATCCGTGCGTATGGTAGGGAGCCTCAATTTATTGCAAATTCTGAGGCCAAAGTGGATTTTAATCTCCGTAGCTCCAACCCAAGTGTCATGGCTAACAGGTACTGTACTGAATGAAACAACTAATGTTCTGTGTTTAACTATATTGGATATACTGTTTAATTGTTATTGTTAGAAATGAGAAAATATAGATTTATATTTAAATTTTGATGTATGGTAGTGGTGCTTATTTATCTTATAGATTATAGTGTAAATAATATCATGAAACAACAAGTGACGTATCTCTTTTCTTATACATATAAACCGTCCTTCATTATAATATTTAAAGTTTTTCTCTAGACACAGGCCCTCCAGCCCCCATAAAAGATGAAAATGGGGTAATAATAACTTTGTGATTCTTCCTTATATCCATTTTTTATTTATCATTTTCTTTCATTCCTGTTCTTATAACATTTACAGTACTCCATTCTTCCCTTTCTTTCATTCTTTCCCATCCTCATCCTTCCCTTTCACCTTAGTTTTCCATAAAGCCAGCACATAATACATTACTACAATAAAATCTTTGACTACACTTATCAGCCAATAAGCCTATTAGTTACAATGGGCCTATTGACCCATAAGTGAGGTCCTTCACTTTCACCTCGCCTTCATCTCGTCCCTGGCTATATATCCTGTAGCACAAGAACTTGTAACCCCTCTACCACCCACAGTCTATTCATGCCTGTGCCATTTCTTATCTCTTTTTTTTCTTCTGTCTACATATTTTTAGGTGGCTGGCTATTCGGTTGGAATTCATCGGCAACATCATGACATTTTCTGCTGCCATGTTTGCTGTCATGAGCCGGGGTAGTATCTCAGGAGGAGTAGTTGGACTTTCAGTTAGCTATGCTATGTCAGTAAGTTAATGCTGTTGTTTATTTATTATTATTATTATTTATTTCAATAACTTCTTGTCCATGTAAGCGCATTTTTATTTAGGTGAAACTTGATATTGTTTAAAAATATTCTATCTCCATGTAGTCTCACAGGTCCCTCAGATTATTCAGTCATAGCAGTAATTAATTAGAGTAAACATTGGCTATTCTTTAATAATTTAATGTACCGGTAAATTACACTTAAATACTTACTGCATAGTGTAACCTCTATAATACAGAAATTGTATACTGTATTGTTCCAGATATTTTCTATACATTCAAATACTGCATTCTGGATTTCATGAAATTGTGCATTTTTATTATCTTTCATCAATTTTTATGAGTATTTTCTCATGTTTCAACAGAGAAGTTTCTAATATTTTTTGGCACCTTAGTTTCCTTGACTTGAATCTATGACCTTTTGTTCTTGAAGTTGCAAATTTCTAGAATTCCTCTTTGTTAATTGTCTCAATTCCTATTACTATTTTGTATGCAGTGATTATATCGCCTCTTTATTCGCACTGAATTCCATTTGACAAATGTTGCTTTATACACTTGTTTTGTCAGTCATCTTGAAGCAAACATGTTCATACTGTATAATAATGTATTCCTTTGGTAGATCATTTATATAGGTAATGAACATTACTGGTGCAAGAACTGAATCCTGTGGTACTCTGCTAGTAACACTTCTCCAGTTCACAAATTGTCACTGATTACTGCCCTCATCTTTTTGGCAGTTAGAACATTTTTCATCATGTCAGCAGTCTGCCTGTCACCACTCCACCATGTTACACTCTCCAAAACAACCTCTTGGATTGTGCATGTGGTTCCACCCAATTGTCATATCTTTGTCTATCTTTATCCATCTAGCAATTTTTCAGTCTTTCTGTGTGTCCGTCCATCCATCCTTTCCTCCTGTCTTGCATTATTATTTAATGAAAATTTTTGGTTCCATGTACAGTACTATATACACATTAAATAATCATTATAGCCTGCTTGTAGTAATACATTTGATTATTATTTAATATTTCTGTATCTGATATAGTAATATGTACTTTCTATGCTCGGATAGCCCATCCCATGCGAGTTAACCAAACATTTGACTCGGCCAAATTTTTTACTAGAGATATCCAAAAATGAACACATTCACAAATTTTTTGTGCCACAACCACCTATTCATGGAACTCACGTCATTTACCTAATTAATCCCAATGTTTACCAACGTTTTAACTGAATTCATTTAAGTTGCTTGAAGATTTGGGTTATCGGAATTCAGATTACCAAGCTTTTATAGTATTTACACTAATTTGTATATTTTTATTTGTTCTAGGTGACACAGACCCTAAATTGGTTGGTACGTATGACCTCAGATGTAGAAACGAATATCGTGTCAGTGGAACGCATTAAAGAATATACTGAAGTACCTCAAGAAGCTGACTGGGATATTCCTAACAAGAAACCACATAAGGTATGATTCAAGCTGACAGGGATTAGTAAGTGTTCATGACTGCTCAGCTTTCTTTCAGCTTATATATCTAGCATTTTCTTTTGTCATTGTTTAAGTAGTTGATATAATAATAATTTCTTATTAGCTTTTATGTTCTAAAAGTTGCTGAGTGCCGAGAGATGCAGGAGATAAATATTGAATTGCAGTACATTGGAAACTTTATTCAGCGAACCTCATTTCAGTGAATCTGAGGAGTTGTGTTAGAAGTGGGTGGGTGTGTCAGCGGTCTCTGTGGGAATAATGTTTCCGGGAAGATGACAGTGTTAATATAAGAGTGGCGGCTCTTATGTGTCCTCAGTAACCCCACAAACTCACATAATTTGAACAAAACCAGATCATGTTTACTCTCCTGGTGGATGGGGTCCATGTGATGGTGATGAAAGAAGGGTGGGAGGTGATTAGGCATGAAACGAATTACAGTAGCTGACTTTTAATATAGTGCGCACACATTTTTATTTATTCATGTAATTAGACCTCTTCACTCTTCAAAAACAGCCAACTTTAACAAGCAGGATAACTCCATAATTTAAGGTAAATAATATGTTGTGTTTTTTATATTATGCCACAAAAAAACACAAAACCAAAAATGTGGATTTTTTATGGTTTGGGAATGCATCCCCCATTTACTGCATTGCGCCTGTGGGAAATCTATTTTCTGTGTTCCGAACAAATGCTACATGAACCCATTTTCAGAATGTAACCCATTCATAGTAGGGAGACTGCCTTTTATTTGACCAGATATTAGTATCATGGTAGCTGGATACCTACCACTCAACATAATTCTAGTTGCCGAGATATTTTGTGTAATACTGTATCTCCATAGGTGTTGTATCTAGATAATTGTATAGATTAAAAATTCTTCTTTTGATTTATCTAATGGGTTTTTCAATAACATAATCCAATATTTATATTTTTATTCCACTTAGAGAATTTTTTATTTTGCTATTCAAGTGGTCAGATACAGGCACCTTTACCCTTCTATTAACCCTTACACTGCTCAGGGGTCATATAGACATTTACACCCCTGTGCGCAAGAAAAAAAAAATTCAAAAAATTTTTTTCGTCTTCTAAACATGTTAATTTGTGTCCCCTGAGCACGGAAAAAATAAAAAAAAATCGTAGGTGACATATTTTGGGCGCAATTGACCGAGGAAGTCTGGCAAAAAGTGGGCGTTGACAGAGCGGTCGTCAGACCCGGTCAGCGTCACCCGCGTTGACAGATGGGAGTTGCCACAAAGATATTATTACCTAATTGTTTCAATGTCTCCGATTGATTTTTTCTTAGTTTTTTTGCAGTAATATTATTCAATAGTGTGTATTGTAATATATTTATATAATAAAAGTGGTTAATAATCGCTATACTCAAAAGTATGATGTGCATATTAGTGATTCAATTATTATGTTTATAAAACAATAAACAAATAGTTTTGCTGCTATTACACTCTATACACAGGTTATATATAAGTATTGGCATGTTTTGGTCACCATAACGAACCACTAAGTTGGTATTGAGAGTCGAAAAGCAACGAGGAGTTACCGCCACACACCAGCCAGCCACTCGCTGCCACTCCCTCAACACACACACTAAACTTTCTCCCCCAACAATACCAGTTGTGGTGTTATTACACTATATACAGACGTTATATATAAGTATGTGTATATTTTGTTCACCACAACTGTACAGCTAAGCAGATATAGTTAGTTCAGGCACAAGAGTCGTCGCTATACACAGATGGCGGCTGGCGGCTCCCTCACTCTTTCAAGGTCACACGCACTAAACTTTCTCCCCCAACAATACCTTTTGCAGTGTTATTACCCTATATACACATATTATATATAAATATCTACATGTTTTATGCACCGTAACTGTACACCTAAGCTTGTAGAGCGCCCAAAGAGCATAGTGGCCACCCTCTAAACAGCTAGAGAAATCGTGCAGACGACGTCACCTCCGTCACCCATATGGCTCCTCCCAGCATAATCCTTTTGCTGTTATTACACTAATACACACATTATATATAAGTATCTACATTTGTGTTCACCATAGAGAACCACTGACCTGGTATGGTGAACGCAAACAATAACAGGTGGCCACACAGTCAGTAAACGATGCTGTCTCCCTCCGTCTCTCAGCATCACTCCTCACACAGCGCTAATTATTACAACAATCCTGCTATTATCACAACCCTGGTTATTTATATCACAGTCATTGGTCATCTGTAATATTGTCATCGCTAAATAATAACAATTATATATTTATTTTGACATTTTTCGGCGATGCTGTGGTCACAAGCTGAACATCAATGCTGTTCGCTCATGCTGCGTGCGCCGGCCTTGGTTGCTCCAACAGTACTGTGCCTCTCACACCTGAGAATATTGCCCACGATTTTTTTTTAAAATGGCATCTGTTTACAAGAGCCCTGAGGAAGCTACTGTGAACCCCGTGTAGCCGCGGGCCATTTGAATCAGGCCTGGCACCCTATGGCGTATATATACGCCATGCGCACCATGGGACATGTTACTCAGGGCGTATATATACGCCATGCGCAGTTTAAGGGTTAAGCTTAGTGCATGAAGCTATCATGAATGTAATGAAGGAACTTATAATGTTAGTTTAATATAAATAAATGAGATTAAATCTGGAAGGCAAATTAGATTAAGAAATTAAAAAAAATGCCTGCATGTTTAAAATGATTACATTTACTAGAGTGCATTGTTGACCAATCTTGAAGTTTTAAATGAAGATTTATGTATATAGTACACTATTTGGTTTCAGGACTGGCCACAACAAGGAGTGGTGGAATTCAACAAATACTCCACACGTTATCGTGATGGGTTGGAGTTGGTTGTGAAGGACATTTCATTCCACATTATTGGGGGGGAAAAGGTACGTAATTTGCACCTGTAATATTTTTGTGGTACTCTGGCAACAATTAACATTTTGTTTTTCATAATCATAAATTATAAACTAATAAATAAATGATTTCATGTTTTCTTTAAGATAGGAATAGTTGGTCGAACAGGAGCTGGGAAGTCATCATTAACCTTAGGGCTTTTCCGCATTATTGAAGCAGCCGGTGGAAACATCACTATCGATGGTGTTAATATTTCAACTATAGGTCTTCATGATCTCCGTGGTAGACTAACTATCATTCCACAGGTGAGTTTGAGAGGATAATTTACTAAGTTTTGTAGTATATTTGCTAGTCTTGTATACCCTTATATTTGCTAACTCTGGCATAAATACAGAGTAGATTGAGATTATTTTATGTGGAATGGGGACTGGTTTGACTTGAATTAAGATAAGTACAGTACAAGACAGGAAAATAAAAAATGATAGAGAAATACAATTTCCAGTGGAAAGAAATATTCAGTATTTATTGTAAAAATAGTTATCTGGATGACAAACCATTTTTCCACCTTTCCATTATTTTATTATTATTTGTGTTTTGTGCTATGCAGGATCCAGTTCTCTTCAGTGGTACACTACGCATGAACCTTGACCCATTCAATTTGTATGATGATGCCAAAGTGTGGTCAGCTTTAGAACATTCTCACCTCAAGACATTTGTCTCTGGTCTGCCACGTGGTTTGCAGCACGAGATATCAGAAGGTGGAGAAAACCTCAGGTGAGTGCTTTCTGTTATAGTGTAAGTTATTAGCTGTCAATTGTCAAAAGTGAAGTATCGGCAATTGGTGTTAGTCTTGTATGAGTTGTTGTCTGCCGTGGTGTTAAGTTTCAGGGAAATGTAGTACTGAGATGTCTTCCATTAAACATGGAAATATTTGAAATTGGAAAGAACTGCAAATGAGAGGTGGTGACTAAAGGAGCAGGACTGTGAATGTGTATTGTATAGGAACAGTACTTGTATAATATTGTAATGCTGTACTATATACAGTATATAAAACTTATCATATTAAGCTGTATTATACAGCATATATTATATTGTATTATGCAGTATTTATTGCATACAGTAATTGACTTTCTTAAATTTGTATAAAAAAAAAGCTGTTTTGACCTTTTTTTTACTTTTAAAAAACAGCTTTTGCTTTATTTTTTGTAAACACTGTAATGCTTATATAACAAACAAATGATACCAAAGTTCTGTGTGTAAAATATAATGATTAGAGTATTCAACATAAAAAAATAGAATGTCTTAAAAAAATAATAAATTAATTTCAAATGTCCATATGTGTTTTAAATTTTAGTGTTGGCCAAAGACAGCTGGTTTGTCTAGCTCGAGCTCTTCTACGCAAAACTCGTGTGCTAATCTTGGATGAGGCTACAGCTGCAGTTGACTTGGAGACAGATGACCTCATCCAACAAACTATTCGTCGGGAGTTTGATGACTGTACTGTGCTCACCATTGCCCATAGACTTAATACAATCATGGACTCAGTAAGGTAAGTTAGTCATGTTTGATATTAACTATCATTCAGTACTTTTTCTTCAATGTTATTTTATAAGAAAAACTAGTAAATTAATTAATTATCATTATTGTGCATTATCAGGGTGACATTTTGATAATACAGTAGCCATAATTTATAGGTTTAAAATGCTGTACTGTATTTAACAGTTTAAAAGCTAACATGAAAAATTATTATACAAACATTATCAAACAAAAATAACTCATGACATACACAAAATTGCCAAATATAGGTGGTAATTTCTCAAGCCATGGCTGTTCCCACTTATTTGATCTACAGTACAGTACTAATATTTCAACCACCTCACAATCGATGTTTAGTACACACTTGGATCGAAGTTGTGTAGGATTTTATTGCAAAGTATTGCGTTATCTAAACTGGTAATAAGTATTCTATTTGTCTAATCCTTGAGATTATTTAGGATAGGATAGTGTTTACTTGACCCGAGATATAGACATAATCTAACTATCAGTAGTGTGTAAGGCAGCCAGTCAGTAAGCTACCAGCCTTCTCTCAAAACCCCCTTCTTCACTAATACTATACTGTACATAAGCAATCAAACACACAATATTTTCCCATTTCAATTTTATTAAAAAAAGTAGATAAATGTTGTCTGTATGATCTTATATATTTTGGATAAAATATTGTGGATGAGTTGATTGTGTGTATAAAAACAGAAAGGGAGGTTTATTGAGGATTGAACACACAGTGACGCTGGTGAAAGCCATATTGAGAATACAGTAATGTTAAGCAATCTCTTAATCATACATACAACTATTCTCATGGCATTTATGGATGTTTGTGTTAATAACTATTGCATTTCTTCCACCTTTCACTTTATTTACAGTTAGATAACATGGATATGTTTATTTGATTAGGTTAGGTAGGGTAGAGTTTTTATAATGTTTTATTTAAATGAATGTTGTAACCTACTGAGATGACTCGGTTAATCGGGAATCCATCAGTGCATATATCAGTTTATTATAGGTAAAACTGGTCAACTAAATGTATTTATTTCTGGTTAACTCTGGAATTTGATAACTGGGACAATACTAAGAGTAAATATTAGGAGATAAAGGAAGTTTTGGCAGTACTGTACTGTATATGCAAAGGAAGAAAAATATTGTTATGGTAAATTTACTCTAATTCACATTGTTTATTTAAATACGTACGTTAAAAGCTGGTTTGCATGTGTGTGTTTTATCCCCCGATAAAATTAATTTCCATTTATTTATGTGTGGATTTTTTTTTTTTTATCCCAGGGTACTTGTTTTAGACAAAGGAGAGGTTAAGGAGTTTGACGCACCAGCTACTCTGCTTCAAAACAAAGATTCTATTTTCTTTGGAATGGCTAAAGATGCTGGACTGGTCTGAGTTTCCAGAGAATGATACAATATATATGTCATTTGTTTAAAATTTTAATTTTAAATAAACTACTTGCTGTGACAATACAATTAAAAATAGGGTGATAGTGTAACCAGAATGCATAATTAATATGTATAAAGTTTGACTGTTGTCTGTGATGGAATGAAAAGTTTAATATTTATGCAATGTATGACAGTGTCTTTACACAATCTATTTTTTATAAAATTGATAGTATTCTGAGATCACAATGGCTTTTATGTCATAAACATTAAAACTCAGACTATTACATTTTAATACAAGTGCAGCACAGTGATTCTCATGAAGAAATTCACCTTTAGATGCAGTAGTTCATGGATAGTGAGGTATTATTTATTACATGTTTTTCACCAATAGTTTAGGGAATTGTAATAAATGAAGTATATTTCTCAATGAAAATGTCAATATTAATAGGTTAATATAATACAGGTATGAGATGCTGTAGAGGCCCTATTTTGTTATTGTTCACAGAGAATATGGCTGTGTAACAACTGAACTTGTACAAATAAACTGACGGTACAAATGCCATGACGATGCACAACAAATCTGTGCCAGGTGGGGAAAAGAGTTACTCCTTTAGAACTTTATAAATATCACTTCAGTTATTGAGGTTCAGGATATTAATATGAAAATACTGTAATACAGTACTGAAAATTGATTCTCAGTGAGTTGACAATGTATCCTACGAGTCAAATTCTTTTGTAAACTTATAAGATTTTAAGAGGCCCTTCCAGACTGTGAGGCCCTAAATCATAGCTTGTTTAGTTTATGCCTAAATCTGGCCCTAAGTGTCTATTAATTGTAAATTTAATTTATAATTGGAAAAGACAATCTAATTTTGTTTAATTATACTGTAGTAGTTATTAAAGCTTGTATTTATATTGGGACACAATATTAAAGTTACACCAGAGTCTGTGATACAGGAAGAGTTAATGTTTTGTTAAACACAAGAAAAAAGAGCAAAGAACAGTATTAGCCTGCTGGTATTGCAGGTTATAAAACTATGAATACCTGTACTGTATTTTGCTTTAAATCTTCTGCCTTTTAGGCTTTACAAATTTTAGTACTTATTGTTGAATATGATTGTGTGTGTTTTGTTGGTCAGTCCTTTTGTAAGTGGTCAAGTACAAAATAACTATAATATATGGTACTTTTTATGAAATTTATGCTTTTTACCTTAGACTACAACATGCATCAATTTATATATAATGGTGCACATGATTACACAGCAATTAACATCAGAGGTGCAGGGGTAACACACACTTGTTTTGTGAGCGATTTGGTCCAAGACTCGTATCCTGACCAGGGAGGACTGACAAAAGACCAATTCTTAACTATTTGCCTTTGTTCACCTGGTAATAATTGGGTACTCGGTTGATAACTGATTAGCAGGTTTTGTTCCAGGGAAAACGTGTGGATAAAGTTTACCATGTGTTATGGGACAGGAAAAGCTCTCAGTCTGCTAACAGGAGCCAAAAGTCATCTGTTCCTGCACCCAACTGTGTAAAAAAAAAAATGAAAATTAGCACCATAAAAAAACAAGATAAAATTAAATCTGCTTGTAAGTCCATAATATTGTTCTACAGTAGTAAAGAACTCGTGTATCTCTGGCAAATATTACCCACTAGGAAGAAAATCTTATTATTCAGCCCATCCTCCTTACATGAAAGTAGTTATAGTAACTATTTGGTTGAAAGTACCAATATATATCAACCAGGTATCATATAGTCACGGACCACCAGAAAGTTGACCTTATTATTGAATTTGGACAAATTGGAAACAGTTTAACTGCAACATAAATATAAGTGCTTACCTAACCTCTTCTAGCAATTCTAGACTTAATGCACAATATCTTGAGGTCATCTTGAGATGATTTCAGGGCTTAGCGTCTCTGTGGCCCGGTCCTCGACCAGGCCTCCTTTTTGTTACACGCCCCCAGGAAGAAGCCCATAGCAGCTGTTTAACTCTCAGGTACCTATTTACTGCTAGGTAACAGGGGCATCAGGGTGAAAGATTTTTTTTGCCCATTTTGTTTCCGCTCTAACTCGGAACCTCAAGACTAGGATTCCGAAGTGCTGTCCACACAGCTGTCAGGGCCCCCCCCCCCTGGTCCTAGGCCTAATATAGTACATATATGTGCTGTACTAGGCCTAGGAATATTTAAGTTTGGTTTTTAGCTATATTTTTCCTGGACTCTATAAAACTAATACTACAATATAGGACAAAGAGTGGTTTACTGGTGGTCCATCATAGAGACTGGTCATTCTTAGTGATTTATTACTCGAGGACCATTCAAGCTTTCTTTCACATTTGTGAGCTCAGCGCAAACTGTGCATGTATCAAGATTAAATTAAAAACTGTGCTGAAATTGCACCACAATAGAAACTGGGAGTTGGTCCTGTCTTCCTGGGAGCTCCTGTCTTTCACTCCGGTTGTCATGAGTTCAAGGCTCACTTTGGTAAGTAACTTTATTGTTGCTGCTGGTAACATAAACTGGGAAATGGAACTTGGTAATATGGCTAATGTCGATCTAATTGTGCAGACACTTCCTTACAAAACTCAAAGCCTCTCTAATACTCACTACACTATCCTTTACTTACTAAACAAGTCACAACTAAAAGAACCGACAGCCCATATTTTCTTTATACTGTATTTATATTTCTCTATTTTAAATAATTGGGAGGACAGCAGCTTCTTCATGTTAAGAGTATACAAAGATGATTCCTCTTTCCTATGATGTCATTCATAGATATTGTAGAATATTTGTTATTTATCCTCATTAATAATAATAATAAATTTTACAACAAAATAAACTCCTTTTACCAATCACAGGGCAAAGCGTTATTTGCTCTTTTGGTGTAGACTCAAGTGGTAGATGAGACATCTACCACTTCAATTCTTAAATTTGAGTCATTTATCAAAATGACTATCAATATCTTGGTATATCAGTAGTCACTAAATGTCCCTAAACTACAACCTGGTCCTGGATGTTGAGTGATCCTGTGCTGACAACTTCCTTAGGAGAATGATAGGGAAGGTTTTAGATGAATCATCATCAGTGCAAACACTGAAATTGCACTATGTAACCAAAATTTTATACACGTATTATATCAGCCTTTTTAAATTCATTAAAATTCAACTTACTTTAATCTTGTAATTTGCACTGTATTAGGTCATGATCTGTGACACATTTAACACTGTGCCAAACAAAAGACCTACGAACTAAAGTAGTGAAACAAGCTTGTGTATCTGATAAGTCACTGAAGAAAGTAAGAAAGTATGTCTTGGAAAGAAAGCAGTCACAGTGAGAAAGTAGATATCAGAGTGGAAAGAGGTAACAAGTAGAATACTACAAGAATCAGTATTGGGGCCCATCCTGGTCTTAATAAATATTACAACCTAACAATGATTAAACTCTTGCATATCAGTGTTTGCTGATGACACAAAAATAATTAGGCTAATCAGAATGGTGAAGCAACTTATATTACATATATATATTTGGCAAGTTCAAACCAACCCATTGCCATCTTTTTTTTCAAAGATCATGTTTTTTCATTATGTAGCAGTGTTTGATTTTAGACTACCCAGCCTATAATTTCATCTTGATAAGTCAAACACGTTTTCTATCCCCAATAATGAGAAAACATATTTGGCAGTTCAGCTTGTATGGAAACCCGGTAGATCACACGAAATGTCAAGTGTGGTGTACGGGTTCTCGTGCCTACAGTTTCAGCTGTGCATGGAGTCTGCCTCCTCTACTTCTCTCTCTCTGACTCATTTGGGTACTCTGTTGTATCTGCTTGTTTTGAGAACCATATACTATCAATCATGCTAAACTTTGTCTGTTTTATCATTTCCCTTGAGAATTATGTTTGTAGTAATGTGTTGTCTATAACTCTTCTGACTCCCAGTGATGTGAGGTTTAATTACTACTGCCTTTCCTTGTAACTCATTTCCCTCTTAGTTTTGGGACAAGATTTATGGCATACCCCTGAACTTTGTTCAACTTCTCTCGTGTCAAAAACAAAACGAAGTGTGGTAATTGAGAGAAGAGAGTGGGTCAAGTCAAATGAGAAAGGAGGATGGGTTATGGTGATTGAAAGGGGAGAGTGAACCATGCATATTATGATTGAGAGAGGCATGTGGGCCATAACAATTGAAAGCGGAGAGCAGACCATGATAATTGTGAGAGGAAAATGGACCATGCCAATTGTAATAAGAAGTACGGATCATATGGCAATCAAGAGGAGAGTGGATAATGGCAATAAGGAGAGTGGATATTGACAATCAAGAGAGGAGAAAAACTGTACATACGACAACTGAGAGAAGAGTGGGTGATGGCGACGAGAGGAGAGTGGGTGATGGCGATGAGAGGAGAGTGAATGATGGCAACGATAGAGGAGAGTGGGTCATGGCGACGAGAGGAGAGTGGGTCATGGCGACGAGAGGAGAGTGGGTCATGGCGACGAGAGGAGAGTGGGTCATGGCGACGAGAGGAGAGTGGGTCATGGCAACGAGAGAGAAGAGTAGGTCATGGCGTCGAGAGGAGAGTGGGTTATGGCAACGAGAGAGGAGAGTGGGTCATGGCGACGAGAGAATAGAGTGGGTCATGGTGATTGAGAGAGAAGTAGAGAGAGAGAGGAGAGTGGGCTCTGGCGATCGCGACAGGAGAGTGGACCATGACGATCGAGAGAGACGAGTGGGTCATGATGTGAGAAAAGAGCCACACATCTCCATTACGGAGTAGATAGTGTGGGGCAGTGATTGAATAACGAGCTAAAATGCCCTGGCGTCTGCAAGACGTTTACCCCTCTTCCCCTCCCTCCCTCCCTCCCTCGCCGCTCTTGCCAACATGTGCTTGCAGGGAAGGATAGACTGTGGTGCCACTCCTTGTTGCTTGTTCGCTCCTGTTCATCCAACAGTAATTGGGAACCTGGTTGTCAGTCGATTGGCGGGTCGTGTGCCAGGAAAAGCTATTATAGGTAAGGTTAAGAAGAGCTATGAAGGGATATAGCTCGGCTGAATTTATCTTAATTTGCCTGAGGGCCACCATTTCTAGTGCATGACCCTCGACGGGGACAGGAAGGCGGCGGCTTTTCAAAGATTCCCTCCCCACTATTATTCCTCTTAAGTATGCTACCAAAATAGAATGACACATGTGGATAATATATATATATTTTTACAGTTTATTATCACTTATTGGGTTCTGGCCACGTCACCAAATTACCAATTTGAGCTGTGTGCAAAATTGCTAACGTAGATGTAACTGGATTTAGCCCTAACTAGCTCAATGACAAACATCATCCCAGAATAAAACTTTAAAACCCAGAGAGGTTGAGGGCCTTGAGATGTATTTCTTTCTTGTCTCAATAAGCATACTTGAACTTGAGGGCCTCAGGAATGATCTCATCGAGACCTTTAAAATGCTGAACCAATTGAAAGATAATAATCCAAGCCATTTATTTAAAAGATTGAATATAATTCCACAGAGGAAGGACTGGATTACTCAACAGGCAGACTTAGCATGTCGGGGGGGGGGGGGGGACGTCATTCACAATGGATCTTAGTGACAGCATATTCACCTAAGTAGTACTCGCCTAACAGTGCTTACGCGGGTTGAGCTTCAGCACTTGGTTCCCTCTTTTTAATCTTCAGTTGACATTTTCTATTCCTGCAGCCAGCGGGTGCTTTAAATTTGATTGTGCATCTACAGTACAGTGCCCAGTATGGTATTGTAGCATATTGTGAGTGCCATCTGGTGTGGGTTGATGTACACAGCTGCATGTTTTGTGCTGGTCTATCCTGGTATGATTTGACTGGAATAAAACAAATATGTAGACTTAAACAGTAAAACATGAACATTACAATATAATTACTGCTTTTTTCAGGTATATTCCTGCGTGGGCCTCGTTGCCTGGAATAAAATTATATAATTAGCCCTGTTCTATAGCTAAACTTAAGATTATTTTTTTGGATTATTAATATTCACCAGTAATAAATTATATGAAGTGCGGATATCGATCAGCAGAAGACAAGAAAATGTGTGTGGTAAGCAGTGTGTATATTGCTGTGGTTGTCGGTGTGGTGGTGGTGGGAGGCGGGCTGCTGACTCGTCAACTCCAGCCAACATTCTGACAGTAAGCGTTCGTGTCACTAATACTGTACTATCATGCAGTGTCTACGGGGAAGTGAGGTCTAGCTCTTCATGTCCCGCCTACTAGCCTTCTTGTATTACAACTGAACTATTATGACGTTCAAATTCATTGTCGAATCTGACCAGTTGTAGAGGGAAGGGAAGGGAACTATCAAGGGGAAAGCGCCAAGCCACTACGACTATATAGCACTTGGAAGGGGGTCAGGATAAGGATTTGGGATGGGACGAGGGAAAGGAATGGTGCCCAACCACCTGGACGGTCGGGGATTGAACGCCGACCTGCAGGACACGAGACCGTCGCTCTACCGTCCAGCCCAAGAGGTTGGGTAGTTGAGGTGGCTTCCACAACTTATTCTTTCAGTGCATTCCTCTTGTTAACTACCCGACCGTACAGGGTACGTGTATATCCTTACATTCCTTAGGTTCATTTGCGTTTCTAGCTTCCAACTGTGTCCTCTTGTCCTACTTTCTCTCAATTTGAAGAGGCTATTCGTGTCTACCTTATCCCCCTCATTATCTTGTATGTTGTGATCATATTCCCTCTGTTCCTTCTATTTTCTAGGGTTATGAGAGTTAATTCCAGTAGCCTATTCTGATCATAGCTTAACCCTCTTAGCTCTGACACCAATCACGTTGCGAACCTTTGTACTTCTTAAATTTTGGTTTTACCTGAGGCCACTAACACACTAATGGTGTGTTACCTGGGACGCGGTCGGGTCAAGATACCTGCTCCGCACCTTCCCCCCCCCTCCCCCCATGCTGGGTACTGAGATGGAGACTCAGTCACCAGTAGAACTGGCTACTTCCCACGGAGATATTAACATGGACTCTGAAAGCAGCCAGTCAGACGAGGAGGGCGTGTTTCAAGAAGTTCTGACAAGGAATAAGAAGAAACGAAGAAGACAGGATGCAAGGCGTAGTGTGGACAGTAATACACTTAACGGAAACGATAAAAGAATGAAGAACGACGCCGAGACTGATGCAGACAAACGGACGGAACGATGTCAGGAAGGTGAGGATCAGCGGAGATGGAGGCTTCTCTTCCCTGCCTCATGCACGCTGGCCTATCATCAGAAGCTGCTGTGGACCGTCAAACTCGGAAGAGAACACCGCAAGTTCGAGCCCCTGCTGAAGGAAGGTGTAAACAGACCTTACTTAACGGTAGGTTCTATGGAGGCAGTGGAGTATCTTACCCAGCAAGGATACGATGGAATTCTTATGGAAATACCGGAGGGGAACGAGAAGCTGACGAAGGTAATTATCTATAAATACCCTCAGATTCTGGACCCCGAGTTTATACTCGACGACCAACGATTTGTGTGGGCCAAGCGTCACCTTATTAAAGGTGAAGCTAGGAGTCAGGTGGTGGCTCTAGTGAGAGGTGACGTACCCGAAAAAGTGTTCATCACCGGGGCTGGCTACAGGCATGTAGCAAAGTATGTGGAAGAGCCCATAATATGCCTGAAATGCTGCAGATGGGGGCATAAATCCTGGAGATGTCAAAATGATCCACGATGTCGTTTCTGCGGAAAGTCTCACCTCTCTACTGTGTGTAGAAACAGACTGAATCTGGGTGAGAAAATAGTTCCCAGATGCTGCAACTGTGGAGGTGTTCACAATGCGAGCTCGGCTGTGTGTAGCAAGAGGCCGAGTATGGCTGTTCTCCGGCCGGTGAATGTTACAGAGCAAGCAAGAGCTCTTACCCAGACACCGGGAGCACAGCAAAACAGTCTGCCCCAAACAGTGCCAGTGAACCGGACGAATGCGTGGGTAAAGGAGTCACCTTTACTTAGGCAGGCTCCAGCAACAAGCAGCCACGCCACCACTCAGGACTCCGGCAGTGACAGTGTAACGGTGAGTGAAGTGGCTACTGTGGCTCAGAGAGAGGGTCATAATAATATGGTCAAGGAAGTGTGGGCTGAACTTAAAAAAGTTGGTGAGTTCCTCCAAAATCTGGGGCAGAGAATCGAGTCCATCGAGGCTAAATTAAACGTTCAGGAGGTCAAGGAAAATCACAAAACGGTGAAGGATAGTCAGGATATAGTGGTTGAGGACAAAAATGAAATATTGAGTGATGAAATGAAGGAAAGTGAAGTGTGTGTGAATGATGGTAGTCGTAGTGAAAGGAAGAACCCTATAATTACACATAAAATGAAGGAATCATTTGGGCCAATAATGGACATCTCAGGGCTGAAAAAATCTCTTGAGAATCGCAATGTCGCTTTTACTGGTGAACTTGGGAGGAGGTGGGAGATGTTATACAAGGTATGGCTATCATTTAGTGAACTTATTGGGGATGACTTAGGCAATGAATTGATTAATAATGGATCACCCTAGACTGAAAGTGTTGTCATGGAATGTTAATGGTTTGAGAAACAGGGTTACAGATGTTCATTGTTATGTGATGGGAAATGATATTGATGTTGTAGCTCTCCAGGAGACAGGGGATAGGAATGAAGGATTATTGAAATTAAATGGCTATAAAGGGTTTCACCTCTTCGCCGCAAATAACATCAGAGGCACGTCGATTTATGTTAAGAACTCCATACCAGCAGAGTTAGTAGAACCGCCATCAAAAACGCAAGGTATAGAGAGTGTCTGTGTTAAATTATCATTAAGGGAAGGGGAATTTATTGTAGTTAATTTGTATGTATCCAGGAACTGCTTCGACGCTAACTATTTACCTGACTGCATTTATACTAATCCTTCACTGGTCATTGGGGACCTTAATGCTCGGCACACAAGCCTTGGGACAGTGGGTAGTATTAATACTAATGGGGTCAAGTGGTTACAGTTTCTACAAGATCATCCAGATACCTGTCTATTGGGAAACAATGAACCAACTCACATCAGGGGAGGACGGCTTGACTATGCCTGCGTTTTAAACTCTCAGGGGATTATGGGGGAGGCTCGGGTTGTTCGGGAACTACTTAGTGACCACTTTGCCTTGAACGTTGAATTACCACTGGGGAAAAAACAAGTCCACTTCCAAAGGAAAAGGCTAAATATTAAGAAAGATATGAAAAATTATTTTATTCAAAATATGGGAGATTGGTATCAACATTACACGCCGCTCTGCGTTGATAGTTTTTACGAGGACATGGTCGAGAACATAGAGAAATTAGTACAGAGGGAAAATAACGGGGGCAGGGGAAGCAAGACGCACGGACCTAAGAAATTTAAATATTCCAATGATCAGCAAGTCAAGGGATGGGAGAGAATGCTACGGGGTGCGCATAAAGCATGGTTAAAAAATGGAATGAGGGATGAAGAGAAAAATACAATGTTGGAAGTGGCTAGGGAATGCAGTCAGGTGAGGAAGGAGGCGCGGGACAGATACTGGCAAGACTTTGCTCAGGCCATTGGTAATACTAAGAACCTTAAAGACATATGGAGAGCAGTAAATAAAGTCAGGGGTTGTAAGACTAAATTCATTGCTCACTCAGATCCAGGGAAAGTTGCTAATGAGTTAGTAGATAAATGGGCAAGTGCTGCTGGTATGGAGTCCTTACCTGCAGACACGAGAGTCACCATTGAGTCATGGGAAAATATTAGAAATGGAGTAACTTTATGTGCCTTAAATACAAGATCTATAGCATGCACTGAGATAACCCACGATGAGCTACTGGATGCTATAAAAAGTGGCAGCTCCACTGCTCCGGGAAAAGATGGAGTAACGTATGACATACTTAATTATTTAGCCGGTATGAAACCTAATCCCTTACTTGATTTGTTTAATATGAGTTATAGAGAGGGAAAGTTACCAAGAAAATGGAAAGAGGCTGTCATCATTCCTATCCCTAAGTCAAACGGAGGCTACAGACCTGTCTCCTTAATATCCTGCTTTTGTAAAATGATGGAAAGGATTTTGTTAAATAGGCTACTCTACCTTGTAGGTGATAACATGTCCAATAATCTCTTTGGTTTTATCAAAGGCAAAAGTACTGCGGATTGTCTCTTAAAGTGTTTGTCTAATGTGGATGACAATTGTAGAGTTTTTGTTGATCTACAAGGAGCGTTTGATAAAGCCAATGGGGAAGTAATCTTATACGAATTAGCCAATCTGGGAATAACAGGGAGATTGCTACACTGGATAAGGGATTACCTGCAAGGCAGAAAAGGTCAGGTGTATTACCAGGGATACATGTCTGAGGAACGGAGGTTTCAGTTAGGTACCCCACAAGGGGGAGTATTAAGTCCCACCTTATTCAATGTATTAATGAACAGATTAGCATCAGAGATGTATCCTCCAGGGGTCACGACGATCATATATGCTGATGACATTCTTATACAAGGCACTTCTGGGAACAAAATTCAAGATGCTCTTCACATACTTGGTACAACCTGTCACAAGTTAGGCTTAGTTATAAATGCAGATAAAACCAAATACGAGTATAGGAAACGAAGAAATATAACACTTACTCTAAATGGTGTGGAACTGAGCCGTGTACAGAAGTACAAGTATCTGGGCATGTATGTTGGATACACATGTGAGAGTAAAAATGCTGAAATAAATCATATCAGCACCTTATGTAAAGCCCGTCTGCATCCTCTAAAAGCACTGGCTTTTTCTGGTAAAGGTGTTGGTGTACCTATCTTGCGGATGTTATACATAAGCACTGTTCGATCCCTGATAGACTACGCAGCACCCGTATTGTCTTACACAGGCCAAGGCAGAATTCAAAAAATAGAGCTGATACAGAACGAGGCTATGAGGATTATTCTTGGATGTCAAAGAAATGCAATGATTGAAATAATGAGAATGGAATT
This sequence comes from Procambarus clarkii, assembly GCF_040958095.1. Lineage (NCBI taxonomy): Eukaryota > Metazoa > Arthropoda > Malacostraca > Decapoda > Cambaridae > Procambarus > Procambarus clarkii. The sequence goes on from NC_091231.1 coordinate 3,611,810, forward strand.
AAATTTACAGAGTGTGTGTGATAGAGTCCGTGACATTAACACTAGAGTATCTATTCGTTTCATGCGGAGAAAAGGAGGGGATAAGCTGTTTGAGAGCGTCCAGACCTGCTTGAGTGACGTACACACTTCCAGGAAACTGAGGGAGACTCGCTATACGAGAGGATTAGCTCATGACCTCAGGGAATACGACGTACTTGACTGCTGTAAACCCTCTCGAAAGTGTAATATGTCTGCTCCCTGGAAAGTACAGAAAATAGACGTCGAAATTGTACCCCTCAAGGTGAAAAAGATTCATCATGAACCGGGACAATTACGGTGTTTGTATGGAAGCATGATATCTCGGTTACCAAGAGGCAACAGTTTACATGTATATTGCGACGGGTCGGTGGCGGAGGATGGCAGGGCAGGGTGTGGTGTCCTAATAAGGGATTATACGGAGTTTGGGACTGTGGACAGGATAATTGAACTCCGGCTTAGTAATTATATATCATCCACACAAGCTGAACTGCAGGCCATTCTGGCGTGTTTGGAGGAAGTACGTCATGACGACAAAAATGTTTTTGTATTTGTCGATAGCCGAGGAGCACTGGAGTCCTTAAACAGTAGAAACCCAGTCTTCATGTCTATAGTGGAGGACTGTAAGAGAAGAATAACTGAGATACAGCTGAAAGGTTATAGTGTGAAATTCATGTGGATTCCATCTCATGTTGGAATAGTGCTCAACGAGGTGGCGGATGACTTGGCCAAACGTGCCACATCAAAACCACAAGTTGACATCGAATGTGAATTCACAATGAGACAAATAAGAAGCAAAATCAGAAATATTCAGGCACAGGCGGGAGTGGAGAGGAGAGAGATAATGTATGAGAGTAGTCAAACCATGCAACACTACATGTATGTGAGTCAAAACACCCATTTCACTTATGGTAAAAGGAGAAATGCTTGGAGTGACTCTGTGTACATGCGGCTCAGGCTTGGGTACAAATATTACTGGGAATATGGGATAGATGTTCATGGTAATGACACGAAGTGTAAACTATGTGGTATGTTAAGGTCTCACACCCTTGCCCATTATATTCTTGATTGTCCGTTGATTAGTGTATATAGAAACACTGAGATAAGGACTGTTCCTGAACAAATAGCCTGGATGTGTCACAACGGAAAGGTTGATGATATTCTTGAGAGATATAAGAATTTTGCACCAAGATTGTAATATTTTTTTGAATTATCTGCAGGTGTCTTGCAAATTGTCTATACAGTATACCTAGGTCATAAAAGTATTTGTGTGTACGTCTGATACCATACTCTTTGTGAGGGAGGAAATGTATATTTTTACCTCTCAGAATGTTTGGTAATATGTTTATTTGTGATGTGTGTATATGTATATATTAACACGTTGTACTGAACGGGGTGAGAATAGCTTGAGCTACCTCATCCCTTTGTGTGTATTTTACCTCAATAAACTTATTTCAATTTCAATTTCAATTTCAATCATGCAGTGTCTACGGGGAAGTGAGGTCTAGCTCTTCATGTCCCGCCTACTAGCCTTCTTGTATTACAACTGAACTATTATGACGTTCAAATTCATTGTCGAATCTGACCAGTTGTAGAGGGAAGGGAAGGGAACTATCAAGGGGAAAGCGCCAAGCCACTACGACTATATAGCACTTGGAAGGGGGTCAGGATAAGGATTTGGGATGGGACGAGGGAAAGGAATGGTGCCCAACCACCTGGACGGTCGGGGATTGAACGCCGACCTGCAGGACACGAGACCGTCGCTCTACCGTCCAGCCCAAGAGGTTGGGTAGTTGAGGTGGCTTCCACAACTTATTCTTTCAGTGCATTCCTCTTGTTAACTACCCGACCGTACAGGGTACGTGTATATCCTTACATTCCTTAGGTTCATTTGCGTTTCTAGCTTCCAACTGTGTCCTCTTGTCCTACTTTCTCTCAATTTGAAGAGGCTATTCGTGTCTACCTTATCCCCCTCATTATCTTGTATGTTGTGATCATATTCCCTCTGTTCCTTCTATTTTCTAGGGTTATGAGAGTTAATTCCAGTAGCCTATTCTGATCATAGCTTAACCCTCTTAGCTCTGACACCAATCACGTTGCGAACCTTTGTACTTCTTAAATTTTGGTTTTACCTGAGGCCACTAACACACTAATGGTCTTGTCGAGGACAGGAAGCCGGCAACTGGTCAAAGGCCTCCCATTTGTCTTTATTTTTTCTAGCTGGATTTTAAAGTTAAGCAGAATTTTGGCATAAACGGGTTCGGCGGGTAGGCTGTTGTTGTTTTAGATTCAGCTACTCAGAACGAAATGTCCATGTAGTACCTTACCTTGAGGTTACCTTGAGGTGCTTCCGGGGCTTAGCGTCCCCGCGGCCCGGTCGTCGACCAGGCCTCCTGGTTGCTGGACTGATCAACCAGGCTGTTGGACGCGGCTGCTCGCAGCCTGACATATGAGTCACAGCCTGGTTGATCAGGTATCCTTTGGAGGTGCTTATCCAGTTCTCTCTTGAACACTGTGAGGGGATTGCCAGTTATGCCCCTTATGTGTAGCGGAAGCGAGTTGAACAGTCTCGGGCCTCTGATGTTGATAGAATTCTCTCTCAGAGTACCTGATGCACCTCCGCTTTTTAACGGGGGTATTCTGCACATCCTGCCATGTCTTCTGGTCTCATGTGATGTTATTTCTGTGTGCAGGTTTGGGACCAGCCCCTCTAATATTTTCCACGTGTAAATTATTATGTATCTCTCCCGCCTGCGCTCAAGGGAGTACAGATTTAGGCTCTTTAGTCGGTCCCAATAGTTTAGGTGTTTTACTGAGTGGATTCTAGCAGTAAAGGATCTCTGCACGCTCTCCAGGTCAGCAATTTCTCCAGCTTTGAAAGGGGCTGTCATTGTGCAGCAGTACTCCACTCTAGAGAGCACAAGCGTTTTGAAAAGTGTCATCATCGGTATAGCATCTCTAGTGTGAAAAGTTCTTGTTATCCAACCTGTCATTTTTCTTGCAGTTGTGACGGCTACTTTATTGTGTTCTTTAAAGGTAAGGTCTTCCGACATGAGTACACCCAGATCCTTTACATTGCCTTTACGTTCTATGTTATGATTTGCCTGAGTTTTGTACGTGGTTTCCGTTTTTATATTTTCATTTTTTCCATAGCGCATGAGCTGGAACTTATCTTCGTTAAACACCATATTATTTTCTGTAGCCCATAGAAAGACCTGATCTACATCTGACTGGAGGTTTGCCGTGTCCTCTATGTTGCCAACTCTCATGAAGATCCTAGTGTCATCTGCAAAGGATGATACAGTGCTATACGTTGTGTTCTTGTCTATGTCCGATATGAGGATGAGAAAAAAGTACGGGCTATGGTAAGCCCGTAAGGCAGGTAGATTGATTGATTGATAAAGATTAAGCCACCCAAGAGGTGGCACGGGCATGAATAGCCCGTAAAAGGCGGGTTGATTGATTGATTGATGAAGATTAAGCCACCCAAAAGGTGGCACGGGCATGAATAGCCCGTAAGTGGTGGCCCTTTTAAGCCATTACCAGTATCAAGAGCTGATACTGGAGATCTGTGGAGGTGCGAATGCACCCTGCATGACGGGAGATGTCTCCCATGTGAATGTGTTAAGATGAAGATGAAGCCACCCAAAAGGTGGCACGGGCATGAATAGCTCGTAAGTGGTGGCCCTTTTGAGCCATCACCAGTATCAATAGATGATACTGGAGATCTGTGGAGGTGCGACTGCACCCTGCGTGACGGGAGATGTCTCCCGTCTGAAAAAAAAAAGGCGGGTAGTCGTTTCCATGTATATATAACCCTTTGAGTGAGATGCTCATTGCAGCTTATTGAGCTTAAAACCGTTGCTCCTTGTATGTTACATCTGACCTTTTGAAGAATTTGTCTGGATTAGGGAGGTCATTCCACATTTTGGGACCCTTGATTTGCAGAGCATTTCTGCTCTGGTTAAGTCGCATTCTTGGAATATCAAATAGATCTTTGTTTGTAGTGAGGTGCCCATGGGTTCTGTTAGAGCCCTCTAGGAAACGTTTAAATCAAGGTTGGGATTAACATTGCAGTTCAGTTATATATAATAGAATGCATTTGAGAGGATATATAGTGACTTAATATCTAACATATGCAAAGTATGTAAGTAAGCGGCCCTGAGTCCTGTTTTGGGTTTGAGATTGTTATTGTTCAAATTGCTGATTTTGCGTTGAATAATTAGGACTGAAGAAAATGAAAGTTGTGTCGTCAGCAAATAGAATTGGCTCGAGTTGTAGAGAGGTATTTGGAAGGTCATTGATGAAAATAAGAAAGAGGAGAGAACCACTGCCCTTTGGAACACCAGTGTTGATTGGTAGGGTGGGAGAAGTAGTATAATTTACAGAGGCATACTGAATCCAATTACTGATGCAAGATTACAGGTATTGGAGGGAGTGACCTCTGACTCCATAATGTTGCAGTTTAAGAAGATTATTATAGGCAAAAGTGTCAAAAGCCTTACTTAGAAGGGAAACAAATAAACCAACAGGGTACTCATTGGGTACCCTGGTAAATCAAATAAATCATCAGGTCAGCATTGACAGCATTGACAAACTAAAAGACTCAAAAGCCCCGGGTGTGGATGGATTTAAATCAAAAGTCGTAAAGCAACTGACAAATGCACTATGCATACCACTGAAACTCCTTTTCAGAAAATCTCTGGACCAAGAGATAGTTTCCCTGGATTGGAAATATGCAAATGTTACCCTTATTTAAAAAAAAAGGCAGAAATAGCTCGGCAGAAAACTATCGTCCGATCAGCTTGACATCACACATCTGCAAGCTCACGGAGAAAATCCTAAGGAAGGGAATCATCCTATATCTCACAGAGAACAATCTTGTAAAATCAACGCAACCTGGGTTTGTTTAAAATAGATCATGCCTTACCTGCTCACATTTCTGGAAACGGTAAGCGGCTATTCAGATAAAGGTCTTCCGGTAGATGTAGCTTACATGGACCTTGCTAAAGCTTTTCACAAGGTACCACGTGAAAGACTGGTAAGGAAATTACAGGCACATGGAATAAATGGGAGAATATTGGAATGGATAAAACAATGGTTAAAACATAAAACAACAAAGGGTCGTGCTAAATAGGAAGGAATCTGACTGGGGAAATGTGCTAAGTGGGGGTGCCTCTGGGGTACATTTTGGGGCCAACCCTTTTTTGTCATATACATCAATGACATAGATGAGAATATTACAAACTACATCATCAAATCTGCAGATGACACTAAGATCTATGGTAAAATGGGAAGTGAAAGTGATATTGATACCTTACAAAGATTTCTACATGAACTCCACAAAAGGTCGGATGACTGGCAAATGCTTTTCAATGTCGATAAATAAAAGATTTGCATGTGGTGGCATAACAATCTACGTCACAACTACCAAATTAACAGTCCTACCTTACAACAGATAGAAGAAGAGAAGGACCTTGGAGTCAGAATTCATCATTCATAAAATTGCACAAGTGGTAGCAGCAGTAAAAAAAAGCTAACCAAACCATGGGAATAATCAAGAGTACCTTTACCTTTAAGGAAAAGAAGGTAGTCATTCAATTGTATAAATCTCTGGTGCGCTCTCACCTGGATTATTGCATCCAGGCATGGAGACTTCATCTTCAGAAAGACATAGCATAGGTTGTAAACCAATGGAACCGCCTACCCGTCGAAGCCGTAAACGCCAAAACTCTGGTGGGTTTTAAAATACAGCACGAAAAAATCATCAGGGCAAATGGGGGGGGATCTTTGACAAGGTGCCGGCTTCCTGTCCTCATCGATGCCACTAGTATTAGAGGCCCTGAGGTAAAAATTCAGGTAAATTATTTTTTCTCAAGTGTTGCGTGTATCAAGTTAATCATACTAATTAGTGCATCATTTGTGCTTTCACGAGATCTGAAGCAGGAGCTAAGTATATTATGTATTGCAAGATAGGAGTAGAGCAGCTTGTAGATTAGCTTTTCAAATATTTTTGACATGGTGGGCAGGACTGATATTGGTCTGAAATTGTTAACATGCTTAGGTACACACAATACTGATAGTACACATAACACTGCATAATGTACCTAAGCACCCTATGTTATATGAAAGCTTACAGAGTGCAGATAAAAAACTAGCTATAAGTTCATCTAATATCACCATCTCGGTACTACATAGTCTCCCCTATTTGGTGCCTTCTTCTGATAACTATTTACTTATACTTACTTATCTCTATCCCATAGGATGGTTAGTCATACATGGAATCAGGAGAAAACATGACACGCGAAGCTGACCTATTAGCCTGCACTAGCAATATAATTCTGCTGTTAGAGTTTACATTTAGTCAACCGTATTTTAGCAGGTGGTGCTAACTCCCAAAGGTATAAAATTGTAAGCGGAATCCAGTCTAGCAATAGTATATATCTATAGGTCTGCTGACCATAATGGATGACCCATAGCAATGTGGCTATTCTTGTACAGTAGTATGATTATAGATGCAATAAATAGTGTGAATTTCACTTGTCAGTACAAAAATATCGAATAACAAATATTTTTGCTAACACGGGGTAAAGTTACGTCATATTCCCGGTGTCGTCTGCTGGCCAGCGCGTTGCACATCACTAATACTAATCTAATAAAAATGTCATAATTCACAAGTTATCGTAGAATTATTAAACGTACAAATCATGCTTTCTCGATCACAAAAGAGAGTATATGATGTACATGGCCTCATGTGTTGATGAAAGACCATTGGAGCGAGTTATAGACGTAGCTGGTGGCGGCGTAAGGCAGCAGTGGCCAGCGAGGGAGCCTGGCAGGCAGCGGCCAGGCTCTCAGTAGTGGCACTGGCACCATGGCCCACCCCGGACCACTACACGCATTCTGCGGCTCCCAACTCTGGGTCAGTGCTCTTATGTACACTTGAGTTCTCACGAGCTGCGGGTGTCCAACTTCACACACACACTTAGTGTGTGCCCTAAGAGGAAAATGGAAACTCTTCCAGCGTTATTGTGGTGTTGCGTGGTGTAGGACTGCTCTAGCTGGCCCGTTGAAGGTTTATTTTGCATGAAGCCCAGACCGTGGTCTTAGGGGCTGTGTGAGGCCCAGACCGTGGTCCTGGGGGCTGTGTGAGGCCCAGACCGTGGTCCTGGGGGCTGTGTGAGGCCCAGACCGTGGTCCTGGGGGCTGTGTGAGGCCCAGACCGTGGTCCTGGGGGCTGTGTGAGGCCCAGACCGCGGTCCTGGGGGCTGTGTGAGGCCCAGACCGTGGTCCTGGGGGCTGTGTGAGGCCCAGACCGTGGTCCTGGGGGCTGTGTGAGGCCCAGACCGTGGTCCTGGGGGCTGTGTGAGGCCCAGACCGTGGTCCTGGGGGCTGTGTGAGGCCCAGACCGTGGTCCTGGGGGCTGTGTGAGGCCCAGACCGTGGTCCTGGGGGCTGTGTGAGGCCCAGACCGTGGTCCTGGGGGCTGTGTGAGGCCCAGACCGTGGTCCTGGGGGCTGTGTGAGGCCCAGACCGTGGTCCTGGGGGCTGTGTGAGGCCCAGACCGTGGTCCTGGGGGCTGTGTGAGGCCCAGACCGTGGTCCTGGGGGCTGTGTGAGGCCCAGACCGTGGTCCTGGGGGCTGTGTGAGGCCCAGACCGTGGTCCTGGGGGCTGTGTGAGGCCCAGACCGTGGTCCTGGGGGCTGTGTGAGGCCCAGACCGTGGTCCTGGGGGCTGTGTGAGGCCCAGACCGTGGTCCTGGGGGCTGTGTGAGGCCCAGACCGTGGTCCTGGGGGCTGTGTGAGGCCCAGACCGTGGTCCTGGGGGCTGTGTGGGGCCCAGACCGCGGTCCTGGGGGCTGTGTGGGGCCCAGACCGCGGTCCTGGGGGCTGTGTGGGGCCCAGACCGCGGTCCTGGGGGCTGTGTGGGGCCAGACCGCGGTCCTGGGGGCTGTGTGGGGCCCAGACCGCGGTCCTGGGGGCTGTGTGGGGCCCAGACCGCGGTCCTGGGGGCTGTGTGGGGCCCAGACCGCGGTCCTGGGGGCTGTGTGGGGCCCAGACCGCGGTCCTGGGGGCTGTGTGGGGCCCAGACCGCGGTCCTGGGGGCTGTGTGGGGCCCAGACCGCGGTCCTGGGGGCTGTGTGGGGCCCAGACTGCGGTCCTGGGGGCTGTGTGGGGCCCAGACCGCGGTCCTGGGGGCTGTGTGGGGCCCAGACCGCGGTCCTGGGGGCTGTGTGGGGCCCAGACCGCGGTCCTGGGGGCTGTGTGGGGCCCAGACCGCGGTCCTGGGGGCTGTGTGGGGCCCAGACCGCGGTCCTGGGGGCTGTGTGGGGCCCAGACCGCGGTCCTGGGGGCTGTGTGGGGCCCAGACCGCGGTCCTGGGGGCTGTGTGGGGCCCAGACCGCGGTCCTGGGGGCTGTGTGGGGCCCAGACCGCGGTCCTGGGGGCTGCGTGGGGGGCCCAGACCGCGGTCCTGGGGGCTGCGTGGGGGGCCCAGACCGCGGTCCTGGGGGCTGTCCTGGGGGGCCCAGACCGCGGTCCTGGGGGCTGTCCTGGGGGGCCCAGACCGCGGTCCTGGGGGCTGTCCTGGGGGGCCCAGACCGCGGTCCTGGGGGCTGTCCTGGGGGGCCCAGACCGCGGTCCTGGGGGCTGTCCTGGGGGGCCCAGACCGCGGTCCTGGGGGCTGTCCTGGGGGGCCCAGACCGCGGTCCTGGGGGCTGTCCTGGGGGGCCCAGACCGCGGTCCTGGGGGCTGTCCTGGGGGGCCCAGACCGCGGTCCTGGGGGCTGTCCTGGGGGGCCCAGACCGCGGTCCTGGGGGGCCCAGACCGCGGTCCTGGGGGTTGTGTGAGGCCCATACTGGAGTCTTGTGACTGTGTGGGACTTATACTGGGGGCCTGGGTGATGTCTAGGCTGTAGTCCTGAGAGCTGTATATGCTCAGAATTCTGTATTGTCTTGTAACAACTATATTAATTAAGAGTAATAAGAATTGTTCCCAATTCTCAGTTCTATTGTAGACAATTAAATGTTTCTTTTAATTCCACATTCAAAGATGTTCTACGATAAACACCCTCCAATAATCCTATGTGCACTAATTCCAATTGATATTTGTTCCCAAGTTTTCGAAGATTCGTTTAGGACATCCTAAAGTATCCAGTATGTTTCCCTGCTGGATGATCAACTTGCCAGACACATTCTGTCCAACACTTGGTCATGTAAAGCATGGAATATGAATCATCATAAACGTAAAATCAACAGTCTAACTCCAATAGTGGTTCAGTGAGAAACTTGATATACTGCAGACCTTCTTTAACAGCATCGACAATCGTCAGCATCAATGTAATACTTGACGGATCTAGTTCTAACTCTCTCTCAAGATGCTGCAGCCTCACTACAGAGCATTTAGCTTATTCTGGCCATACTTGAACCACCCGCTCTCACCCTATATTTGAGCCGTCTTATCCCACCCACATTCTAGCTCTATGCTCTCTCCCTCTTTCGAACTCTCCAGCCCCGACCCCTGTCAAGCACTCTGCGCTCGGTTCCAAACCATGCCCAAGCATCCCTGTCTTATCAATCACAACACGTCATATTCAATATCCCTCTTCTGTAACCAAGACTATATTAAATAAGCATAAAAAACCCACTATACTCTAAATATTGCCTCCCAAAACCATATATTGTACGTTACAGTCTCATTCTCTGAAAAGCTTGTTTTGCACAAACATGCTTTTGAAAACTTTTTATTTAGCATTTCACACATTTCATTTTCATTCTCCGTGCTATTCCCTGTTTTCATCATCTGCATTTTATCCCTTACATGCAACTGGATTTAAATAAATTTAAAGAATTGGCATGGTTCTGTTTTACATTTGTCTGCTATCCCATTTTCAAAGTTTCATTCTGTTTCTCCTCTCACTGTCGTGTAGTTTTTCTTGCTGGTTTGTTTCTAACCTGGAATTCTTGATTGAGTGAAGACTGCAACGGCTTCACTTTTTCAAATTTTACTGTTATGTCTCCAAATAGACATAACAGTAGACATACCTGGGGGGTATAACCCCCTCAGGAATACCACCTCGTTTAACAATTTTTTTTAAGTTTGTCTCTGCTGGTGCATATGACAATTCCTGGCATCTTATGATACACAGCATTATGTCATTTAACTCCATTATTTTTTTACCTCTCCCCATTTATGTTCGCATATACAATTTTCAGGAATATGTTCTCTTGTTTTCTTTGCCCTTCATTCTCCTTTCCTCTAATGATTTTGTTGATTTGCTTTTGTGTTCCGTTTTACAGGCTTCCCAATCCGTATCACCCTGTAAAAACATTTTGCCTCATCGAGGAGCAGTTTCAGCAGCCTTGTCTTCCTTGGAAAGATCTCATCTTAATGACCATAGTTTCCTATCCTCATCCTTTTACAATTTCTTTGGATTTCTAAGCACTTCTGTTGTTTGTTTCACTCCATTTAAAGTCACCCCTAAAGAATGATTCTTATATTTTATGTATTTAAATATGAATTTGCCTATCCTTCTAAAATCACTTGAAAGCCTCACTTGTGAGGCTTTTTCTTAAACAATAATTTTTGCAATGTGTGTGTGTTTATTTAATGTTGATGAAGCTTATTGCATTTTATTTTGTTTTAGGATACAAACCTTACATGGACTGCTGAAACTCCTGAATTCACATCCTGTTTTGTGCGGACTATACTGGTGTGGATACCTTGTGGGTTTTTGTGGGTGTTCGCTCCATTGCAGACTCACTATGTCCTTTGCAGCGTGGATAGGCATATTCCATGGACATGGCTCAACATCTCCAAACTAGTGAGTGAAGTATCTCCTTAAAATATATTGATGTTACAGTATTTGATTTTGGTAATGTTTTTTGTTGGCCATTTGGCACTCTTTTGTTGGCAGTTTGGCATTTTTTTGGGGGAGTTTCATATTTTTTTGTTGGGTGTTTGGGACTTTATGGGGGGAGCCTTGTTGGCTCTCCAGAGCTATCCAGGCTGAATGGATATGTATAACTTTCTGATATCAATGTGCTTGGAGTTCTTGCCTACGGGGGACCACAAGCCAGAACCTGGCCCCCTCAGAGAGGCAGGAGGAGCACTGGCCTATAGAAACCCCCGTGTGGTTGGGAGCATTCTATGTCTGCCACCGACCGGGTCCTGGTGAAACTATAGCTACCGAAAGCCGAATAAGTGGACAGAACTCCCCAAGTGAAAACTAGCAAACTAGCATGACGTCATCACGTTGCCGTGCCGCTGTCTGCGCAACCCCTTCCCCTTCCCCGGGAGGGGGAAGGGGAAGCCCCAGACTCCCCCCGAGCCAACAATGCAACCGGCAGTTCTTGGCTGATGCGATTCTGGAGAAGTCGTGTACCTCTGGCTCCTGTTTTTTTGTCTCGGTTCTGTGCCTTGTGGTGTGGGCTCACACACCACCTGTCTCTACAGGTGGTGTGTGAGACAGGAGTAATATTCCGCGGTACTCGGGCTGCATGCGCCTAGGGTTCCTTTCCCTAGGTGCCAAGTAAGTACAGTGGTACCTCAGCTTACAAATTTAATCCATTCACAGAGATGGCTCGTAATCCGAATATTCGTGAACTGAAGTGAATTTCCCTATAAGAAATAATGTAAATTGAATTAACACTTTCGCGCTCTCGGCGCTCAAAAAAAAACAATACCCCAGATGCTTTCGGCACTTCACGCGCCTACGCGGTAAGACCGAAAAGTGTACACTCTTTTGACTGTCCTGACAATAATTGAAGGCGCACGTATTTAAATTTGGTATCACTGTGTTCGCAATGAAATTGTCTATAAGAGCATACCTATAAAATGCCGCCCAAGCATAAGGAGTATCAACACCAAATAAAAAACTATGCAGATCACTCGCCGAGAGCGCCAAACAGCAACAAAATGTTTCCACTCTCTTAATGGTTGCGAAGCCTACAATTGTCCTACATCGCTAATTTTGGTATCATTGGAATCGCAATAGAATTCTCTACACGGACATATGCATATGAATGTTTAATATAGGTAATTGCCCACCCGCAAGAGTGTGTGAAGTGGAGAGTAGTTAGCCGCGAGCGCACTGGCGAAAACACAGGGTGGAAATCGTGCTTGGAAAGTTTATACGTTTCCTGACCCTACTTTTCTATGTATGTATTTCTTTTTTATACCAATGTGTTCGCAATAAAATTTTCTATAAGATGAAATGTATAACATTTGTACAAAGCATGTGTAAGAGAAGCGCCAAATATAGAACCACGTCGCTCAGTATGCGTTCGCGGCAGAAACGAACGCATTGTTTTCGTTCGTTTGATGTTTGTCATGTTTATACTTGTTGAAACATTTTATAATTTGTATGACAGTGATCGCAGTAAAATTCCCTACACAGACATATACATAACACATACAAATATTTCCCACGTGTTGGATATATCAACGGCTAAAGGGAACCCACTGCCACACGCTCGCCACACCCCCAAACATACTTGTTGTATTTTTTTTTTTTACTCATAGAAGTTTATGTGATATAATATTCATTCTGTTACCAAAACATTCGCAAATATATTCTCTACAAAACAAAAGTATCCCCATCCATTTCGGTTAAAAAATGGAATTTATATAAATATTTTTTCGATGGACGAGAAAAGTAGGCTGTTATGCGGAATCGTAAGAGAAAACGGCGACGAGTTATCTCTAATCTAAAGCGCGAAAGTGTTAATGTAATCCATTCCAGACTCCAAAAAATTAACTACAAAATAAATTTTATTGCTTACCTTTACTGATGACTCTAGTTGGTGTATGGAAGACGGTGAGAAGGGGGAAGGTGGAGAGGTGTTAGTGTTTGGAAGGGAGTCCCCCTTCCATTATAACATCAGGCAGTGATGACTTCCCTAGGGTACACTCTCTGGCACATTTTGCCTGCATACCACTAGGACCTGCTTGTGGCTCACTGCTTATTTTTTCACTAAAAATCTGTCTAGTGACACTTGTTTCTCCCTACATTGCAACACTTGTCTGAAGTGATACATTACGTTGTCATTAAAAAGGTTAACACAGCGGTCTTCTACAGCTTTTTTTGGGTGACACTTTTCAGCAAAACTTTGCAATTCTTCCCATACTGCACACATTTTCTTAATAAATGAGGAAGGGACATTCTCTACTCTACTCTGTGTAGGCCGGGGGTGCATCATGTGTTGTGTCCAGTTGCGGCTCTCTGGTGTTACTTGCGCCACGGTCTTGGTGGCCAGGGACGCGCTAGGGTTGACCCGGTTTCCCTTCTTCCCTGTTCAGGTTCGGGTCTTCCAGATTGACCACAGGCTTATTCAGTCCAGCCAGCCTGCAGTCTATCCTCGTGCCCTCGACGTTCGTAAGTTTGCGGCTTTGGCTGCAATCTTTGGCAACATGTCTTGGATTGACATTAGGGCACTGGTTTTTGGAGGTCGAACAGGGCCCCTGGCTGCTCTCTACCTTGTTAGTGTCCCTGGACCTCGTAGGGCCTGCGTTGCATTGGGTTGGCGGTTGCAGCCAGCTGTCTCGGCTTCGCGTTGAGGAGTGAGGACTGACTGCCACCCGGGTAAGTCCCTGTTTTTCCTTGTCTTCGGGTAGTTAGCTCCGAAAAACCAGCATTGAATGTAATGAAATGCCATTTTCTGGGCGAGTCCTGGAGGCTCCCCAACATCCCTCCCTCCCTCCGGTTGGTAGTGTTTTCACGTATTTTGACATCCAGCCTAAGAACTGCTGGGTGGACCGCCGATGTGGGGGTCTAGGGCTCCCCCTTCCCCCTCCTTGGGAGGGGGGGGAGGTTGCGCAGACATCAGCGTGGCGACATGATGACGTCATGCTCGTTTGCTAATTTTCGTTTGGGGAGTTCTGTCCACTCGTTCGACTTTCGGTAGCAATAGTTTCACCAGAATAGGGGTTTGTTTTGGGGGCACCTTCCTTTCTGGGTGCCAGATCCAGTCGATAGCAGACATAGAATGCTCTCAACCACACGGGGGTTTCTATAGGCCATTACTCCTTGTGCCTCTCTTGAGGGGGGCCAGGTTCTGGCTTGTAGTCCCCTGTAGGAAAAAACTCCGTGCACGTTGACTGATGCCAGAAAGTTATATATATCCATTCAGCCTGGATGGCTCTGGGGAGCCTCCATGACTCGCCCAGAAAATGGCGTTTCATTACTTTCAACGCTGTTTTTTTTTAATTTACTAACAGGTTAAGTGTCGAATGTCTTTATAATTTTAACAATGTATTAATCAAAATTTATAATCCATTACACTGAATACTATGTTAATCTAATATAATATTGCTTTGTGAAGGATGGGGAGCTTGCAAATTGAATGCATAATAGGAAAGGAATAGTACTTGGGAGATTGTAATATTATACAGTATCTTGGAAGCATTATTTAATGTACAAATGTTATTTGACAAAATGTGCAGAAGGGGCTGCATGATGTCAGAATGGTAGTGAAAGAAATAACGATCAAGAACAAGCCTTTCCCACAGATGAGTATTTATAACGTAAACTTGTTTGTAATTTGTTTTGTCTCTCTGGTATTGCAACATTTAAGTTTTTAAAATTTGCACTTAATGAACTGCATTTGGTATTATTGTACTGTAATGCAGGAAAGATTAAGTGGCAGATACATATAGCCTCACTCAGTCAATATTGGCATATCATGTATTACCCAATAGTTTGAGCATCCGAAGAAGTGATGTAAATTATATACAGGACAGATACAAGATACCATGAGAATATACTGTACAGGGGTGTTGTTAGATGTGACTAACTGATTTTCTATATTTTAGGATTCTCTCAAACTGGAATACTAGGGTGAATGTGTGATTGGAGATCATGTATTGGATATTTGTTAGACTGGTTTACAGAAATTTTGGGATTGTATGTAAGTAGTGCTGGTTATGAGTAATAAAATTATTTGTTCTATTTGCAGGTTGGGTCTGCGCTCCTGTTAATTATTCAATTTATCGATTTTTTTTATGCTGTCTCCAAATGGAGAATTGGAGAGGATGTATTTTGTGTTGATTTTATTACTCCGTTGCTTATATTTGCCTCGATAGTAAGTATACAACTAATTTTTATAAACACCTGCTGCTTGAATTATCTATTTTCTTAATAATATATATATAATATTCAAGCATAGTTTTGTTTGGTAGCAGTTTTGAGTATAAAGTTCAGGTGTAAGAACAGGGGTCTTAATCTAGTTAGTAACAGTAGAGTTTTACTGCATAAATAAAAAAAATTGAATTTGTTTATATGATGTACAATAATTTTTAAACTGCTGCTCTTTCACCTCCTCTCAAAACAATTGAGTACACACACTTGATCAGTGTACCATCAGCCATATGTCAGATTTCTTGTAGGGTGCAGTACATTATGGCCAAAAATTAACAAATTCAACATTTTAATTTATTTTTTGTGCCACAAACAACAATTCTTATTTTCATATACAAACTCCCACCATTTACCCAATTACTTGTCGTACAGTATACCCGATTACTCCAACAGTATATGGTATTTGGTTTCTTCCACTGTTTACTTGAAAACAGTGCATATAATAATAAACTAGAAGTCCTATTAGGCAAACAGTAAGGAATATGAAATTATCTCTTACTGTACTGTAGTTAGAAAACCAAAATTAATTATTTTAACAAGCGTTTTCTTGGTACAGTTATTTCAGGCAGCCTGGGTGTTGATAGAGAAGAAACGAGGAATCCAGAGCTCTGGCTACCTTTTCATGTTCTGGTTACTAGTGGTGGTTTGTGCCATCCCCGAGTACGGCAGCCATTTCATCGCCCTCATGGTTACTATCTTCGTGTTTAAAATGTTGTCTCATAAATCTGTTTAAATAGGCATATTATTAAATCATATTATTACATAGCCGAGCTTTGAACCCTGGTACATCATTTTATTATACTGTACCTGGAAGCCTAATTTCTTAAACCAAGTACAGTATTTTAAATATCTTTTCTTGGCCTCTAAATTCTTTTGTTTATTTATCTGCTGTATTTATAAACTTTATATTATTTATTTGTCCTTGTGCCAAATATACATGTAAACAAGAGTCACTTGTGTAACACTATTGTTATTGATGGACATGCTAGAGAAATCTTTGATTTCTTAGACTTATACGACCCTTGCTTCAGTATAATAAAAAAAGGAAACCAAAGATGGCCTATTGGTCCATATGTGGCAGGTCCTATTTGTATCCACCAAAACTCATATACAGTACTGTATATGTCTAACCTTTGCTTGAAATAAGCAAGTGATCCCATATCTGTTTTGTTACCTAGTTATTTGTTCCACAGATTAGCCACCCTATTTCCAAACAATTATTTACCTAGGTTTTTCCTAAATTTAAAGTTATCTAATTTATAGCTTTGATTCGTGTTGTGTTTTGAGTTGGTATATTGAACACCTTAATATAATATTGTCTTTATTATACCCTTTTATCTATTTGTATACTGTACTTCAATTATACCTTTCTAGAGAATATAAATTAGTCTTTTTTTAATTATTCTTCATGTGGAAGGTTTTTAATTCTTGGGATTAACTTTGTCATCATTCTTTGTACTAGTTATGTTAATGCCCATTCTATAGTATGGTGGCCACAGTTGAACTACATAATCTAAATTGGACCTTACAAGAGCAAGATAAAGCAGAAAAATAATACTTGTTGTCTTTTTGTTAATGACATTCATTAACATTGTTAATGAAAATTTTTAATGAATAATGAATACTATATTGTTAATGCTATTTATTATTTTAGAAATAAATCCCAGTATCCAATTTACCTAATTACATACATTTATGCATTAAATTTTTGTTGGGTAGTATTATTGAATAATTGGTTCATTTAGGTTCGGTGTTAGGGAACGTCTAAATGTTTACTACAATACTTGTTCCTGAGCTAAGAGAACTGAGCTATTGGTGATTTAGTTATTAGGTCATCCTCTCTTGTAAGGTTTGTGCTGATAGCCAGTTCTTTCCAGCCCAAAAACAGGAGCTCTGTTCTCCTTGGAGCCACTGAGGCTTCAGAATAAAATTTTTAATAATTCATTGAGTCGTGGGTAATTATTTCTGATAATTGCAGGACTGTATCAGGGTACAATTGTTTTTAATTCTCATGTTATTTCCATTACAGGCATCTGGCACAGGTTCCTTTAGCTTTGGTACCTTCATGGTGTACTTTCCAGTAGTTGTGCTAATGCTTATCTTCAACTGCTTTGGTGATGCCCCTCCACTGTATGTCGACTACCCTAAAGGAGAGGTTAGTCACCCCTTATTACTGATGACTATTAAACTATATAATAAAGGTAGTTAAGTAATATCATAGTCAAATCTCTTGAATGCAAAACCAGTTTCTAAAATACTTAAACAAATATAGCATTAAATGCAATGAAATGACTCTTTCTTGGAGGGCCTCAGTGGCTTCCTGTAGCTAGTCACAGTAGCACTAGGCAGTGATGTGGCAGATGCAGACTCCATACACAGTTTCAAATGTAGATATGATAGAGCCCAATAGGCTCGGGAACCTGTACACCAGTTGATTGGTCCTGCCTCTCAACTCTCAAAGAGCTTGAAGCTCAACCCCCATAAGCACAATTATTTGGATACATTTAGGTGAATACACCTAAAAGTCATAATAGCTCTTGTGAGTCCTTAAATTAAAAGGTGGGATAAACAGAATGCTTATTAGCACAAGAATCATAAATAACCAAAAACAATTTGTGTGTTGCTTTTATTTCTAGACCAGTTTCTTTATGTAGGCATTGTAGGCAGTGGTGTAGGGTATCACCCCCTCACCTAATCTCCATTTGTTATTTACATATAATAATTTGAAATATGGGAAGAATAAAATGTTTATCAATACAAAAATTTATAGAACAAAAAACTTGGGAAAACATATATAACAGCAGTGTTTGTATGTGGTGAGATGTCCGACATTCTCTCGCCTCCAGCCTTATCAAGTCCCTTTTTAAATTAACCGGTATTTCAGTTTATTAACCATCTGAAAGGACAGATTATTTTGATAAATTGAAGTCGACTAAATATGGTACTTGTAGGTGTGAAAGCCATCGAGTTTGTTTTATCATGAAGTTCTTGAAGCCTCTATTCCATTAATTTTCCACCATTTTCAGGTGAATACCTCCAGTTACTCCCAACTCTATGAAAGATTGAGAAACTGGGCAATAATATATATATTTTTAATTTTGTATCATTAAATCATACTTTTATTATTTTTTAAACAGAAGCCATGTCCAGAGCCTGGGGCATCATTCCTCAGTAGAATAACATTCTTCTGGATGGATATGTTTTTTTGGAGGAGTTACAAAACACCTGTGAAGGAAACCGATCTTTGGGATTTATCTTATGAAAATACTTCACGCACAGTAGTCTCAGCATGGGACAAATACTGGAAAAAAACTACAGCAGAAGCTTACAAGTAAGCATATGGTGAAATTATTGTGGTCAGTTTATTTAGAGAATACCGTGACTCCATTATGAATTATAGCATATGCAGTGCTTGAAAGTAGTGGTTAAGTACCATTATCTGTTTAATGTGGAGCTAAAGCATGAGTATATTGTTAGCTACTAAATTTGAAGAAATCCTAGTAATTACAATTATTTGTTTTATCATGGTTTTCTTTTTACCAGACTCTTATTCAGTCTCAAATACTTCATTGTATTTACCTGAAATTCTAAATACTTATTCTTGAGCAAAAAAAAAAAAAAAAGTTGCCAACTGTACTGAAATTATGCAGTGCCCCAAATTAATTAATTCATTATTTACATGTTTGCATTGGTTGTTTTGAATGCCTCATTGTATTGACTTGAAGCTGACATTGCTTATGTATGATCAGAAAATCAGAGATTCTTTTGCTGTTGTAAAGTGTAGCACAGCAGCAACATTTTACAAATAATTTTTTATTTCCTAGAAAATCATTAGTGATCCTAACCAAATCAGTTGCTCTGGTTAACTCTGGTTAAGAATATCGTTCACAAAAGGACATGGCAAAATGTTAGGTAATATAGTTTACCTTCACTCCCAGATGCACTAGAGATCTTTTATTTATTTTTATTTATTTATTTATATATTTACAAGAAGGTACATTGGGTTTATGAGAGTACATAGCAGTTATGTTTTTACATGCCTGTAAAGCCACTAGTATGCATACCAGGGTTATTGACTGCTATGCATAACATTATACAAATGCACACATAACACGACATCTTTTAAAAATGTCTTTCCTTTTTTGGCCCTACAGCAACGGCCCTTAATTTTCATTAAGTTGCACATTACTATGTACAGTACTATAGTCATACTAGCTGAGAACCTTTCCTTGATAAGTACTTTAGAAGCAGTGGCTCATTCTCGCCTCAAAAAACCCATACACTTCTCTATCACTCATGACTTCTTTTACATTCCTTAAGTTGTCGTTTTAATGCCAGAAAATTTTTGTGTTCAGTTAAGTGAAATAATTTATGTAAATTTATATTCTGTACACCAAACTGTATAGCTCTACAGAAATACTGAAACTTATAAATATCACATTTGCATGCTCTCAGGAAGTTCTGGGACAATTTTGGGTAAGTATGACTAAATTGAGTTCTTCCTAGCAGTAAAAAGCTAGGTCCAAGTAAAAATCCTGTGTTCCATAAAGATTTGTGACATATTATACTGTTCTTGAGAATATATACAGTATGCACATCAGCATCTTACTAGTACTGGATAAATTTACAATTGCAGAACTCAGCATGTATTGTTAACAATGTCAAGATCCAGGGAAGATACTGAAGAATTGTGCTAGTGTAATATATTTTTTTAATTAAGTGGACAGATGTACTGTATTACTGAAAATACTTAATGTTCATCTTCATCTCTGATAACTTAACATCGCATTATTTATGACTATTGTTGGGTAATTTTTAGTAGGATATTTAGCAAATCTTGTATAAACATAAGGAAGGAAAATAGCCAAGTACTGAACTCCAATATCTTGCTCATTCAACAGAAAGGGTGAATCTCGCACATCGGCCACCTGCACCAATAATGCTACTCACATAGAAATCACAGGCATTGCAGGGAACAAGGAGCAATATCTCTCCATTTTACCCACTATGGTGCGCATGTTTGCACCCTCATTTCTCATGGGTGCCTTCCTCAAGCTCATCCATGATATACTGCAATTCCTTAGTCCTCAGATTCTCAGGTAATTTAACAAGATAATTTCTTGATGCTGTTTGATATTGTGCAGTATTGAGGGGGAAAGATCCTTAATGTTGCTGGTGACATGTCAGGTGAAACCTTCAGTTTCTTTTAAGAGGATAAGAGAGGGAGGGGGAAAGGGGGAAAGAGGGAGGGAGCGAGGGAGGAGGGGAGAGAGTGGTTAAGGATCGGATTTAAGGATCGATTTAAGGATCAGAGTGGGAGTTTCTGAGGTAAGACTCATCAGATGCTTGCTGAAGAAAAATACATGTTCTACCCAAGTGTCGTATCACTCACCAGCTTTATGGTTAGCTTGTGCCCCCCACAGTGAAAAGAAACATTTAAAAATGTCATGTCACATAATAAAGGAGAAATATGTAGTAGAGAAATTCATCAACTCCTTTGGCCTCTGTTGTGATGGATTTTATCACCTGGTGGCAGTCAGGGGGCAACCTTTGCATAC
The DNA here is from genome assembly GCF_040958095.1 of Procambarus clarkii. Classification (NCBI taxonomy): domain Eukaryota; kingdom Metazoa; phylum Arthropoda; class Malacostraca; order Decapoda; family Cambaridae; genus Procambarus; species Procambarus clarkii. Next base: position 3,632,517 of record NC_091231.1, read on the forward strand.
TAATACATAGCAGAGCAATACATGATTTTCTTGCATTTATAATTATCACTGACTGTGTGTGTTGAGGGTATTGATCCAGCTTTTGTCCCATTGCAAGCTGGTCGCTTGGTTGTAGTTTGAATTATTCTCTCCATTGTATCTCTTCCCTTTACTATGTGACAAGACCATTCAAAAAGTTCCTTGTCATGGTGAGGGGGCCAAAGTTGATGAAAGCCTGGTGGGTGATGCAAATCCTGAGTGGACCATATCAGATAGTTCCATTGTATTGTACCCTCACAATATTTTTCTATTTCAGTTTATTAATAAAGTTTTCTGAAAGTGAAGAGGATGAACCCATGTGGCATGGATACATGTATGCTATTCTGATGCTGGTGTGTGCACAACTGCAGTCCCTCATGCTTGGTCAATATTTTATGAGGATGATGCTAGTAGGGCTTCGGATACGAACAGGAGTTATCTCTGCAATTTATCGCAAGGTGAGAAAATAATATCAACAGGATGTTTATAAATGCCATGTTTATATTATATATACGTTCATTACGCCATGTAGACAGTGCCTACAACAAATTCAAGCATTTGACTTGACCTGTTTATGAATGGTACAGGATATCTGAAACATGGTAACCCTTCCAGGACTCAATTTTGTAATTATATGAAAGACATTATTTGTTTGATGGAATTGTAGATGATTTTATGATTATCACTACACTGTTTTCATTTTTGTGGTGTTAGAAGGCATGAGCCTGGAGTAAATAGGAATGCCAGTTACAAAGCAAGAATAAAGATACCATATAGAAAACAAATTGTATTTGAAAAGTGCTTTCTTGAGCAAACATGTTAATGTCACACACTGACATTTTCATCTTCAATGCACAATCACTGAACTCGTAGGCTAACTTGTCATTTGAATGCAAGGAACAAAAAGGCAGGCCCAGTTAATCTCACAGCTAGTCAGTCAAACAACATCTTGTAATATCCAGTGTAAGGAACCAGCATCAACCAGGACTCCCTACCTGAGAGGGCCAATTGAGCTGTACAGTACTAATTAAGATATACTGTAAAAAGTGTAAGTTTAGTTACACTAGATTCTTTTGAAGGCATTATTGTATATTATCATCTGCACTTGTATAGACTCCAGCAGAATAAGATCGGCTTGTTGTGTGTGTCTCGGATCACTGTAAAGGGATTCTGCATAATCATTTTTTGGGGTTTTTCAAGTTTCATTTCTCTGGCGGCCTTTCCTTCAGTCAGATTTATGGACACTTCCGACATCAGTTGGGATTCATCTCCATTTGTTGCCATGCTGGTAAGATAGTGGCATTTTAGATGGCACTCCTGACTTCAGTGAGCATTGATCTTGCATCTCCACTCAGAATGTTTTAGTAGTTAATTGTCTGAATAGAGGGGTCTCTCTCTCTCTCTCTCTCTCTCTCTCTCTTTCCTTTTCCTTTGGTGATGAATCCTGCAGAAACATCTCATCTGGATTATCAGGGTTCATTCCTCACCAGCAGTCCACATTTGAGGGGGACTTAAACATGCACTTAGATGGACTCTCCCATTCCTATCCAAGTTTATAGAGTATGTGGAGGGCAGGGCTTCCTTACTATGGTTATGTGAGGTGTTGAAGGCCATTATCACAACAATGTAGAATCACCATCATACAGTTAACACACCTCCATTTCCAATAGCAAAGCCGTCATAGTGGGTTCCTTTTGCCTGGACTGGTTCACATTGGTTTTCCATATCTATTTGCTTTACTTCAGCTTCTTTTCCTTGATCATCCCCACCCTCTCTCCCTCCTTCCATATTCACCTTGCTCTTCATATCCCATCCTCTTTCCACAACTGTCAAGTCACTCCTTGAGGTCCTCTTGCTTCCTGCCTCGTCTAATCTTCTCGCTCGTGCTTTCTCACCACAGTCGCTCTTTCGACTTTGCAAGTTGCATAGTTTTCCTGGCTCCCTAGTGGTGTGTCAAACCATAGTTTCTGACCCTGTGATTGATGACCCAACCAATTCCCAAACCATCCAATGTTTGGGGATTAGCTGGGATGCAGTGTGCGATGCCTTGCATACCACACTCGGATTCTGCAGTTTGGATTGAACCTAGCCCTAGGATGTTCACTAGATTTACCCATGTTATCCTTTGGTGTCTTCTAATAGGGATATAAGTGCTGGCCTACTTCAACAACTTGCTGATTTTAACTTCCAGTCGGTCATCTTGTCTGCTCTCCAGGGATCGGGTTCGTTTCTAGTTAACTCGTTTTGAGTTCCTCGTCAATTGGGACAAGTTTCAGTTGGTACCCTCTCAGGTTTGGACTTGTTTCTGGGCTAGAATGCCATGATGGCCACAGTCTTTCTGCCTGTGATAGTCCTGTTACAGTTGGGTGTGTATCTCCATCAGGTGTTGCAGAGTGCTCTCCCTCTCATCAATCTTTAGTGTTAGGCAACCTGAATTTTGCCTGCATTTAGTCATGGATGGAACTGTTGGGAGTGGACTTGATCATCTTGAGTAGAATCTTTATTAGTCGTTATCCTCTTAAAGGATTTTCAGGGTTCAGTTCCATGGTATGTGGGCAAGGTCATCCTTTTGCCTCCCGGTGGCTGGCTCATCTGTGGTTTCTGGGCCTTTAGGCTTGGTGTCCCCTTCCTCTTACCATGGCTGTCTCTTCCAGCAAATCAGAAGTGCAACTTATCTCACTGTTTCGAGGCACTCTGCAGGCTGCATCTAGTGGCAAGTGTTGCAAGTCTGTAATTTCACTATTTAACTCTTCTTTACATTATAATCATCTAGATTTTTAAAAAATCCAAGCATTGGCTTGTTTTAGGGCACTAATTTGTTCTCTGGTGGGTTTTTTATTGGTATTATTGGGACTCTCTGATCCCCAGTTACCATTAGCCTCTTTGAGGAAGCCAGGTTCTGGTCCTGACTCCTGGTAGGCACTGGTAGATCTACAGAGGCCTAGTTGTTTTGAAAGGTGTGATCATTTCCAGGTTGCTGCACTGTGGAGCTACTGAAGGCCCACCAGAAAAAATGTTTCATTACATTCATTGTTAAATTTTTAAGTACAGTACTGCATCTTCTTGATCTAAATTTTACTTCCTAAAGTTAAATAAAGTACAAGGTATCATCAAAATATTGAGTTATATGGTTTATTTTCTAGGCAATGAAGATATCCAATTCTGCTAGAAAAGAGTCGACAGTTGGAGAGATAGTAAACTTGATGTCAGTTGATGCTCAGCGATTCATGGATCTCACAACCTACGTGAACATGATATGGTCTGCACCACTACAAATATCTATAGCTCTTTACTTCCTCTGGGACCTTCTAGGCAAGTCCAAAAAAAAGTATCTTATTTTATGTGAGGACATGATATAATCTTTCCACATGTAACTATTCCTAACATTAAACTCTGAAGCTTTCTTAAATTTCATGGTTGCTTAACTTATTGTTTGCTTGTATAGTTGAAGGTGTCCATACAATCAATGAACTGTTGAGTACTGTCAGTTCAATAGCTTAACTTTGGGAAGTCTATTAAATATCATCCTATTTACCGCTCCTAATGATCATCTCAATGGTAAAACTTGACTGAACAATAACAAATATTGTCATATAATTCTGAATTCATTTAACTAGTCATAAAATAGGTATATTCCTAATGTTTTATCATGGGTATCTAAATACTGTACTATATATTACTGTAGTATTTATGCCACTCAGATATATTAACATGTGTGGAAGTAAAGTTATAATTTACATTCTTTTTGCATGTCCATATAATGCTTTATATTTATAAATGTTATCTTCCAGGTCCATCTGTATTGTCTGGCTTGGCAGTTATGATTGTGCTTATTCCAGTGAATGGAGCTGTTGCAAATAAAATGAAACAGCTACAGGTCAAGCAAATGAAGAGCAAAGATCAACGTGTGAAGCTTATGAATGAGATTCTTAATGGTATTAAGGTTGGTTGTAAAATTTAGTAGTTTCAATTTATTTGTTTAAAATAATACACTAGTACACTTACCTTGATATAGTAGTTGCATATAATCTGTATCCCTGGGACAAGGCTGAACACAAACATTGACTAGTATAAAAGTAGTCTCCCTCCCCTTCTTAAATGTGAACTAATTAAAGTAACTGGAACTGGCACAATCCTGGGGCGAGTTGCAAAAGCAAACACTCCATGAGAACAAGTAAAAATTATTATATTACTGTGGTAGTATTGCTGAGGAAAGTTTGCACATTACTATAACCAAACCTAAATAAATGTAGGCTGGGTGAATCACTAAAGCAAATTTCCCAGGAGTGCATATTTTAATGGAGCATGAAATCCTAAGTGAAAACCTAGAGCAGGACCCACGACCTCTGGAATACAATCTGAAGAAAATGACAAAACTCTGGGTTCCCAGTGCTGTATCCTGACAGAAATATGGGTTAGGTTAATTCTAGGGTGATATGCTAAAGCTAACTCCCCAGGAGAATAGGCCACTTGGATGAAAATCTAGAATGGGTCCCAAGACTGCTATCCTAGAGCACAGCCTAAAGAAATTTGGTTTAAGACGTGTGTTTTTGGCATCCCCCCAACCCAGTCCTATCAACCAGATTAAAAATAGGCAAGGGCCTGTTTGTGATCAAAAGAAAAAAGAAAAAAGTCAGAGTACTGTCAATCAAGACCTGTGTGAATGAATGTAGTGTACAATACAGGTAGTGATAATATGGGAACTGAATGGACCAAAGTGTGTACACACAGCACAAATTCTTTGGCTCTTGACAAGATTATTTGTAATTGCTAAAGTTAGGGTCAACTCAAAAGGAGAATGACCTCAGTTGCAACACTAACCAAGCCTGCCAGGAAGATAACAGGTCAGTCAGTCTACAAAAACTCTGGGGACAGGCAAAAAATTGTGTGAACGTACATGCATAAGTGTCCTGTAATATAGACAGTTTGCACATGAAACTAATTTTTCAGAATACACTTTATAGTAGTTAGATATGTAATCCTTGTTAGCTGCGTTGTCAAGTTCTTGAGAGTTAGTTGTCAACATCTGATGGTGGTCTATGGAAATGGTTGGGGTGTCAATTGACAATTAGCAGGGCAATACTTGGCAGTCTTTTTGAGACTTGGGGTAACTTTTAGAAAAAGGTTTATGAGTTTAGATGAATGAAACTTTTGGTGGTCATGTTGATATTGATTGAGAGAACTCCTCCCTTTCCTTATGTGTGAAGGATAGATGAAATTGTTTATGTAATAATCTAAGGTGAGGTCTGATGAACACCTTTTGTGCCCTCTGTAATGCTTTTTGCACTACCGCTCACAGGATGAGTATGGGATGCACAATAAACTAGCCGCCTCCTGCGGCAACAATCAATCCTTCCTTTCCTCCATTACGACCTTCTAGAATCTACTCCATCTAGGAATGGAAGTCAAACGGATATGACTGTTGTCTGGCCAAGGTCATGTTTATGGAAGCTGAAGGATTTAGGCTTCAGCTGAAGCTGAAGCCTAAAGGATTTACTAAGTGATATTAGCTCAAAGAATTTAATGTTATATTCCTTCTCTCTAGTTTCTTACCAAGGTGCTATAAAAACTTCACTCAATTTTGTTACTGTATAACAAAATTATTAATCGATGCAAAAATTCCTGATTGTTTGTTATTCGTATTTGATGCTTATAAATAAATACAAAGGATGATTACTCGCATCTAAATAAGTACGATGTGACTATAATTTTGGTCTATTGGTAAATTAAAATAAGGACAGTATGTATATATAAATAATTTCTGAAGTATTGAAACTAATTTAAAGATTAGTACATCAGCTGCATATTTTAAAAATCTTTTGAATTTGTAGGTTCTGAAACTATATGCTTGGGAACCTTCATTTGAAGATCAAGTGATTGCTGTACGCAATAAGGAAGTAGGTATTCTGAAGCAAACAGCTGTCTTGAATGCTTGCACAAGTTTCATCTGGACTTCTACACCTTTTCTGGTAAGATGTATATTAGTCATATTATTTGATGTTTCCAAAGTGTGTTTAGATATTAAAGCAAATAATAATAATAATAATAATAATTTTTATTTAGGCAAAGGTACATACATAAAGAGATTTTACAAAGTTTGTTGGCTTTATAGATAGGAGCTAGTACATACAATGCCTAAAGCCACTATTACGCAAAGCGTTTCGGGCAAATATTAATATCAGTATCAATTATTGATTAGATATTGAGCTCACCATCTACAGAACATAAAGCATATTGGCATTGTATATTGTTATTTTTGGTTTGTTCTGCAAACAGATTTAATATCTTAAACTTGTATTTGAGTATGTACTTTAATTTTTTTCCATTCGGTAGTTTGATATTTTTTGAAAATATGTTTAAGTATTGTTACCTTTGCTTTAGTTGCACGTTACCCCAAGTTGTTTGATTTTTTCATTAATTTATTTTGATTAATAAAAGTTTTATAGACATTAAATGGATAATTTGATATTAGAATAATCTTCTTAAAATTATCTGTGATATCTCTAGAAATCCATTGTACATCAGTATGAACCTCTCAGGATATTTGCATTGGGTTGCAAAGAAAGTCTATATTGTTACAGGTTCATGTAGTCCTCTGGTGACAGATTTTAGAACCTTGAACACTTCATGGAGGATGGAGATCTTATGTTGTATCTTGAAAGCAAATAAGCAGAGTTGTTTCAATATTTGTATAAACTTATATGTGATTTTATATCTTGAAAGAATGGTTGAATGTACGATGCGCGATATCGTTTATACCCACTAGAAAATAAGCATTGGATCACTATGTGTATGAAAAGGGACTTGGTAAAAACAATGTGAGAGTGCATTGGGTCGGGTAGAGTTGAGGCTGATGTGAGTGTATGGCACGAGTAGGAACACACTGTGAAATGAAAGTGATGATAGTTTGGTCTTGAACCCTTATCAAGTTGTAACAAGGACGAGTGGGAAAGAGTCAGTGTAAGGCATGAGGGAAGGTTAGCTGAAAGAAGGTAAGGGGGTAAGTGGAGAAGTAAACAATGAAAACTGAGCTAACACAAGAATAAAACCACAGGAAAATCTTGGAAAGCAACTAAACAAAGTAAGCAGTAAAGGGAGGAGAAACACTTAAAAGTGCATTTCTCTTCCCTTTTCTGTTTACTTTGTTTAGCTGCCATTTAGCCTTCTGCAGTTTCCTTTATTGTGTTAGCTTGGTTTTCATGCTCCACTTCACCACTTGCCCTCTTCACTTTTTCTTTTTTTTTTTTTTTTTTATATATCCTTGGCATTTGCCTTATATTGACTCTTTCCCACTCACCTTGTTGATTGGCATGAATCCAAGATAGACCAACATGTTATCACTTCTATTTAATTTCATATGTGTGTAATGGCCTGCTGAAGCAGAACTCGCTCTGCCTTCCCCCTTTCCCCCTTCCTCTTCCCCTCCCTTCCTTCTCCCTTACTTCTCCTTCCCCCTCCATCGGCTCCCTTTACCCATTCCACCTGGACAGTTAACCAATCCATCAGCCCAGGTACTATAAACATGGTCTCTCAGGTCACCTCCTGAGTGGAGCAAAGAGGCCTGGTCCAAAAGGCACTAATCTAGGAAGCTCCGCCCCCTTCCTTGGCTCACAACCAATGGCCTAGAAAGGCTTCCTAGACGGCGGGTTTTACTTCCGTAGACTGTAAATTAAAACTGGTTCAAACCAACTTGCACTGGGAACAATCCACACTTGTTCTCCACTGTTGATACACACCAGACCTTTTGGTCCAGGCCTCTTGGCTCCGCTCAGGAGGTAACCCGAGAGACCATGTTTAAAGTACCTGGACTGATAGATTGGTTAACTGTCGAGGCGAAATGGGTAAGGGGAGACGATGGAGGGGGAAGGAAGGGGGAGGGGAAAAGGGGAAGGAAGAGGGCGGTCTGCTTCAGCAGGCTGTTACACATGCAGGTTAGGCTATTTACTGTACTTCAAAATACAATACCGTACCTGGAAGTAAGGCGTTAAGTGCAAGTGAATCACTCCTCTCAGTCCTGGTGACTCAGTTGCTACCATATGGACAATATTTGCACTATTAGTACCTTTGCCTGGTGATGCTAGGCTTGCTAGGCTTGGCAGAGCTGTACAAATAATAATCTATTTGATTTAAAGGGTTATTTGAAGGAGGATTTTGAAGTTTGAGGAATGTACCTTCAGACAGTTATTCAAGGATGTAATCAGTATTCTAATAGTGTATACCTTCCTGTTGTGGCATGGAAGGGGCATTTAGGAAAAATCTTGGCTGGGAGGTGGGAAGTTAGAAGCACTGTTTGAGGTTGGAGTTGGCAGTGTTCTACAAGGAGTAGAATATTTTTGAATGGCGTGACTGTGTGAAGGGTTTCTTCTTCACGTGATATCTTATTTCTGAGCTAGCCACTCCACTGCTCCCATACCCCATTTCTTTCTTCTGACTTACCTTGTGCCTGCAGGTACAAGATTGAAATCAGGAAGCCTGAAGCTATTCCAACCCACCACCAGAGGAAGCCTGGACACTCACATTCCTCCATGTTCTGTGGGGATGAACATGGAGGAAAGTTAAAATACTTTGATAGTATTGAAGTTAAAATACTTCAATACTCTCTGAAGCCAAGTCTTGGTTGGAAGTGGTGTTTTGAGTATAGGTGAATTCATGTTGACCAGCCTGAATTTTTGCTGTCCTGTGGAGAGCTTAACATTATCTTAGGGAACAAGCAAGTAGCTCTCACAGAAATTAGCTTTTCATCTAACCTGTTATATTTTGTTTTATTTAATACATAATGTTCTCCATATTAATGTGGATGTTTTTCTTGCAGGTCTCCCTAGCCACTTTTGCTACATTCATTAATTTGTCCCAAGAAAATATTCTGGATGCAAAAACGGCATTCGTGTCTCTTGCTTTGTTCAATCTTCTCCGCTTTCCTATTGCTATGTTACCCATGCTCATCTCTAACATAGTGCAGGTAAAGCTTTACCAAGTATTTTTTTTATATTGTTCATGTTTTATTGATAGAGTATAGTATTTGACTGATAGCTGACTATATGTATTCTGACTGATAACATTATCAGTCAGAAAATTTTGTAATTTTAATTACTGAATACATATCCTGTCTCTTATTCACAATTGCCCAGAAATATTCCCAATGAAATATTTGAAATATTTGTATAAATATTCAGAAATATTTGTTTTATAACATTATAGTTGTATTTGCTATCCCTGGTAGGAATAGCTTATGGTTTAGTCGTGTTTATATTTTTAATATCTTTATCCCTATAGGTTTCTGTTCAGTATCTCAAAAGCCTCAGCTTGTTGATTTGAAATTTAATATACTGTACCTAAATTTGAGAAAACAAAATATTGACTACTATTGAAAATGAGCAATGTAGCTCCATACAAACTTTGAGCTAAGGCTCCAAGGTTGGTCGTCAAGTAAGAGCTTTATGGACCCTTAAGCCACCAGTCACTTGCCAGGCTCTAGTTGAACTAGAACCCCCACCAAGATAAATAACCTTCAAAATGATTTTGTTGTTCAAGAGTTTCAACTGGACCTCGGTCACCAACTAAGCAACCACTTGCTGTCAAAGAAAAGAACAGAATTTTCCACTGAACACCCCCTGCAATTGATTATTGGAATCGGTAGAAATACTAATTAATGGCAGCACAGGTCACCCCAACAGGGTTGGGAGAATTGGCCACACGCGTTTAGGGCCTAGCTGTCCATGGGTTTTCACCTAGCTCTGCAGTGCTCACTTAAGTTAAATTGGTTTTTCCTTGAGGAGACTAATATCTATGTAGGGGGTTCCATGCTTTGGTGTTCACTTCATGGTGTACTGCCCAGTGATTTACATGTTTTAAGACTACAGCTTTCCACTTCATCTTGGATTCAGAGGCATTTTCTCTAGTGCCAATAGGCACTACATTTTATTTGGTTTGTACCTTTTGACTACACTGCACTTTGGCACTTCCTAGGGACTTTGGATTAGGCAAGATCTTGATGCTGATTGCCTTTTGAAACACACTTGGGAGTCTGTGCCTGTCATCTCCTTACTGTGAAACCACGGTAGTTCTACCCCTGGCAGATTTCACTTGAGGTTGTAAATGTAGCATGTAGCTCTTTTTTGTTTGGTTTTGTTAAGGCCATTGCTACCCTCTTCATTTTTTTGTTGTCTCTGGGTCTATGAACTTTGGCAAGTGTATACAGTGTCTTGTAACTGGGCAACCTCCCCAAGGTTAGGCCTGAATGTGATTTGTCTACATCCAGTGCTTCTAACTTTATTGCTTTGAAATTTTTCTCTTAGGGGAAATATGACACCACTTCTCACTGTTATTAAGATGTTGCTTTATGCAGTTTCCCAGGGTGTGGCACTATGTATTTTGACACCGACAACCATCCCTGTTGCCTCTGGCATGCCTCGTCTCTAGTGCAAGAGTTTTTCACCTCGTGTGTATAACAGGAGCCAGATGTGAACTGTGAGCCTGCCAATCTTCTCATGCACTGCTATATGGCTCTTCCTATAGGATAATTCTTGAATAATCAAGACGATGTAGGAATATTTTGTTTATAACTATTACATATTTAGATTATCCATTAGACTAAGTCTGAGTTATATAAACTACATGAAGCCAGGTACAAGTACACCTATTAATTAACCAAATAATAAAGTCTGGAGCAAGCATGAACCACTTTGCTTCACCAGTTTGTTTCTTCCAGCAGGTTCAGTTTATGGTACTTGACCCTGCAATGTATTCACCTAGTTGTATTCACCTAGTTGTGCTTGCAGGGGTTGAGCTCTGTTCTTTCAGTCCGCCTCTCAACTGTCAATCAATCAACTGTTACAAACTACTAATTTTTTTTTTCTTCGCACACACACCCCCATAAAACAACCCGTAACAGCTGTCAAACTACCAGGTACCTATTTACCGCTAGGTAACAGGGGGCATCAGGGTGAAAGAAACTGCCCATTGTTTCTCGCCGGTGCTGGGAATCGAACCCCGGCCACAGGATTACGTGTACAGCGTGCTGTCCACTCAGCCACCGGCTGAGTGGACAGCATATAATATATGCTGTCTATGCATATAATGTGCTATGCTGTCTCCCCTAATGTGCTATGCTGTCTATGCTGACTATGCATATAATGTGCTATGTGCCCCGACTATTCTAATGTGCTATGCATGTTATGAATGTAGCCAAGGGCTTCTAGTGTGAACCTTGTTCTGGCTCTTGAAATTAAAGACACGCAATATAAGAAGAGTAAAGATCAAAGAAAGATTGAGCGAAGCAGTAAAAAGGCAAGAGATTAGAAAAAGATATAATACAATTTGAATAATGAAAAGGCAGAACTTTCTGTGATCTTTCTAATGATATCAAACAAATGACTTTTCAATAATCATTGTTTGCACAATGATCGTTATAAATGGCCGAATGTTTTTATTTGTTTAAATTTCAGTTTTTGTTAATGTGAGTAGAGAAAAAAAGTATACAGTATGCTATATATACAGTTTGTATGCAGCCTCATTTATCTCCTTATCTTTTGATTTCTTGAGCAATTTAAATTTTGAACCATTGCCACTATTCTCACTCACTCGGCACTGCCAGGTTTGCTATATCTTCTCGACCTGTTTAGCATTTTTTTATGTTATGACACATTACTCAGATATGTCTGTTTTTATAATTAATTTATCATAATATTGTAATTAAGTTTTGACTAATACCCTTCTTTCTTCTAAAGGCCAATGTCTCGCTTAAAAGGATGAACAAATTTATGAATGCTGATGAGCTGGATCCAAACTGTGTATCAAGAGATTATTTAGAGAGTAAGCTCTGTTCGTTACTTAACCATTTATTGTTGATGAGCATTAACAAGTTTAATTTAACAGTTGATAAATGTTGATAATGAGTAATTTATTTCCTCTGATTAAAAAGATTTGATTAAATAAATTTAACCAAATCTATTTCAGATAAACCTATTGTAATTGAAAATGGAACCTTTGCATGGGGTCATGGTGAAGAAGACAGTAAACCAGTGCTTAAGGGCATTAATATGAGTGTGCCCGAGGGCTCACTGGTTGCTGTTGTTGGGAGTGTTGGTGCGGGCAAGTCTTCCCTCTGCTCGGCAGTTCTTGGAGAAATGGAAAAAAAGTCAGGAAAAGTAAATGTTAAGGTAAGGCATAACAGTACAGTATTATTGATATTAAGAACTTCAATAATGCTGTAGCTTTTAAAAATATTGTGTTGATATCATAATGTGTTGTAATCGGCTCTCGAGGGGATAAAGTCTGAATCAATTAATTTTCCTTTGTGGAATAATATAAGTTATATTTTAAATTTGTGCTTTATTTTATATAACTTATGCTTTTAGCAGAATGGCCAAAGCTTAGCTTCATTCAAAACTTTGTTTTGAGCTCTTTAATTTGGCTGCACAGTCAAGTAAAATCCTCTGGCTAGCTAAATTTAACCAATATAGAAATAAGCTGAAACAGATGGGCCTTATAATGTATGCATGGTCCACGGGTTACTGAACAGTGCAGCAGAAGGCGAGTTGAGAGATGCTAAATGAAACAGAGGCCTGTATCAGGATAGTTGACATGGTAAACAGAAGGCATAATAAACCATGCCTACACCAGGATAGGCCCCTAGTGAGATAAAGACTTCATTTCTCACCAAAAAGTGAGGGTTTGGAAAAATGTCATCTCAGCCAAAGATAACAAACCAAGGACACAGCAGAGCATAAGTCTTATCAACCTGGTTAGCAGTAGCCAACACCAATAAGAACAACTTCTTTAACATAATATAATCAGGGTTAGTTCAGCCAGGCAGATCTAACTTTGTATGTCTGACAATAAACAGACACAAAACCAAAGTGACAGTGTACAGAATAATAGTGAGCAGATTGCAGGAGCAATCTCTCAGCCCCTAGGAACAATGTCAGAGGTTTAAATTCCTTCTAAACAAATGCAAGAAGCCTAGTAAATAAATTTGATGCCCTGTATGCATACAGGCTGATAAATCTGGCCATCAATGACATCAGGAAAACGGGGATCAGAAAACATAATTGAAGGGGAATTCCATATTCCAGTGTACCATCCACCTTTCAGAAAGAACAGAACAAGAGCATGTGGTGTAATGCTTTGCTGTATGTAAAAGAAGACTTGAAATCAACCATCAATAAGATATTAAATGGATCTTCAGAATCTGTATGGTACAACATACTAGCTCAGAATGGTAGCAAATTCATTACTAGCTCAGAATGATTTCAATGGGAGTATGTTACAGGGCAGACACAGAAATAACTGAGCAAGTTACTGATCTGTATAATGTGATCAATGTGGCAGCGGAAACCCAAGCCCCTATAATAGGTGACTAACCATGAGACAATAAATTGATGACTCAAATATAAGAAGCCGAAGGAGAATAATTTCTTGACCTGGTACAAAACTCTTTCTTATACAGCATGTGACAGATCCCACCCAAGGGAATAACAATCTAGATCTTGTGCTAATGTCAGAAGAGGGAGTGGTCAATCAAATACATGTAGGAGAAAAGCTCACCCCTTTATGTAATCAGAATATTCTTAGATGGATTACAATTATAGAAACTCTTGTAAAGATTGAAGATGATGACTTTGAAAACTCCCCTCATGGAGACTATCAAGGAATAGGAGGAATTACAAAACAACACCTGGAGGGAGTTAATAGGAGATCAAGGCATGGAAGCATCATGGGGAAAACTCCAAAAAGGTCATTCCTGAGCTTGTTAAAAAAAAAAATGTGCTAGGAAAAAGAAAAAAAGAAAGGAAACAAGATGGATGAACTCTTAATAACTAAGTGCAACCTCTGGAGCAGGTATCAGTCCACAAAGAACAACATATATTATGAGATATGCACAAGGACTATAACGGTAGTTTATGTACCGTATAAGAATTTTGGTCATAAGACTCAAAGAGTTTAGCAGTTTTTATATTTATAGTATTTAATATTCTTTTGGTTACAGCAGTTAGTTGTTGATGTAACAATATGTTGTGATAGCTGAGACGAGGCCTGAAGCATAGAGAAGAGAGCTTGAGTGAGGCTAAGGGTAAAGCACTCAGATGCAGGGTAAGAGCATAGAGCTTGAATGTAGGGCAAGAGTGTGTAGTTCCGATGAGGGATGAGTGGGAGAGCTTGGATGCGGGACAAGAGCTGGAAGCTTGAATACAGTCAGAATCTGGCTGTCTGCTTTGTAACGAGGCTGAAAGTGTCTTGTGAGAGTAGAAACTGGACTCGTCATGTTACATTGTTGCTGGTGAAGAAGATCTGCGGGATCTCTCGAGCAACTGTACTTATCCATTATTAGAGTTAAAATGATGATCTGTGAATTGATAGCATATATTACAAGCTTCGCTTCCCTTTGCCAAATTGACCAACATTTAGCAGGTTACCTTTTGGCTGGCCTGATTGATCCTGCACCCTTGGGAAGAAATCTTAATTATAATTAGTGCATTTAGGATTAGTGTAGAACTTCTTGGAATGTGGTATCCTAAGGGATGGGTTATGTGGAATTAACAGGCACCTCTAATTACTTGCACTAAAATGTATGAGAATATGGAGCAATTATATTACTCTTAATATAATTGCTACAGGACTTCAAAATTTATCCACCCAGGAAATCAGATAAGCCAAGAGAAGCTACAAATGAATACTTGCTCAAAACATAAAGATCCAAAAGTCTTTCCATGCCTACATAAGAAGTAAAACCAAAACTAGACTCTGTACAACCTTTAAAAGATGAGGTGAACCAATTTTTAATAAAGAATAAAATGGCAACTAGCACTGAATGAATATACTACATCAGCATTCACACTAGAGAGCTTAGAAAATAGCTCAATACCCACACAAATGTTTGAAGGAGGTGAAGAGAACAAATTAAGGGATATTCCCATAACATGCACTACAATTGGTTATGATCTGCCAGATCATAACTCCAGGCTCCTTTTCTTTATCAGTCTGCTGTATCATCGTGTTATTGGGATGTATGGTAGTTGCGTGTATTAAGGTCATGCATTTTTCAATATTGAAAAGCATTTGCCAGTTTTCTGACCATTTGTGGAGCTCATGTTAATCACTTTGCTAGGCCTCAATATGATTTTTACTTTCCACTGTACCATAGATCTGTGTGTCATATTCAAATTTTATATAGCTTGTGATTTTCTCATATGTGTATTATAGAAAGATATGTACACTCGTCTCAACTTTTCATTTGGATTTATTTTCATAAATAATGGCCATTTGCTTTCTTTATTTTAAGTATTGTTTTATCTATTCTAGTATTTTGTCATTTATTCCATGTGCTTGTTGTTATTGTGCTAATGTTTCATGTGGTACCTTATTAAAAGCTTTAGAAAAGTCTGTGTACACTGCATATATTTGAAGGCCTTGCCTGTGTGGTTGTTACCATCTTTATTATCTTACAGATAACAGTCCATGTCTTGTTTACCTTTTCGTTCCTTACATATGGTTTTGGAATTTGACATTCAACTCTGAGAAGCTGCATTTACCTTTTCATCAGCTTTAGTTCTGCCTCTAACCCAAAACAGACTTTATGAAGTTTTATGAAAGTCGGTCAGTTAATAATTAATACCAGATAGCCTAGACAGCAATGAGTAAAACATATCCAACAATGATGATTCTCCTCGCCCAACTAGGTGGTTCTCCAGATGGACCTGTCAATTTTTAAATATTTTTCACACATTACATGAGGATCTTTGTCACATGCTCTCTTCCAATCTTCTCATTTACCCTAAATTTTTGTCTAATATTTATTACTAGCTCTTACTTGGATAATGTACATATAAATTTGGATTAATTTTTCTGCTTTAGTCTATGTAAAGCAATATGAGCTTTGCATTAAACTTTGTAAGTGCATTCATACAAATGCTTTGTATACATACTCTACTTATGTATGAATTTTTAAATTTTTTGTGACTATAACATTTTTACTAATACATCTATAACTTGTTTTTCAGGGTCATATTGCATATGTTTCTCAACAACCCTGGATTCAGAATGCCACACTGGAAAACAATATTCTGTTTACAAAGACGAAAGAACCAAATCGTTACAATTTGTGTGTGAGAGCATGTGCATTACAGCCTGATTTGGACATGCTTCCAGGAGGTAATCAAACTGAAATTGGAGAAAAAGTAAGTTTTCTTATTAATACAGTACATTTTCTGAAGGCTCCTTGTAGTTTGCCACACTGAGGTAACTGCTCACTGTTAAGTCACATCAACCCTTGTGAGTCATTTGTTATGTTTAGGCAGGAAAGGAAATGCACGTCTCCTCCTTAACATGGTGTTTATTTATAAAACGGAACAAAAATAAATCACTGGTATAGGTGCCCTTGCATTCCTTATAGGCAAAAGAGCGTCTGTTTTTAATATTATGAACGTATCCTAGGTAGTACTTAATCCTACTAAATTCCTTCAATTCTAACACACTAAAAGCCTACCAGAGGCTAAAACCTAAGTCCTTCAAAGAAGCACAGAAAGCAGAAGATACTTGATCACCTTCACCGAGAAATCAATCTCCCAGAAGGAAGCGAAGCACAAGACAGCAACAAGGTCAAAAGAGTAAACAAAACAAAACTCTGCAAACAATTCAACCAGTTGTTGGGTCACATCCCCTTTGGTACCCCCTTTGTTTTCCACCACCAGGCATCAGCACTACGGAAGCTGCTGGCTCCTCACATCAACAAACATTCAGTTACTTGTTTGACAGCGACTACAGCTGACAACTCCACTGAGTCACCATGTCTTTGATTTCTGGATTTTTCCTATATAAATGTTGGCCATCCTTTAGACTCTATCCTGTTGGAATAGCCCATTTGTTTGGGTAACATTCCAATTTTTAATATTTGTTTAACATGTGTGTATTTATAAGCCTCACTTGTTGCATGGACTTTGGCTAGGGTTCACCTTGAGATGCATGTGTTTAGGGTTGCCCTTTCCTAAGTGCTCATTGGTATTGGCCCTTCACTGACAGTTACTTCAATGATGTGTTCAAGTGTTCATCCCAGAAAGGCAGTTCTCACAAGTAGTAGGACCTTCCTGCTCCTTTCTCCTTCAGTTCCGAGAGGAAATTGCTTTTGGTGTATTTTTACGTATACGTAAGCCTTTATTTTGTAATCAAAAGATATATTAGGATAGAAGCCTGAGCATACCTTCCTTAATGATCTAAATGCAATTAAACCCTTTCCATTATTGAATTTAATAGAGATGATGTCAATGTAGTATGTTCTATATTATGAATAATGATATTTTAGGGCATCAACCTGAGTGGAGGCCAAAAGCAGCGTGTCAGTCTGGCTCGTGCTGTATATGCCGATGCTGACATATACCTCCTTGATGACCCTCTCAGTGCTGTGGATTCACATGTGGGAAAGCACATATTTGAACAAGTGATTGGACCTACAGGGCTCTTGAAGAACAAGGTTGGTGTCCTATTTACTTTTCATGTACCATTAGGTTTAAGTTTGCATGTAAGAGCCGTTTCATTTGTACAGTGAAACCTTCAACACTCAGACCTTCAAATAAAGGCCTCGTCTCCCTAATAATAATTGAAATTCAGGTTCGTGGCTGTAACCCTTGAGAAACTGGTTTGACTATGAATATTAATTTAAATCTAATCATTCATTTTCAATATTTTTATATTTCCTGTACCGTGTGCAATATATTGAACAAAAGGATTATTTGGAGTGACCTCACTGTCTTTCCAGAGCTTATGAAATAGTACACCAGTACCAAATCCAACACAATAGGTATCTGTAATCATCTCACGGCGTTCTAGGAACAAGTACCAGAATCCTGCCCCCTCGAAATTGCAACGGAACTGAGCAAGTCGTAATACTCAACACACAGGAAACCCTACCAAAATGGCTAAAAAGGGCTACAACATTATAAAAAACCCACAGAAATGTTTGGTGTGAACAAGTACCAAAAAACATTAAACTATCTCAAATACCCAAATTACCACTTTGGCACTTACCCCTCCTACAACCAGTTGGCAGTATTAGTCAACCAGGGATCTAGTGAGGCGACAACTGTCACACCAGCCCGTCCTAAGATTTCCCAACGTCAAGAAAATGGTCAATTTAAAGTGTCCTCTCCTAACCTGCCAGAGGACCCAAAACAGAAAATGGGACAGTACGTCACTTTCACGAGCCGCTTCCATTTTCTATTACAATAATTTTTGGCCTATTAGTACATTAGTAAAGACAGCCAAGAGAGCAACATTACTTTTGCATATTATGGGCACGAGCATAAATGGCAGGCTGGCTAGACTAGATGACACTACAGACAACCTGAGAAATATGAGCCTTGGAACATGGAAGCAGGGAAACCAGATCAACCCACAAGCCGAACCAACCTTGCTTCCACAACCAAAGGGCCCCTCCGGAAGCCAACAGACTCATTCTTCCCCAGAAAAGGAGGAGCTGGCTGTAGATGAACAAAGTGCCCACCAGGACCAACAGGTCAAAAGTACTGGCACCAAAGGAAAGCATGAAACTCACCCACCCGACAACCGGAAGCCAGAGAAAGCAAAAAAAGGCTTTCTGAAAGTTGTTGTATTAAATTCAGCTACTGGAACAAAATTTCCATGTACAGTACAGTAGTCTCAAAATTTCAAAATGTTATTTTGATTTAAAAAAAATAAAAGCCCGTAATTTCAAAATTGCAGGCTATGGCGACTCCATAAAGGCTTTTCTGAAAACGATCCTGAACTGAAGGGGACACTGTAAAATGAATGGATGAAAGAAAAAAAAAGAACCTGGTCAAGAGGCCAGTTGGGCTTTGGTGGCGCATGAGCACGCCAAAGGTGAATCAGTGCACAAGAAAACTTGCAAAACGGGCTCAAGGTAGTATCGACCCCAAACGCAAATTGTAGCTGCTCCGCCAACACCGTTAAGAACGAGGCAACAGTATTCGGCATAAAATGCCAATCAAGAAAATGCCAAGAGAAAGAAAAGGCAAAACAACCCATTCTGACACAGAATAACTATGCTAGTTGGTGGGAAGTATTTATGGTACACCATCCTCTTTCCCTCCACATAGTCCTGTAGATCATACAGATAATATAAGAGGGTAAGGTTGTGGTGAGTTGATGCCATCTGGTAATAGTTATGGGTACCTATCTGGGATGGTTTGGTAGTTAGAGCACAGTTTGGCAGTCTGTATTGCCAAGTTGCATACATAGTAGTCTTTTGGGTTTTATTGTACCTACTGTCTAAGCTCTCTTATCTGGACTGTATAGGAAGGACCTCTCACTGAATAAGTCAGACATCCGGATAAGCAGAATTCTAACTAGGGAACTCCAAAAATTTACCATATTCAGAATTTTTTATACCACAACCAGCATAGTTTGAATTTCCACACACACTATAAATTAAAAATATAATTAAAACAAATGTCGGCTTAAATTGTTGTACTGTAATTTATCTTTTGTTTTTTTATACTGTAGATCTTGAAATGTGTAGGTCTTGAAAATTTACATAACCTAATCTCCAGTTACTGTATTTGGATTTCTGTCCGGATATGGCTAAGTTTCTCAAGAAAATTATCCAGACTCGACTTACTATATGCCAGTGTGCATTATCCGGCCAAATCTATGGTTTTCCAGATCTCTGTCTAGATATGGTGAAGTTTTGCCCAAAAATTATCAAGACCTGATTTTGGACAGATAACCTAAATTTTTGGTTCAGCAGGCTTCAGATAACTTGAGCTCGTACAGACTTTTGGGCTGGATTAAATACTTTGGTATAAGATGGGGGATATTTTACAAAAGTTCTAACATGGGTTAGTGTGGATTGTTGACATACATGGCTGTGATTTTCATAAATATAAAGCTAGCTTTTCCTGCAGTTATTGTGAATTTGCTAGTCCTTTACTATAATTATATAAACCTTAATCATATTTATTCAAATGTTGAACCATATACATAAGTCACCTGAATCCTTATCATTAATATTTACAGACTCGCTTGTTGGTGACCCATGGTTTGACATATCTACCTCAAGTAGACAAGATAATTGTCTTAAGCAATGGAGTTATCACTGAAGAAGGAACCTACAGAGAATTGTTAGAAAGAAAAGGAAAATTCCAAGAATTTCTCCTCCAGTATTTATCTGAGGTATCAGAAGAAGATGATCCCTTAGAAGGTAGGCTTAATTCAAACATGCTGTTATTCTTAGCTAATAGCAGTATTAGGTGTCTCTTTGAAATGTTTTTAGAACATTTACTCACTGCTGGTATAATCATGTTTTGATTGTTTAAAGAAAAAAGTTAAATTTTTTTTATCTAATTTGTCTTAAGCATTTATAGTTTATAGTTTGTCTTTTAACTGTTTCATATTGTAAAAGTCAAATTGTTTACACAAATTGTAATTTGGGTTGTAAGCATTGACTTTTAGGCCATTGTGAAATGTGTTTGCTTTTTTGTGGTTAAATTGGTTTTGTTGGTGGGTGGCAAGAATTAGTAGATTTTAGCAGCTATTTAAGTTTTTGTAGTACTGTGCAAAGCTGTAGGTTCTTTATGTAGATCTCAGATTAGGTGTTTTTTCTTAGATCTGGAAGACATCAGACAACAATTGGAAAGTTCTCTGGGCAAAGAGGTAATAGAGAAACAGCTGTTCCGGCAGAAGAGAGAGAGTGAGAGTGAAGGCAGTGCAGAGAGGGACAAGTTAGTGCTGTAATGCTGTGTACTCTATTTTATTAACTTTTTTACTATCCTCTACTTTTATGTAGTAAGAGTATTTGACGTGTGGTTCTGCACCACGATACCTAATGAATGCCATTTCTAGACAAGTTTGACCATTGCTCTGTTTAAAGTAGTTTGCAATGGATTTTCTGAAAATTTGTGGCAATGTGAATTATCCATGTTCAGATTTTTACCAGTAGATAAACAATATAGAGAATAGCCTCAATAATCTGGCAAACCCAATACCAGATATTATTTTCATTGAACACTTTAATTTATCCAGTCCAAGATAAAGAATAGCAAACAATCATGTTATACAAGGAAATCAAACTGGAAATAACCAACCACAGGTCAAAGAACTACTTAGTTTCTGTGACAAATTTTCACACAACCAACAGATCAGAGCCAACTAGGAAGAAAAATAATCTAGATCTGATCTTCACAAACAATGAAGAAATAATCAGAAAGGACATTACCATTTCAGATACCACATACTCAGTTCACAAGCTCATTGAAGTACTATTAGCTATACAGTACAGTACTTCAAAATCACTTAAACTACTATGTAGCTTATTTAGTACTGTTCTTATGATGACTGCAATTTTTATATTGTTTTCTCTTTTATACAAACAATATTTTGCTTGAATTAGTTTTCTTGTGATTAATCGATATTTGTTAGACATGACTCCGTTTTCGTTTGTGTGGGTCAAGTTATTTAATTTCAGCCAAAATTTTTACTTATTCTCTACATACAGTACTTTGTTTCCTTTTTATTTTATTTTTAATACTTCAGCTGAGTAAAATCATAATTTTTATAAGATTTAGAGCTTGATAATTTGTGACTAAATGACTAAAACAAAGTAAACTTAATGTGGATGGAAAAATTGTGTATGAAGAACTGATGATGATAATTAAGGTTGCCTGTTATATTTTAATTGTTTCCTCAATATCCACCCCACTGCAGCAAAGATGGTTACCATCGACGGGGCAGTAAAAAGATCAGTGAATCAGAGAAGGTGCCGTCAGATGTGAAGCCTGGAGATAAAATTATTGAAGCTGAGAAAGCCGAGACTGGAAAGGTAGACCACGGTTACATATGCTCAGAAAAATAAGTTACATTTGAGAGCTCTTTGTTTTCTTTTTTTCATTGTTTTTAATATTTATTTTTAAAATCAAAGTTTTATGCATTGCCCATTTTTGTGAGCCAGTGTATGTACAGTACAACCTCAGTTCAGCAAACTATATGGAGCCAACCCCAAATCATTGCATTCAGGAACTTGTTGCAACGAGAGATGCCTCCAGGATGCATTTCCCATGCCCTATGGACTAAATTACCTTAGCAAAATTTTTGTCTCGACCTATAATAGACAACTTCCAATTGAACTTGTCTGCACAAAAATTTAACCTCATCTAGCTTATTTCTCATGTCCCCAACCTCAAAACTCGTTTTCAAAAGGTAGCAGGGCCATATCTGAGTGAACAAAAACCTTGCTAACTCAAAATGTAAACAAACCCTTGAATTTGGTTTTAATATCCTCAACAGCTTTCCCAGGGCTCCAACTATTTCACGTAATATCAAGACAATCTACAAAAATCACCAGAAACGTGACTGGAGCCGTATTAAAAGAGTTACCATTCATAAACTAATATTTCCCATGTTCTATGGGTTGATTTCTCCGAGCAAAATCAGCCATATAAATGACAGAAATGAGAACTGCCAAGAGAATCTGTCTGTAAAGAAATGTAACTACATCCAGCATATTTCCCCATGCCCTAGCCTTGAAATCTCATTTTCAAAGGAAAAAGGGCCCATATTAATGAACGAAAACCGGTGAAACTCAAAATTAATGACATTGGTAAGGCAGAATTCTTGAGACCTGGAACTTGGAGCACGAGGTTATCGATTTAAGCTAACTAAAAGGAACTGCTAAAAGAAATGTAAGAAAATTCACTTTTACACATCTTGTAAGACAGAACAAGTTAACAAGTAGAACAACTAGACGGAACAAGGGAGAAGGTGGAGGAGGCCAAAACCGTCAGTAATTTCAAAGCATAATACGACAGTACTGGGAAGACAGGACACCTCAAGTGTAGCTCTCATCCTTTAAGTACACTTTGGTAATTACACACACATGCACTCACTGTCACACACTGTCCCTGAATTGAAAGGTATGAGCTATGAGGAAATGCTACGGGAACTAAACCTCACTTCCCTGGAAGACATAAAGGCAAGGGGAGACATGATCACCACCTACAAAATTCTCAGGGGAATTGACAGGGTAGACAAAGACAAACTATTTAGCATGGGTGGAACATGTACAAGGGGACACAGGTGGAAACTTCGTACCCAAATGAGCCACAGAGACATTAGAAAGAAGTTTTTCAGTGTCGGAGTAGTTAACAAATATACTGTATTAGGCAGTGATGTGGTGGAGTCAGACTATACACAGTTTCAAAAGTAGATTTGATAGAACTCGGTAGGCTCCAGAATCTGTACACTAGTTGATTGACAGTCTAGAGGCAGGACCAAAGAGCCAAAGCTCAACCCCCGCAAGCACATCTAGGTGAGAACTTGCTTCAAACCTTGCTGCCCACCACTAGTGGCAGTCCAACTGGCTAAACTGGATCAGTGAAGTGTCTTTTCTTACTCTTATGCCTGGCACTCCCCTACTATATGGCACTCTGCAGACATCATACCATATGATGGACAACTACCAAGAGAATCTGTATGTAAAGAGATTTCTTCCTCATTTCCAGTATTTCTGAGGATCCATCATCTTGAAGGATATTTTTCAGAGGGAAGACTAAGATACATACTAATAAACCAGGCTCATCACTTTTCCCATGCCCAAAACTTTCTTAAACTAAAGATATTCTATGAAATATCTTATGAAGTCGCTCTAATAATAAATAATTAGTAGCGAGATATGGTTTTGTAACCATTTTTAGAATAACATTTCTGGCACTTCCACAGATGTAAATATTGACATCCACTGAGCAATTAAAATACAAGAATATATACAAATTAGACAAAAATATGATCATCAGGATATTACTTTGCCTAATGATCTGGATTTGAGACATTTTTTCTAAATTCAAAATTTGGATGGGAAAACAGGCGATCAAATTTTGTCGGTTGTTTAGAGGTACAGTATGTATCTGTTATAAGGAAGTCCAGATTTGGGAGGTGCCTGTTTAACATTGAGACATTGATTCTTTTCTTTAAAATTGCTTCTAACCATTATTATTCCTGTATTCAGATATTTGGAAATTTCAACATGGGTCAGTGGATGACTGGCAGCTCTATTATAATCTCCTTGGTTCAGAATCCTTCATTTAAGAGCATTAAACTGTATCTTCCAATAATTTTATTCATTTAAATCATGCATTCAGTGGTCTTTGTGTTCAGATCTACTTGAGAATTCAATCATTAGTTTGTAATTCAGCTTTTAAGTTATTTTCTTGATTGTAACCATTGTCCAGTCATATAAACTCAGTTCACAGATATCTAGCAAAATAAGTTTGATAATACAGTATAGTATTTCTCCTTTGTGTATCATTAAAAAATGCACTGATGAAAATCTCTCATTTCAGGTCGACTTTGGCGTGTATCGGTATTATATCCAAGCCATTGGTGTTTGGTCCACTGTGTTGACACTTGTGTTTTATGTATTTTCTCAAGCCTCTACATTGGGCTCTAATGTATGGCTCTCAGTGTGGGCTGAAGATACTGACAATGATACCAAAACAAGAGACATGTATCTTGGGGTCTATGGAGCTTTAGGTTTCGGACAAGGTTAGTGTTTTGGATTATTTATCTGGCATTTCTCATATATTTCCAGTGAATTTGATCTCTAAGCATACTAGTAAGGAAGGTTTAATAGCACTGCTCCAAGTGTTTGTATCAATGTTTGTGTGTGATGTGGTGGTGTTCAGCTGAAAGTATTGATTATGGAACGCAGCTTTTCTTGTAAATATTTAAGTTTTTGTTTAAAAATTTAATAAATTTGATTAACTCTTAAAGTGCTTTTAATGTTATACAGTACATTGATTCACTGGGTAATGTGGTTATCATGTGCTGACTTGAACTATTATTGTACGGATTTTATGCCAATAAGGCTATTATGGCTATAATAGCTCTATATGAATATCTTGGGGTTTATCTTGACTCATGGAAAAAGTATTTTTATCATTTCATGATTGCTTATTAAGTAAATGCAGTGATTGTTTACAAATGTTACTACGACACTGCAGTAATCATCTTGGTATAAAATTCCTTTATATAATTATATAATGTTCATAAGGTTTTTCACAACTCTGGTTGTAATGAAGTGTACCAGTTCAAGCAATCATTTGAACATAATAATAAAGAAACTGCAGAAGGCCTATTGACCCATACAAGGCAGTTCTATTTATGTCCTCCCAAACTCATTCATTTGTACCCAGTTGTATGTATGTACAGTACTACAAGAGAGAGGTGTCTGTCCAAAGTTTGAGGCCAGACGCTTGGTGCTAGCCTCACTCAAATTTGTAGGGGAAATGGTGTGGGGCATGGGATGGACATAGGCTGCTTGGGGTAGGCTTAAGTTTAATGCTTTAAGCAATATAGCATGTAACTCAATACCGAGGGATTTTCACGAGGTCTGAAATGAATCTAGGATGAAATCAAGAATATGATGTCCATAGAGTGTGAAGTTATTCCGCCATTTACCCACGCAATTTCTTTGAAATATATTTTCTAGAGACAGGAAGGAGGGGGGGGGAAGTGGAGGGTGAGAAAGGTGGGAGCATAAAGGGAGGGGAAGGCCAAGGTGGTGGTGAAGGGGGAAGCATGAAAGGCAGGCCAAGGTGGTTGGGAAGGGATGAAGGGAGGGGATAAGACCTTATATTGTTGTTTGTCTGTCTTAATACTGTAATACATTTTCTGAGAGGTCACACAGAAATAACACCAAATGAGACCAGAAGGCATGGCAGGATGTGCAAAATAGCCCTACTGAAAAACAGAGGTGCAATAAGCACGCTGAGAGAGAACTCGATCAACATCAAAGCCCCAAAACTTTTCAACACACTTTCCCTACATGTACAAGGCATAACTGGCCGACCTCTTGCAGTGTTCAAAAGAGAATATGACAAGCACCTTCAAAGGATATCTGATCAACCAGGCTGTGATTCATACGTCAGGCTGCAAGCAGCCGCATCCAACAGCCTGGTTGATCAGACTAGCAACCAGGAGGCCCGGTCAGAGACTGGGCTGTGAGAACATTGATCCTCAAAATCATATAATGGACAACTTCCAATTGAACCATACAGTTGTTTCAGTCCTTAATAATTAACTTTCTGAGAGAAGTAGGAGAGGGTTGAAAGTGGGGAGGAGAAAGGCTAATAGGATAGTGGGGGGAAAGGGGGAGGGACCAAGGGGGACCAAGGGGGACCAAGGGGGACCAAGGGGGACCAAGGGGATGGAGATAATAGGGTCAAGGGGAAGATGGGAGAAGAGAAAATATATGAAATTTCACAAAACAGTCGTTGCAGTTTCATGTCGTTTACAGGGGGGGTGTCGTTGTAGTCATTCCTTTGGCCACCTGACATTGGCAATTTTGGGAAATTGGGTGTGTTTTGTCTGGTTCTCCAAACTTTCCCCAATCCCTCTTGGTCATAGTCCTAATACTTATAGTACTTCACTTGCCTGCAGTGGTTTGGGATTTCTGTATCTTTCAGAGTGGTTCTTTGGTGCTTTTCTCTCTTTTGTCTGTCACATATTCCAGGATCAGTCTGACATTTGTAATATACAAGGTCTTTAGTAATTTCTAACCTCAGATTTCTAAAAAAATTCTTATGTTGATCAACCTATCATATATCACTAATGTCTGTGATGTGGGCTTTCAGGAGACAGGTTTGATGCCATATTAACTTCAATGTCTTAGATTCTGATTTTTGAAGGATTTCATTATCATTTAGTACTTTGTCTGGCCACCTGTTCTCAGCTCTGTTTCATTACTTTGCACATGACTGAGCTAAACTCTAGTAGCCATTTGTTAGATCATTCTTTTAGTATGCTGTATCCAATTCATCTTGTAGCTTCTTGCTATATTCCTCAATTGGGATTTTCATTCCATTGTGTCTTTCCTTGCCTTGGTTGAATAGTCTCCTTTTTTACATTTCCCTTGGCTCTGTGTGAGCCCATATTGTTCCTGGCAAGTACCTTTTCCAGTTGGTGTGTCCTAGCTTCTATGCATGGTTCCTATTTCCCAGAAAAAAGGAAATCCCATTAGTCTTAATCAATAGGAAGATGAAATTGATGGAATCTGTGCAGCACTGGGATCTTAAGGCCCACAAGTTGAATGCTAAACAGCATGAGGAGACATTATTTCCAAACTGAGGCCCCATACTCGAAGGCAAGTACAGTCAGGCCAAGTAGCCAAATTCTAAAAAGTCAAATGCATTACCTTTACCTCCAGAGAATAGTAGTAGTAGTCAGATAAAAGAGCCTGACCCATGAACATAATCTTACCCCACACCAGTTATGAAAAGGGGAATCCCCCTCCAACTGGGCCACTGACAACCTCAGATGAAGGTAAGATAGAAAGAATGGAGCACATGGCTCCAGATAAAACTAGCCGTTTAAAAATGCCCTCCTAGGAAAAGAACTAAAGAGGAGAATGATCACTGCTGATGCATGAACTGAATAAACACAGATAAAATAACTACTGGTCTATGTGAGGAAAAAAACAGAAGCATACAAATAGCTGTGTAGCCACACAGGATCTCTTAACTGAATTATGGGGTCTCAGTGATGATTGTTAGCCAATGAAGAACCATGATAATTCTGACATGCTACTTACCTCACATTATTCTGGTTTCTCTATTGTCAATGTAAGTACAGTATTGTAAGATCTTGGCAATCCAAATGAATTCGTGTTCACCATTTTTGAGTAATAGGGGTGAATGAGCAGGTAAACTGCGGGAATGCACAGATAAATGGCAGCAGTAAGCAGATAAACAATGAAAATATGAGGGGTAAATGGCAGAAGCAACTGGCTTGTACAAAAATCTAGGGAATTTGTTTTATTACCTGAATTACCTGAAAATATTTTCCTGTATATTTTATGAACATAGTTCCTTGCAACTTGATTTTGAATATATAATTTAAACTATTATACATACTGATAAGTGTATTCTGTGCTTGTATCACTGAATATCAATAATATTTAAGACTGTCTTTCCTTCCCCTTACTCCTAATTGAAATTTTGTTTATTGGTCATCTATATAGTTGAAACTTTATGGAAACCAATTGCATTTGACTGAAATATGTTTGTTCTGCAGCACTTTTCATCCTGGCTGGAGCATTTTCCTTGTCATTCGGTGCTGTTGATGCTGGAGCCAAACTTCATGCCGATATTCTTCATGGTGTCATGCGTTTGCCAATGCACTTCTTTGATACAAATCCTGTTGGGCGTCTAATCAATCGATTTGGCAAGGACATTGACACTTTGGATAATGTTTTACCTTGGAGTCTACGATCATGGCTATTATGCTTCTTTACGGTATGTGGTTTAGGTTCTTAACGTTCTCGTTGCTCTTCGAAAACACATTTTGCAATTTTGGACTTAAATTATTGCAATATGCTCTATTTGTTGGATGTATTGATTGGGCTACTGTAGATTTGAGATTAATGTAATGTAGGATTATTTTTCTTTGAGATCTTGTTTCTCTAAAAACTATGCAGTCATTCTTATTTGATGTACAAAGTAAAAGTACAAAGTAAACCACTCACAGTGCATGGTAAAGGGAACAGGAATGAATGTTTACCAATAACATTTTTGGGGTCTAGGTCAGTATCAATGACAGAAAAATATTACAGAATATCGTGCCCCAATTGGCTGGAAATTTGTGAACTAGATTGGTTTTCATAAGTACAGTATGTGGGAATAAAGATGCTGTGGTGAAAATTACCTTTAATTTATTTTGACCTTAATTTTTCTGCTACAGTGGAGATTCAAACCTCAGACCTCTAGATTGCTTGCACAGAATGATAGCCTAACTACTCTCCCAATGTTTTATGGTCTCTTATAAAAATAAAAAAGGTGTTCATTGTTTTAGACCTCTCAAGCATCACAATTTATCTCCACTCCAACTCCTTAAGAGTTCAGTGCCATTAGATAAGGTCAGTTATTCCACAGTATAAAGTGAGAAGTGCAGTAAAGTGAGGCATTATTGTTCAACTCTTGAATAATAGAAAGTTACATGTTATTTAGCAAATCTAAGAGTCAGTTTCAATTGTTAAGCTATTAAGTTACTTGGACCATTTTTTATATAGCAAAAAATATTTGTAATATTTTCTTGGCTTGTATGGAATTAGTGCTTCTTTTTCTTATAAGTAATACAAATGAAAAGGAACTATTGGCAGTGGTTCAAATTAAAAAATGCCAATAAAGCAAATCATAAGGGGGGTTAGATGTGGCTGCTTATAAAGTATTCAGTAGCATAGTGTGGCTTCTTTTTTTAAGTGCTATTTATTGAATATATTGCAGTAGTAATGTTCTGTATACAGTACTAAAATTTCTACTACAGAGATTAACAAGAAAAAAATAAACTCTAATCTAAGGTAAGCATAAAAAATCCAAAATTTTTATTCCCCCCCCATAGTTTACCTTTAAGTACAGTACAATTTTTTTAAAATGCATTTTTATACAAAATTTATTGTTGTTCTGTGCAAGAAATGGCAAAAAATGGGGAAGCTCTAAGTAGAGCTTCCCCATCCTCCATCGTCCCCCCGTCCCATCCCAAATCCTTATCCTGACCCCCTTCCCAGTGCTATAGTCGTAGTGGCTTGGTGCTTTCCCCTGATAGTTCCTTCCCTTCAGTAGATCAGATGCCCGAGAAGAACAGAACAGGTCTAGTCTCAATTAATCTGTTTTAGCAGTGCACCATGGCATAATACTGATTTGTTATTTTTAATCTCATTTTTATTTGTATACAGGGGAACCTCCATTACCTGTACCTCCATTTTTGGATTATCTGATATTATTTCCAGTCCTCTTCCCCAATTTGTCATGTCCTTGGCACAATTTGGTGGTAGAGGACACTTATTTATACTGTACTATAACAAGCAAATGTAATTAGTTTCCTACCAAGGTTTGATTTTTAAGCAGGAGAAAAATGTTTGGGTACATTTCCTCTCATCCACATTTGTTATCTCAAGAAAATGGATATGCTTGGATTTGAAAAAGATCAGATGGCTACCTAATTTTAATTGTGAGGAGTTCTGTATATTGACACATTTCATTTTAAATTCTGTTTTTAAAGGGTTAATAAAATTGATGTTTGCCTGTCGATGATTTCGAGGAGCAATATTCCCGCAGCCCAGTCTCTAACCAGGCCTTCTGGTTGATGGTCTGATCATCTAGGTTATTCGATGTGGCTGCTCGCGGCTTGATATGAGTCCCAACCTGGTTGACCAGGAATCCTTTTGAAGTTGTTTGTCAAGTTCTCTGTTGAACACTGCAAAAGGTCGGCTGCTCCAAATGTGTGGAGGGTGTATTGAAAAATCTTGGGCCTTTGATGATGATAGAGTTCTCTGTGTGCCCATTGCACCTCTGCTTTTCAATAGGGCTATTTTGCACATCCTGTTACAGAAAATCTTGACCCAAATAAACGGTTTGGATTATGGAAAAGTCAGTGTTCCCATTTTGAAAGAAATTATATGATTGCTTTTCATTTTAGATGATATAAGTTTTGGTAAGTTTCATTCAGTGGAGATATGAATTTGGCTCAGCAAAGATGCCAGAAATGTTCTGAAAATGGTTGAGTCTCCCTTTAATTATTTATTTGATCTGGTTCCCAAGATATTTCATAGAAAATCATGAACTAAAGAAAAACTTTTTAAGTAATGGAAAATCAATGGGCCTGGTTCATGTACACTATTAGAAGAGTGTGACTCTTCATTTGAAAAAAAAAAAAAAATGTTTTATTGACATACTGGAAATGAGGTTGAAATCTCATTACGATCAGGTTCTCTTGGTAAATGTACATCACATGATACATTTAAAGTTTCACTGTGAAATTACAGTAGACCATAAGGAATGGAAAATGATTTTTAGGGATGATTTTTTTTTTTACCCTCAGGAACACTTGATTCCAGAAGGTACCACAGTGAAGAAGGTTAATAAGTTGTAAACGCAAGTAAGAATAATTAAATAATTCCAGTTCTCTGGAATTATTTGTTTTTGTTTGTGTTTTTGTCTTTACTTCTTGCATTGGCAGTTCAGCCTTCCTGAAGGACACACACAAATGTTTATACTCTTTTTGCATTTGCCAAGTTATTCATTGTTTTAACTACTATATGAATTTAGTACCAAAATATTTGGACACAAGTTCAACAGTACAGTTACAAAAAAAATATGAATATGGTTTATGGGGTGGCAGTGCAGAATATGGAATTTTTAAACATATCAACATTGCTTGTTTATTTTATCGTAAATTTAAGTGTCCCCTCAGTAACTCCTTAAGCTTACTCACAACAGAGCCTCAAGAGGAGAGAGAGAGCAAGGGAGCATCCCTGTACAAGAATGTAAGAACTCTTGTATAGTATATCTCAAAAAAAAGAGGAGGCTGCTGAAAGGAAAATGAGTGAAATAGAACATGCAATGTGGGCTTACCCATGGAAAAAACAGGTAAAGAAGAGGGCTGGGCTGAAGAACATCAGGGGTGTGCAAATTGCCTAAGTGCCATGCTGGCTCAATTAGGCTGTGAATCATTTTATATGGATGTAAATCCCAGTACATACAGCAAAAACTTGCAAATTTGGGCTTCAGTAATTTGGATCTCTGGGTAATTTGGGCAAAATCAAGTCAGTTCAATTATGTTTATTTAGGTGAACCTCCCCTAACAAATACTTGCACTACAAATATTTTCTCTAACATATACTTTAAAATTATTTAAATATTTGTATAACATAATAAATATTTATTCTAACAAGTAAGACACAATAAAACACTTCATTATGTGGTCGCATATTTTCTAGCTATGGAACACATGGCCCCACTTTGTTAATATCTATTGATTCTCAAGACCTCCCACTTAGTTTAGTTCACTTCACAATCACTGCTATTGTTTCTATGTGAGTTTTCATCTACTCTGATCTGTAACAATTTGTTTCTTGATGGTTATTCTTCAGTGCTGTACTTCACCTTTCTAGTATATGGGTGTTTGGAGTAGGTGTGAATGTTTGGTCATGTGGGTGTGGGTGTCAGTAGTAGGTTTGGGTTTAGAAATTGGTGTGGATATAGGGAATGGGTGTGGGTGTAGGTTTAAGTGGGTGTCAGGATCGGTTGTGGGGAAAGGGTTTTGTTTTGGATGTTGGGGAGCTTGGTGTAAATGTACAACATTTAGAGGTTGAGAGGTTGACAGTGTTGTGAACCTGCCACTACAATATTAGTGGCAAGTCTCGCTGTAGTAGTAATGAACTCAATCCTAGTTTTTTTAATTGTGCACTCATAAATAAAGTTATTCAAAACTCATACTATATTAAATACAGTACATGAAAACAAGTGATAAATGATCAAAGAAACATCCAAGGTGAACAGTGGAGTCGTATCTTATATATATGACAATGTCAGCAGTCATTATTGGATGCCGAATGATCGCTACCACATAAGCTTTCACAGCTCGTCCAAGCAGTAAAAAAGTACATATTTATATTTTTAAGTTTTTCTTAAGTTTTACATACAATTGAATAATTCTTTAAGATTTTTCTGCATTACTCCAGTTGATTCTCTAGAAATAATAATACAGTAATAATAATAGTGAGCACGAGGGTGTTAATGTTTAGCTAGGAACTTTCATCACCCATTTGTAAAATAAGATTTAATATTACTGAGTGTGGTAGCATTGTCAGTATTCTTTGATGATGTTTTCAGTTGATCTGGTGACATATTTTTGGGAAAACTCTCCATATGGTCAAGGACCTTCCATAGGAAGGTCCTTGACTACTGGGAAAACACTAAGCATGATAATCTGATACGATATTCATGGTAGCATTGTGTATCAGTGTGCTTTGATAATGTTCTCATTTGAGTCGAAAGAACTTAGATTTGGTGTGTGAGCACCAGTACGCACTTTGGGTTCCATGTGTGTATCGTTTTCCTCATTGTTTTTGTAATATATGTAATATAAATAATTTTTTACATATAGTAATGCATCTTTCTTGTATATATCATATTGCAGTAAAAAGGCCATAAATCTGCCTGAAAAAAGAAAAAGAACAACAAATATATAACATATTGCACATTAGATTTGATGCATTTTTCTTAGATTTTTGTAAAAAGCATTGAACCTGGGATAATTAAATGTGATTTTTATTACAATTTTACCTTTTTAGATACCTTTCATATTTAAACAAAATTTCAGTATACCATATTTAATGAGTTTTTGGCATTGGGGTTTTGTTTCATCCAGTGATGCAGATGCTATAAGGTTTCTTAGTTGTAGATGCTTGATCAGTAGTGACCAAGTACTTGCGACCTTACCTTAGGTGAAATTGTCCATTAGTTATTAATATCATCAATATGATATATAAACTTTGCTGAGTGCAGATTAAGGTTTGAAGGGACATATCAAAATATAGTGCACCATTACCTTTATATTTTGTATTTGATTTAACTATTATACAAAATGATCCTTGTCAACAAGGTCTGATCACTCGGTTCTGGTTATTATGTAAAATGTATATGTTTTTATACATATATATTCAAACATGGTTGGTTATATTTCATATTTCAGTCATTGGTGACTTATTTGCTGAGATAAAAATCTCAGTCATGATGGTAGAAGCATCTGCAATTGTTCATCAAAAGTTGCTGCACAATGTGCTGAGACTCCCACAAACATTCTTTGACTCAGTCCCAGTTGGTCGACTCCTCAGTCGATTTTCTAAGGATGTAAATAGCATGGACGTCGTGTTACCCGATTTGATGAATGAGTTTACCTATTGTGCTCTTGAAGTAAGTAGAACCTTTTGTGGAAGTAATATTTGCAAGTTCTTCTCTAGCCTTACTCACATTGAACTGTTTTCTTTCCTTCAAACTTGAATCATATTTTCTATTTTCATTTTCTATTAATAAATTGTTCATTATTTGTACCTTGCTTGAGCAAATTTTCATTGCAATCATATTTTTATCATCCAATCTGCAGTTTATAGATTACAATGTAAATAAATTATAGCTTTTGACGTTTCAAACCTGCAAAATGTTTCCTAATTATCACCTTGAAATTGTGTTCTCAATATTCCTCTCTTAAACGCGAGAGAAGCGAAAGCTCTTGTCTTGATGGCATACCCTATTTAATTTTCACTTCCTTCTCAACAAATTTGGCATAAGACAATACTTATTTACTCATACCACTTCCTGACCAGAATTATTTAATGTTGGTTAACCTTTTTGTGTATCCCCTCAGTTGCTCCCTGTTGGTTATGCTGTCACCATTATCAGTCAGACCAGCCAGTATCCAGTGTATCAGTCAGACCAGCCAGTATCCAGTGTATCAGTCAGACCAGCCAGTATCCAGTGTATCAGTCAGACCAGCCAGTATCCAGTGTATCAGTCAGACCAGCCAGTATCCAGTGTATCAGTCAGATCAGCCAGTATCCAGTGTATCAGTCAGACCAGCCAGTATCTCTTGCCCACAAGTGCTGTAGGAAATTCTCCTTGTCACCTCTACTGAGTAGAGCAGATGGGAATCAAAGATAAACTTGATACCAATGCAAACCGCCCATAAAAGCATAGAAAGGAGACCATAAAATGCTGACACTCACTCATAGAAATATTTTGAGTCTTAAAATATCGAAAGAAAACTGACAAGTACAGTACCAAACAAGCACACTAAATAATCTCTCCCTCCCCCCTTCCCACCATGATGCAGGCTGGCCCACTCCAGCTGCAATGAAACTACCCCATTATTGCTCCTGTCCCCCAGTTCACCATATTTTGGTATCTTACAAGTCTACCCAAAGGTAAATGCTCACCATTCTGTAGAACTAGTTGGTCTATGTGTAAGGGTTCATGCTTCTGCCATTTAACGAGCTTGTAAGCTGTTCACATTGATTGTTTCTTGTTGCTATTCTTCACCTTTGATTTAGTTTCATGATTTCCTTCCCTGGCTCTCAGCAGTGACTTCATCACCAGTTATCTTCTGTGGTATTCGGTTATACCTTTCAGAAGCTCCTATCCAAGGTTTCTCAAACATTTTTTCACCATGATGGTGCAGTGGAGTGTGCACATGAGAGTATGAAGTGGACCTAAAAACAGTTTTCCACCTTGATGGCATAACTATACTGAAGCTTCATTCAACATGGGTATGGTGGAAACACAATAAACCATCTGTGTGTATCTTTAATCTTTTATCAGAAATGCTTGTAAAGAACGGTGAACTGTCACAAGTAGCAGTCGGAGGTACCATGATTCCCACAATGATAAACACTGTTTGGAATAAACTGACTGTTAAAGATAGTGTGCTACAACACTACCTTGAGTCTCTACCTACCTCTCTACACTACCTTGAGTCTCTCATCACCTCAAACGAGGTGATGCGAAGGCCCAGCGTTGAGTGCAGTGTATGAAGGTTGTTGCAACTTGGGTGCAGACTGTGTGAAGCTGCAAGGTTCATCAACAACTGTTTCCAAGATTATCACACCCTCCAGAACTTTTGTGTTTTTAATGGTGCATAAACATGTAAATAGTTATATATAAAGTTTGTGTGTGTGTGCATTGTGGTAATGACAAAAAGACTATTGTTTTAAGAATTTCATATACTGTAGTGCCTGTAATAATGTCAGCCACTATCTCACCACAATACACCTACATTTGGTGTGGATTGGGTCAGCAATAAAATTAAATTATAAATATTTTGTTTTGTTTTAGGTGCTATCAACATTTTTGGTAATAATCTACTCGACTCCTATCTTTGTTGTGGTTATGTTGCCAACCATGATCATCTACTACCTTGTTCAGGTAATTATACCTATTTGACTATATATTTTTATCTAAGCTGTATGTTGCAAAGTACATGGGAATGTCACAATCATTATCACTACCCAACTTCCCGTGTTTATGAGGTGGTCAAAGTGTCCAAACTAGATATCTCTTTCATTTGCCATATCTTTTACATACTGTATTGCAGTTTCAATGAATTAACTCCATTACTCTCCATTAATACAGTTAACCAAATCACCACATTTCCACTTTATACAGCCAGGTGCAAAGTGTTTAAAAAATACTGTTTCAAATATTTTATCTTAAAGTTATCCAATCTCATCTAATTTTTTTTCCTGAGTCTGTGTAAAGTTTCTTAAACTTGATAAACAGGGCTTCAACACATTTGTGTTTTATATTTATAGAATTTGTATGTGGCCACATCTAGGCAGCTGAAGCGCATTGAATCAGTTTCCCGTTCCCCCATCTACTCTCACTTCCAGGAGAGCATACAAGGTGTGTGGTTCTAAAGCATCATTTTCTTTTACTATGTATATTACACATTGTATGTATTAAATAGCTTATTGTATGTATTAAATAGCTTAAGATTAAATACAGTACTACAACATTAATAAATTACTTCATATTATGGCCAGAAACACTACAAAATTTAATTCTCTATATTATTTTAAATACAGTCTTAAAATAAAATACAATATGAAGCCAAACCCATCGAAGTCTTACCGTCAGATTTGCATATTTTACACTAGCTAGGAAATTAATGGAAGTTTAAATTTTTATATCCAAGTTTAATTAAGTAAAATGGGAAAGCAACTTGTTTTGATAATATATGAAGTATGCAGATAATGAGTCACAGTAACATGGCTGAAAAATGTTGACCAAACCACACACCAGTAGATGAAAAGACAACGACGTTTCAGTCCATCCTGGACCATTATCAAGTCAATTGTGATGAGACGAGAGAGGCACGGGCATAAGTAATGTAAGAGAGAGGTGAGGAGAGGAAAACTTAGAGGAAGGTAAGAGCAAGGCAAAAGATAGGTGTAATAAAGGGTATGTAGGAGGGTAATAATAGGAGTAAACAGGAACAAAACAGAAAGTAAAACAAAAAGAAAGAAAGAAAAAAAGGATGGATAGGTTTATGTTTGGTCACGTTTCTTAGAAAGTTTGGAACATAGATGACGTCCGAAACGTCGTCGTTTTTTCATCTTCTAGTGTGTGGTTAGGTCAACATATGAAAGTACTGTAGGAGGAATTTTAGGAAGAATGTAAATAAAATTAGCCTGAGTACTGCATCTGTAAGACAAGTAGAATTGGTGTAACTGTAGTTTAAATAATAGACAAAATGAACATATAATAATAGTTTTTTTTTCACAGGGGCATCAACCATCCGAGCATACAGTAAGAAGCAGGAGTTCATCTTAGAATCTGAGAGAAGAGTTGATTCCAATCAGATTTGTTACTACCCAAGTGTGATGGCAAACAGGCAAGTTTTAGAACATGTAATGGCTTCTTATATACTAGCACTGTGTGTATATATTTCCTAGTTTGTTTTATGTAGAATTTCAATTCTAGCTACCTGTAAATTAGATTGTTTCATATTGTATAACATGTAATTTATGATGTTCACAGATGGTTGGCAATTCGCCTGGAGACCATTGGCAATATATTGACATTTTCTGCAGCTGCATTTGCTGTCATGAGTCGAGGCAGCATCAGTGGTGGGATAGTGGGATTATCTGTCAGCTATGCACTATCTGTAAGTGTGTTCAGTACTTATGCAAAGTCACAAAATTTATTGGCATTATACTTTCTTCAAGTTTTGTTAAGTTATAAAATCTTATAAAAGGTTAGAAACAAAGTAATAACTAATCTTATAAGTCTTAAATATACATGCACCTCTTAAAAAAAAAAAAAAATTAAATGTAATGAAACACCTCTTGCTGACGGGTTGTGGAAGAGTGGAAATTTTTCAGCCAAACTTGCCCACCCATAGTTGCAGATTGCTGTGTACTGTGCACTGCCCAGTATGATTGTCATCTCGGGTTGGAGTATCATCGTGTTAAAGCTTGATGGAAGACATACAATGGATGGTTATGTGACAAGATAATGAGGCCACCTTCAACACGGGTGGGACACGAAGAGGCCAACTCTTCAGCACGGGTGGGACACGAACAAGGGGACACAGGTGGAAACTTAGTACCCAGATGAGCCACAGAGACGTTAGAAAGAATTTTTTCAGTGTCAGAGTAGTTAATAAATGGAATGCACTAGGAAGTGATGTGGTGGAGGCTGACTCCATACACAGTTTCAAATGTAGGTATGATAGAGCCCAGTAGGCTCAGGAATCTGTACACCAGTTGATTGACAGTTGAGAGGCGGGACCAAAGAGCCAAAGCTCAACCCCCGCAAGCACAATTAGGTGAGTACAATTAGGTGAGTACCATTTTGGCTGCTGTTGGTGGAGGCAAGAGGTGGCCAGTGGGCCTGTGGTCAGGTCACTTTGACCTCACTTAGGCTGACTGAAAAGGCTGCTTTCTCCTTACTCCCGATGATGTCATGTGGAACCTATGGTTGGACCAATCGGTTGATGAGCCTAGGCAGAAGCTGCTGTTTGTTTGGCGTTTCTATACAGAGGTGCAGTGAAACGAACTAGTAAGGTGCAGACCTTGGAGCGACCGGGCCGCTCCAAGCAACAGCCTAGTGGACCAAACTCTCACAAGTCAAGCCTGGCCTCGGGCTGGGCTTGGGGAGTAGAAGAACTCCCAGAACCCCATCAACCAGGACCATTATCAAGTTGTGTGATAGAAGAGAGACCTTACCCATTGGTAGCAATTATGATTAACTTTAAATGTAAAATGTTCAAAACCATCGCTCCCTGCGTCTCTCTGAGGAGGCCAGGTTCTGGCTTGTGGTCCCGTTGGCCAATAGAACTCTGTGACCGATGGCACTTTGTAGTACGTATAGGACTAATCAGTGTATGATAACTTAAGGGAGCCTCTGGAGCTCATCCAGAAATTTGTGTTTCATTACATTCAATGCTGGGTTATTTTGGGATTGCATTGTATTGTAATTGATTAGGAAACAGAGTACTGTACTCGAGTTAAATGTTCAGAGGAAACACAATAGGAAATGGGTGTTAAAACTGAACAAAAAATAACCTTCTACATTAGAAAGATTTTACTAGAATCATCCTGCTATAGCAAGTATATTACTTGGATTAAGAATGTTAAAGCCCCATTTTCTGTTGGTTCACTGACACATTCACTGCACTTAATAGCAGTCATCATAGTGTCATTATTTCTCTTCTATAATACTTCTATAATACAGTTCTGTGTTCCCAATTAATATATTTTTATTTTTTACCTGTTTAATTTTTTTGCAGTGATGCAATATCTTGAGTATCCATTCTTCAGGTAACACAAACTCTAAACTGGCTGGTTCGTATGTCTTCTGATGTGGAGATCAACATAGTAGCTGTAGAACGCATCAAAGAATATACAGAAACTCCACAGGAGGCACCATGGGACATACCCAGTAATAAGCCTCACAAGGTAAGAGATAATGCAGTATTCATTGAAGTCAAACATTCACAGTATAGCTAAAGAATTTTAATATATTTCTGGGAATGCCCCCTCAATAGCTCCAGCAGCCCCCAAGCACAAAGCCATAGGGATACACAGTAGGTCCCCAAGACCCACTTTTGCTTACTGGAAATGACGACCAGAATCTGGCATGCTCTACGTGAGGATTAGAAATATCCCACCAGAGTACACAAGTGCAATAAAATAAGCCACTGCTTGGAGAAAATTGGATACCCATAGATAACAAGGCAAACATTTGTTGCTGAGGGATAAATTGTAATAGGTGTGCGACTTGTAGGCTCAAGTAGTTCTTAGAGACCTGGCACAATTTTCCAAGGCTTAGCGGCTCCAGTGGTATACAGCAGCTACAGGGAGCTAATGAGGGGGGGGCCCTTTCTGAAAATGATTCATGATAGCAATTTGGACCATATCTGTTCCAAATTTAGAATATCATCTTAAATTCAATCAATATATATCTGTACTGAGGAAGTTTTTTGTATTTTAGTTGCAAAATACTTGCAATATACATATTTTTTCTTGGATGGCCCCCTCATAGTGGCTCCTCAGAGCATATGCACTTGTGCCCCTGGGCCAGTACAATCTTAGCAGGCATCTAAGATTTTTATGACCTACCAGGAGCAGAGATCGGAATCTTATACCCCTCACAATGGGAGACAGGATATATATATATATATATATATATATATATATATATATATATATATATATATATATATATATATATATATATATAATATATATATATATATATATATATATATATATATATATATATATATATATATATATATATATATATATATATATATATATATATATATATATATATATATATATATACATATATATACATATATATATATACATATACATATACATATACATATACATCTATACATATACATCTATACATATATCTATACATATATATATATACATATACATATACATATACATATACATCTATACATATATCTATACATATATCTATACATATATCTATACATATATCTATACATATATCTATATATATATAATATCTATCTACCTGTATATTAGATTTATTGGTATAAAACCCAGATAATAATAAGTTTAAATCATTGTATGATAATTACCACATACCTTGTGAATCAATGTATCATGATAACCACAATTCAGAGCCTAACAAAGATTGTCCACAAGCAGACACTGTCTTAGCAGTCTGTTAACAGAGAGAACAAAGAACTGTGCTTTCTTTGACACAGACAATGCCTTCCTAGGGTGGCTTCATCTTGAGTCTTTCCCTATCTAAGGGAGTGACATAATTAGAAGGAATTTAGTAGTGTACTTGGGGACCTCCCTGTTTGGGTGTGGTATCTAGTGTCTGGCAGAAATAAAGTCAAATCAAATATTTATTCAGGTAAATGTACATACATAGATGAGTTACAAATATAATGTTGGATTTATAGATAGAGCAAGTACATACAATACCTAAAGCCACTAATACACACAGTGTTTCGGGTAAGGTGTGGGGAAAAAACACTTAGACTAAAACTTAATACTAATTGAGATTAAAAATTGTGTTGAAAAAGGAAAAAAAGTAATGGGGGGGGGGAACATGGCAGAAAACAGCAATTATACAAGTTAGTCATAGTCAACAAACAGTATTGTTTGAAAATAGTAAGATATGGGTTGACATTTAGGGTAAGGTAGGTTACATGGAGCTTATTAGGTAGTACTTAGTTTTTCTTTTAAACTGGTTGAGAGAGGTACAGCCTTTGACATGATTGGGAAGGTCATTCCACATTCTGTGGAATGTGCTGACCGATTAGCCTTTAGCATCTTGGGTTTTTGTTGACACTGCATTGTAGCCTCGAATTTTGATTTGAGTGTTTGGTTATTCATTAGGAAATAGGTCCAGGTGGATTTCCAGTCCCATGTGACATGGGAGTTCATTTTCTGTGCTTAATTAGAGAGCTAGTATTGATTCATTCACCATTAGCTGAGATATGCATGGCTGAAAGTGTTTGTTTTGGTAGTGTCACTATGGTATTGATGTATATTTTGATAATCACTTAGCAAATAGTGTTGGGTCTTGTTAGCCGATTAATCTGCTCCAACACTTGGCTATTGCACATGATGGTCATGTTGGTATGTAATTTCCATCCTGTTCTTTGTGCAGTATTTTTTCTGAACTAAATGGGTCAAGTGGCATTGGACTTCCATTAAGTTTAGAGAAGGATTGTCCTGTAACCCTTGAAAGTTTGACTGATTGCTGAGCCTGCTGTTTCTAGCCTCTGATTTTTCACCGAGACTAAACTCGTGCCGAGTTTTCTAGTTTAGTAAAAGTAAGAGTTTGTGTATTCTTTGAACTTTCAGTTACCTCCACCAGTTCATTCCTAGTGACTAGTTACTTCCACCTAGTTCATTCCACATGGCTTAGAAGGGTAGCTGGTTGCTGTCACTTCTGTCTAGCCCCAGTTTTTTTCTCATGAAAGTTCTGAGAACTTTCTAGTCCTGTGCATTTAGTAGTTTTTCTCTGGATTTTATGGGTTGAGTGTTGGTGCAGCAGCTCCTCTGTTCTGAACTGCCCTAGGTGCTCTATATGGCTTTAAAGTGTGTGTCCAGTAAATGTCACCACCACCTGGGTTTTTCCACTTGCTAGTTGTACAAGTGTAGATTACTATTCTTATCCATAACAGAGAGGAGGAAGAGGGAATATGATCACTTCATAAAAAATTTGGATGGGAATAGACATTGTGGACAACAATAACATCTTTAAATTGATAGACAGTAGGATAAGAGGAGATTAGCATAACCTTTAATGTAAATTTATCCAAGAAATGTCAGGAAATACTTACCCTGTATGTGTGGTCAAAAATGAAATGCACTGTAAAAAAAATTGTGGTAACTAACTTAAATGGACAGATTTTCTCTGAAATGCAGAAAATATTTTGGTAGAAGAGAAACCTGAAGTGGGGTTTGGGATTACTACTGCTTCTCCAAGCCTAGCCTGGGACCAGGCTTGACTTGTGGTAGCTTAGACCAACAGACTGTAGCTTGGAGTGGCTTGCAGGCTCCACAAATCCACTACAACCTGGTTGCTCTAGGTAACAGCAAAAAAAAATTTTGTTTAGCTAGGAGTAACCGATTGTTACATGTGTGAACCTAATTAAATACCCAATTTGTTTGAAGCAAACTTTGCAATCATTGTAATGTGAGGTTTCCAGAACAAATTACATGTGACTGTGATGCCCAGATATTGATGGAGGATTGAGGTTTGAAATTTGAATTTTGGAAAAAGAGCTGGTGCAGTATTTAGTTGGAGTTAGCTATAATGTAATGACAAAAAGCTGGTTATTAGATTTAAATGTAGCTAAATTCAGTGCCATTGAAAGGAAATAGAGTTTAAGAGAATTAGACTAAAGACCAGAATTTAGTAAGGGTTGTATAGGAAGGAATAAAACTAAAGTTTAAGGAAAATTACTTTCTTTCATTGTGTGCTTTTGGAGCAAGTGCTACGGGTGATATTCTTGCAAATCTATTATATGATGATTGTGTTTGCAGGAGTGGCCTGAAGCAGGAGTTGTAGAATTTAATCAGTATTCTACTCGATACCGTGAGGGGCTTGATTTGGTAGTGAGGAACATCGATTGTAAGATAACAAGGGGAGAAAAGGTAAATTATGTTCTTTAGTCTAAATTATTTTTGTATTTCTTCCTACCCATGTAAGAGAGAACTTAAGTTGGAATAACATGATCTTGCAATATAAGCAGTACAGTATTGTAATTTTTTATTCTTTAATTTTTAAATATATTTAATTTATCAGATTGGAATTGTTGGAAGAACTGGTGCTGGTAAATCATCGCTGACATTAGCTCTTTTCCGGATCATAGAAGCAGCTGGAGGGAATATCATCATTGACAACATCAACATTTCTAAGATAGGTCTACATGATTTGCGGGGCCGACTTACCATAATTCCTCAGGCAAGTCATGTGCATCTATATCCTTCCATATGCAATATCTTGTCCTGCTATTAAAATGTTTGGCACTTCTGTTAAAACTCTGACCATATTACTAGAGAATTACCAGTAGAGCCCCATTTCGTATTCATACTGTACTCTTGCATTCATATTCTTCATTCGGTTAAGAACTTAGGTAATAAGAATACTGTTACTGAAGGTAAAGAAAAGACCCAATACTTGTGCATGTATTGCCAAATTTTTGGATGAAACCTACATCCTTTATCAAGGTGCTGTAAACAATGTTCTGATAATTACTGAGAATTTGATACATTGCTGGTGCCATTTTGCAAGTTGTCTGATGCATTCATTCACCTTCAGCCAGCTCATCCTCCACCTGAGTCATTTTGATCTCTGGATTGTGTGTTGGCCCATGATACATACATGATAGGTTCTCAAGGCTCTTTTTTTTTTGTCCCTTCGTTTCTGGTTACTAGGTGGGGAAGCTTCATGCTGTCTTCTGGAAGGGTGCTTTTGTTTTTTCAGCCCTAGTAAACATACATTTGCAGTCTTCCTCTCTTTTGGGGAAAAATTAGATGGTTGGCTTCCAGAGAAGACTTTTGGTTGTTGATTCTTTGTTTATCTGGCTAGGGGGAGTATCATTTGTTGTCTGGTTGCAGCTGTTACCACTTGCATACCACACGCACTGCTTCATTGGATGCGTTTATTGATCCGGTTTTATTGATCCCCTGTTCCAAGGCTTGTCAGTATTGTTATGCCTAGCCAACTTGCTATCTACCCTCAGACCCATGATATTCGCATGTTTGCAACTTTGACAGCTGTTGTTTCCAAA
This sequence comes from Procambarus clarkii, assembly GCF_040958095.1. Taxonomy (NCBI): domain Eukaryota; kingdom Metazoa; phylum Arthropoda; class Malacostraca; order Decapoda; family Cambaridae; genus Procambarus; species Procambarus clarkii. Next base: position 3,676,650 of record NC_091231.1, read on the forward strand.
ATGTTGTAGGCTGCTATTTGGGCTTGGGTTTTGGAGGTCTTCTAGGGGTCCTGGCAGCTTGTTACCTTGTTAGTGTTCCTGGTCCATGCTAAGTTTGTGTTGCCCTGGGTTGGGTTCTCATTTTTTCTTTGTACTGTGGTTAGTTAGCTTCAGGGAGCCACCATTCATCTTTAGAAAGCCAGTGTTGTATGTAATGAAATGCCTCTTTTGTGGTTAGGCCTTGGTTGCTCCCTGGTCACTCCTTCCCACCTTTCTGGATTGTCAGTAGGTGGCTTTTCCACTCTGGACTGAGCTCTTATTTATAGTGAGAGCAAGTGCTGTTGGTGGTGTTGCCAACTTATAGTGGCTAACTGTAATTAGTTGGTCCTACCTAACTGCTGTGTAGATCATTTGCAGTCATTTGCTGCTTCATTTCTTTACTGTGAACATTGCTGTTGTCCATTTTTCTTTGCTTTTCTCGATATTTCCTTGATGATGGTGATCGTAACAATCCTCTGCTCCCTGTGTCTAGGCAATAGATTCCTAGATCTAATGCATCTTGTGTGTGTTTGTGTGGAGCTACCTCGGCAAGCTAGCTTCAAGGAGCCACCAAAACCCAACCAGAAAAAGGAGTTTCATTACATTCAACATCGGCTTTTTCATTCCTGACCAATGAAGGTGGAAAATGGTACTAATCATGATTTAGTTGATAATTCATTGCTCATCTTTTTAGATAATATTAATTGTACAGTATTAGTATTAATAAAGCAGGGTATCAGGATATAGAATTCTATAGATGTTTCCTTTATTAGGATCCTGTGCTGTTTAGTGGTACACTGCGCATGAACCTTGATCCCTTCAGTAAATATGATGATAGCAAGGTATGGTCAGCACTGGAGCAGTCTCATCTCAAGGAATTTGTATCTGGTCTACCAAACGGTCTTCAATATGAAGTGTCAGAAGGTGGAGAAAACCTCAGGTAAGAATATCTTGCTAATTCCATAAACATTAAAATAGTTTCTTTGGATCTTTGTGTTATCTATGTATGATTAGTAATGACTTTGACTAGATCAAATGCATTGTTTTGTTTAGGGGTTTCGCTCGATTTTCAGATATTAATGTCATAATATTTGCCTTGTCTAATACCAACTGAAACCCATCATTACCCATCAGCTATCAAACCATAACAACCTGTTTTCAGACAACATACTATACAACACCATTGGACAGGGTCTTGGTAGTATACTTACGTTCATTCTTTACTCTCAGTCAGGAATCCTGGGGTTGAATCTTGGGCAGGACAGAAAGGGCAAGAAAAAATAGTTAAAACCAAATAGGTAGAACACATGTAGAGAAATGATGTAATAACAGACAGCATTGTTTTCGAACAGGTACTGTGTAATAAATGTACTTAGTTTTTATAATAATAATAATAATATAATATATAATAGTTTATTTAGCAAAATTACATACTACTTACAAAATGAGTTACAAGCAGAATGTTGGATTTCCAGGTAAAAATATGTCAATAGGTAATTAATTAAAACAAATAATAGAAGGAATGAAGGATCTGCAGAGGCTAACATAAATACTGGAGTAGGATCAAATACTGGAGGACCTGCTAAGAAAGCCAATTTTTCACTTGATGACACCTTTGGCATGGGCTTTTCTGGCCTGTACACTTAGTTATTTTTCTCTGGATTTTGTTGGTGAAATGGTGGTGAACCACCGCCTTATTGCAGAGTCATCCTAGGCTCAATATGACTTGACAGGGTGTTTGGTAATTGACACTGCTCTAAGGTAACTGTTTGTAACTGGTTGATCAGTCCAGCAACCAGGAGGCCTGGTCATGGATCAGGCCGCATGGACGTTGAGCCCTGAAATCATCACGAGGTAAGGTGGAAATTTGTCCTTTACAAGTGGTACTTGTTTTCTGAGCTAATGATTGACAGCTCCTAAAGTGGCATTTCATTACTTTCAAAACACTATATTACGATATCATTATGATATGGTTGGTTCCTTTTTCTTCAGTGTTGGTCAGAGACAGTTGGTTTGTCTTGCACGAGCACTTTTACGCAAAACACGTGTTCTCATCTTGGATGAGGCGACAGCTGCAGTCGACTTGGAAACCGACAACCTCATTCAGCAAACTATACGACGAGAGTTTGCAGATTGTACTGTGATCACCATTGCCCATAGACTGAATACGATTATGGACTCAACAAGGTAAGAAATAGATAGAATAAGTAATACATCTATTCGTATCTTATTTCTTTTGGTAACTCCTCTTTCTTTAGTAGATAGCCTCATGGTGAATCTTCCTTAGACATTTTGGAAGATGTTTAAGTATTAAAAATGTGAAGTACACTAAGCAAAGATATCCACATTGCTAATGTGATTATTCGTACAAGTGAAAGTTATCACTTGATTTCACAAGGGTGTGTGAAAAGAATGAGAATTGTTTGGAAATCATAGAATTTAGAATTGATGAAAGTATTTAAGATTAATAAGCACAAACAAATATAATTTTAGCATAATGTCAATTAGTGTCAAAGAAAGACCCTTCAGTGGTTACTGGAAGTACAGAAGTAGCATCTATTTTCTTTTTCCAATGGTACAGCTGAGGATAGTTTGTTGACTAATAAATACAGAAGTTGCCATATTATGTGCCTCTTATGAATACTTTAAATTTTCTGGGAGAAGTCCCTTTGGCTCCCCAGAGATATCCAGGCTGATATGGATATATTAGACTTTGGCATCAGTCAATGTGAATGGAGTTCTAGGCCTACCGGGGACCACGAGCCAGAACCTGGTTTCCTCAGAGAGGCATGAGGAGCAAGGACCTATAGAATTGCACATGTGGTTATGGAGCATTCTATGTCTGCCATTGACTGGGTCTGGCACCCAGAAAGGTAAGTGCCCCAAAACAAAGCACTATTCTGGTTGAAGCTACTACTGAAAGTCAAACGAGTGAACAGAACTCCCCAAATGAAAATGAGCAAACGAATATGACGTCACTACGTTGCCACGCCGCTTCACTGCACAATGCCTCCCCACCTCCTCACCTCCCTTCTTCGAGAGGGGGAAGGGGAAGCATCAGACCCTCCCGCAGGCGATCCACCTTGCAGTTCTTTGGCTGATGTGATAGGCAACAGTCATGTGACTCTGGCTCCTGAATTCTGTCCTCCAGCTCTGTGCCTTGTGGTGTTGAGCGGTTCTCTGGTGGTGCACAAACCAGGTGTAATCTCTGGTTTTTTCCTGTAGGCATTGACCTCTGGGGGTCAGGTCGGGGGGCTTCATACTCTCTTCTGGCGCAGGGGTTTCTGCTCGTTTGGTCCAGGTGGTAGGTTTGTTCGGTGCCAGCCGTCTTCTTTTTTTCTTGGGTAGTACGAGTCTGCTGTTTTCAGGTGGTCCTTGGGTTGTTGATGCTTGGTTGGTTAGGCCGGGGATGCATCTTGTGTTGTGTCCGGTTGCGACTCTCTGTCGTTAATTCCGCACCTCGGCTTCTGTGTCCGGGGATGCGCTTTGGATTGCCCTGGTTTCCCTTTCTTTCCTGTTCCTGGGTTTGGGTTTATCCGGGTCATTTGCTGGATCCTTTTGTGCCGTTAGTTATCTAGCTTTCAATTTGAGATGTGCGTAGCGAATGCCTCCCAGGTGCATCACTCTTTTTCCTTATCTTTGGTGAAGTAGCTCAGGGGAGCCGAAGGGGCTCCCCCTAGAAAACCAACGTTGAATGTAATGAAACACCATTTTCTGGGCGAGACCTGGAGGTTTCCCGGCAAACCTCCCTCCCTCTGGTCGTCGTTTTTTTGTGTGTTTTGATATCCAGCCTCAGAACTGCAGGGTGGATCGCCAGGGCGAGGGTCTGGGGCTTCCCCTTCCCCCATCCCCGTCCCGGGAAGGGGAGGTTGCGCAGACAAGCGGCGCAGCGACGTGGTGACATCGTACTTGTTTGCTCATTTTCATTTGGGGAGTTCTATCGACTTGTTTGATTTTCAGTGGTAGTTTCAACCAGAATAGGGGTTTGTTTTGGGGCGCTTACCTTTCTGAGTATCTGACCCGGTCGATGACAGACATAGAATGCTCCATAACCACATGCACAATTTTACAGGCCATTGCTCCTCGTGCCTCATTGAGGGAGGGCTAGGTTCTGGCTTGTGGTTCCAGTAGGCCCATTCACATTGATGCCAAAGTCTAATACTTATATTCATATCAGCCTGGATAGCTCTGGGGAGCCTCTGGGTCTCACCCAGAAAATGGCGTTTCATTCCATTCAACTCTGGTTTTCTCAATGTGGATTTTAGTAGCATATTGACAGGCCTTGGCTGTGAGGACAGGTTGATGCAACTCACCCTGATAAGCTTAGAGGAGAGAAGAAACAGAAAGGATATAATCACATTCAAAATCCTGAAGGGAATTGACAGTGTGAACAAGAGAAGTCTACTTAAGTTAAAAGAGGTAGGACAAGGGAACACCAGTGGAAGTTAGACATGCAATTGAGTATTAGAGATGTAAAGAAGTGGGCGACAAGTGAAATGAATTGAAGGAAGACGTTAAAACCAATTTCATCCACAACTTCAAGAAGAAATATGACAAATGTTAATGTTGAGAGAGGTAATTAGTGCATCAGGTATAAACGGCTAAAGGCGGAGCATAAAAAGCTAGATCTCGTTTTCCTATAGTCACAGGCACAGGGTCAAATGTTGGCTACTCATGTATCCTGATGTTTGTTCATTTTTCTACCTTCCTCTTTTCTACCTTCCTCTGTCTTATTTCCCAACTCCCTCCACCACCCTCCTCACCTCCCATCACCACCCTCCTCACCTCCCATCTCCACCACCCTCCTCACCTCCCATCTCCACCACCCTCCTCACCTCCCATCTCCACCACCCTCCTCACCTCCCATCTCCACCACCCTCCTCACCTCCCATCTCCACCACCCTCCTCACCTCCCACCTCCACCACCATCCTCACCTCCCATCTCCACCACCCTCCTCACCTCCCATCTCCACCACCCTCCTCACCTCCCATCTCCACCACCCTCCTCACCTCCCACCTCCACCACCATCCTCACTTCCCATCACCACCTACTGTCCTCACCTCTCACCACCACCACCACTGTCCTCACCTCTCACCACCACCACCACTGTCCTCACCTCCCATCTCCACCACTGTCCTCACCTCCCACCACCAGCATCGTCCTCACCTCCCACCACCACCACCACCACCACCACCACTGTCCTCACCTCTCACCACCACCACCACCACTGTCCTCACCTCTCACCACCACCACCACCACTGTCCTCACCTCTCACCACCACCACCACCACTGTCCTCACCTCTCGCCACCACCACCACCACTGTCCTCACCTCCCTCCACCACCACTCCTCACCTTCCACCACCACCACCGTCCTCACCTCCCTCCACCACCACTCCTCACCTTCCACCACCACCACCGTCCTCACCTCCCTCCACTGTCCCCACCTCCCTCGGCCACGTTTTTGCTACTGTCCCCACCGTCCTCTATGGCTACAGGATGACATCATTAACTCTTATGTTCACTTCAGTAACACTGGTCAACAGTTTTTCAAAAGTTGTCCGCTCCCAAGATGAAAAGTGCTGATTATCATGCATTTTAATGTGTTCAATAAATATAATGATTAAAATTGCTGATTAGCTATTGTTTTATGGGTAAGGATGGTAACAAAATCTTGCTTGATTCAACAAGTGGATGCTGAACATTTTTCTTCATAGTGGGAATCTCTTGCCATACTAACCCACTCACAAATAAAACAGCAGTACTGTGTGTATCTTTGCTGCTGACCCATTACAAAAACAACAACCTTCAAGTCTTCACAGAGTTACTACTGATGCTGGTCATCGTGTATACACCTCAAAAGCTGCTTCGTGTTGTCATAAGTTTCCTTTTATATGGGATGCATAATCCAATGAAATTGATAGCAAAACACTCCTTTATGCAGCAAAATAGCTTTGAGACTTATCTTGTATGGAAGCTAGAGCTAATCAACAATTTAAACATTTCCATTCTCAGTAACCCAGAATTAGTCAAGATTGACCTCATTTGTTTCAGAAGCATTTTGGTTGTAGACCAGTGTAATCAAGCAGTCACTGAAATTATAATCTTCACCTGTTGATCCCTGCTACTGTCTAGTATAACTCACAGAAATACTTTACACATACCTGTAGTTATGTAAAGCAGTGAAGCTGTGCCTTGGATTTATTTGGTGAAGAATTATGGGGCTGAAGCTGTGTATATTGTATGGAAAATAATGTGTATGGATGGATTGCATTTTGAGCATCTTTTTCCTTTCTCCTTCACTACTGTTTGTCTGGCTTATGCCTCCACACTCCATGAAAGTGGAAAATGATGCATTGGAGATGATGATGATGATGATGATGATTTATTTTAATAATTTGAATATTATTTCTTCTCCGTAGGATTCTCATACTGGATAAAGGAGAGATCAAGGAATTAGGCACCCCAGCAGCCCTCCTTAATAAGAAGAATTCACTATTCTATTGTTTGGCAAAGGATGCTGGCATTATTTGATAACTTTTACATGATAAATGCATAAATTTAGTGTTCATCATTGTACTGGATATGTACAGTAATGTGATATTTGTACATGTCATAAAAATTAAGGTGTGATTTTATAATTGAATGATGTATTAATTAATTTACACTTTTACTGCATTGAATTTTAATATGAGGCCTGATTTTTTTATATATAATAAAAAACATGTCTTCAACATTAATTTGACTTCATTATGGTTGGAGAATTAAAAAAATTGTGTTCACTCTTTAATGAAAGTTAACACTTTTGCGCTCGGGCAAGCAAGCACCCGACCACCCCAAGGTGGGCCGGGTATTCCATGGGAGCGCACAGTTTTCAATTTTGGTTTTCACTCTTTTCAATTTCGTCACGTCAATTCTCATCCTAGGTTTTTCATTTTGGTATCAATGTGTTTGCAATAAAATTCCCTACAAGAATATATGCATATAGTCCAAAAGCAAGGCATATCATCTGCACCAAACTGAGAAATTGGCAGCGCATTACCCATGAGTGCACAAGAGTAATAACATGTGTATACACTCTTTTTCACTTTGGTCACCTCAATTCTTGTCCTAGGTCTTTCATTTTGGTATCTATGTGTTCGCAATAAAATTCCCTACAGGAGTATATGCATATAATGTCCAAAACCACGGAGCACCCTTCCCGCAGCCAAGCCAAAAGCAGGACGAGCTTTTTTGATTTTTGACACACCGATGCGTCATTCCCACACATTCGTCTAATAATTTTTTTGACGTCATGCTGTGTCGTGCCCAGGAGAAAGCGTTTAATACTCTCATGGATAGAATATGTGGCTATACACATGATTTTATTCATTTCACATGGGAAAAGCTGTACAGAAAATAAATGGGAATGAAAAAATATTACTGTACATGGCAATTACCCAGAACACCTTTTTTAATTTAGCACTACCAGTACTGATGTGTACACTTCTTCTGGCAGGTACCCCTTAGTAGCTCTTTGTACCTAAGGCTGGTACCTGTGGTACCAGCCTTAGCCCCAAACATCCAGCCTTTGAGATCTGTCCATCACTTTCCCGAAGCCAGGAAGTCGTCTTCAGGATGGGGTCTCGGTCTTTGTTTCTATTTCCCACATCCTCCTGTTTTGTTGTCTTCTTCTGCTGCAGCTATGGTTATCATTCCCAGGGTGTTTGCACTGCTCCAATGAGTCATGGCTTCAAATGTTTTTTGGACCATTGTGCCTGCAGGCTCTCCTTTCCTTGGAGGTGAGTATATCGAAGGTTTTGGTGGTGGCTGCTGCATTTATTCAGCACTTCAATGGATGTTTGGGTGCAATGGCAGTCCCAATTCCAGCTTTTAAGTCTACCAACTCTGCAAAAATGATCGTTTGTCAAGGGGGGTGCCTAAGTTCCTTCAAGCAGTTGCTTGTTCTGTTGTGCCTATACTTTGTTTTTGTTTTTTCTAGTTTTGTGGTTGGTCTACAACCTCCTGCTTAGCTTGCCTCAGAGAGAGAGAGAGAGAGAGAGAGAGAGTTTCTGGTCCTGGCTGCTGGTTGGCATCAGATGGGCATTTCATACATTTTAAATTTTATTTTATTTTAGAGGCACTTTTCTGGGGGAAGACCTTTCGGCTCCCCGGAGCTATCCAGGCTGATATGTATATCATTAGACTTTGGCATCAGTCAGTGTGAATGGAATACTAGGCCTGCTGGAGACCACGAGCCAGAGCCTTACCCCCCCTCAGAGAGGCACGAGGAGCAATGGCCTATAGAAATGCACATGGGATTAGGAGCATTTTATGTCTGCCATCGACCTGGCCAGGCACCCAGAAAGGTAAACACCTCAAAACAAACCCCTATTCTGGTTAAAACAGCTAAGAAGACTAACGAGTGAACAGAACTCCTTGATTGAAAACAAGTAAATGAGCATGATGTCACACGTACCGCGTCGCATGTCTGCGCAGCTCCCACCTCCTCAGGAGGGGAAAGGGGGAGTCCCAGACCCACCGAGCCGGTGATCCATCCTCTAGTTCTCGGCTGATGTGATTGTGGCTCAACTCCAGATTCTGTGTTGTGCTGGACCTTGCATCCAGTACTGCTCTTATGGTGGCGTGAGAGCTGGGAGAAATATTCACAGGTACTCGAGCTGCATGTTCTTAGGGTTCCCTTCCCTGAGTGCCCTGTATGTACTGCCTTTGGGGCTTGGGGTTATCTTCCACAAGTCACCTTGGGGTGTACCTCTGTTGGTCTTTTGCTGCTTGATGATTGACCACCTCCAAGTGTGTTGGAGTTTCCTTTCCGGGTTCAGGTTCCTGGTACCCTAACGGTCATTCCATCTGGTTCCCTGACGGCCTTGGTTTCAGGCACTGCTTGCTCAGTGTCCATACCCTGGGGTTTATCCCATAGCTCCGCCTCTTTCTGATGCTCAGTCCGGTCCGTTACTGGGCTGATTCAGTCTTCTCAAGTTTTCGCATCTGTTACTACTGACTCAAGTCTATCACCATCTGTTTGGTGATCAGGTGGCTTCGTTGATGTCCCACCTGCGTGCTTCGTCTCGGTGGCGGTATGGGGTTCCTGGCGGTCCTTCCTTTTTCTTTTTGTCTCTTTGTAGGTATCCTTTGCTTTTTGTTGAAGTGGTCTTGTCCTTCTCTCATGGAGGTTCAGGACTGTCATCTTGCCGCATACTGTCGCCTTGTCTCATGCGGCGCTGGCGGAGCTGTTACAGTTTGCTTTCGGTTTTGATGTTCCTTCTGCATCGTTTCACGGTATCTTGGGCATTGGGCATTGTTTCACCTCCAGCCTGCTCTTGCGCCGCCTGAGCCATCCTGGTCTTGGACAGGGTACTTTTTTTCTCTCTTCCCCTCGGTTTGTCATGGGCCCTTTCGTTTCAGGTTGTTTTACAGTGGTTTCTTCTCCTTTGGGTTCTGGTGATCGGTTTGTTCGTTTGCAACCATCTCTTCTTTTCTGGTGAAGTTAGGATGGCTGTTTTCCGGAGGGGTCCCTGGGGTTGTTGTTGCTTAGATGGTTGGCGGGGGGTGCATCTTCTTGGGTCTGGTTGTGGCTCTCAGCCGTTGCCTTCGTGCCGTGGCCTCTGTGGCCCTGGACGCGCTTTGGGTTGACTCGGTTCTCTTCATCCCTGTCCCAGAGTTTGGGACTCCCAGGTCGTCTGTGGGGTCCTTTGGTGTTGCCAGTTGTTTTGTTTTCTTGTTCGGGTGCGTGGTTTCCACCTCCCGGGCTTGTCCCTCATTTGTCCTTGGCTTTGGGTAGTTAGCCCAGAAAAACCAGTGTTGAATGTAATGAAATGCCATTTTCTGGGTGAGACCCAGAGGCTCCCTGGCAACCCTTCCTCCCCCTGGTCAGCAGTTTTTCGCTGGTTTTGACATCCAGCTTCGAACTGGAGGATGGATAGCTGGCTCGGTGGGTCTAGGGTTCCCCCTTCCCCCTCCCGGGAAGGGGGGAGCTGTGCAGACATAAGGCATGGCACGTGTGACGTCATGCTCATTTGCTCGTTTTCAATTGGGGAGTTCTGTCCATTCGTTAGTCTTCTTTAGTTGTTTTAACCAGAATAGGGGTTTGTTTTGAGGTGCTTACCTTTCTGGGTGCCTGGCCCGGTCAATGGCAGACATAGAATGCTCCTAATCCCATGTGCATTTCTATAGGCCACTGCTCCTCATGCCTCTCTGAGAGGGGGGTAAGGCTCTGGCTCGTGGTCCCCGGTAGGCAGGTCTCCCAACATAGGCTTAGAACTCCATTCACACTGACTGATGCCAAAGTCTAAAGATATACATATCAGCCTGGATAGCTCCAGGGAGCCTCCGGGTTTCACCCAGAAAATGGCGTTTCATTACATTCAATATGTTTTTTTTTTTTTTAAGGTAAAATGTCTAAAAGAAAAGCTCTGTACAGTTAAGTAATTCAGAGCTGGTCATACAAATTAAATAGCATTTAATTCATGGCTGGTAACTATAGGAAAACTATAGGAAAGGTGATTGTGAGGTGCTTAGGTATTTTCAATATTTTATTTATAGACGTATAAGCTTGTTATATGCAGCTATAAAATATAAATGCATATGACCAGTTTAAATTAATTAAGGAGAAGAAATTGAAGTAATATTGTGCTATAATTTCATAAGACAGACGTGTGTGGAATAATCTGAGGGCTGATTTCTATGAATTTCTGTTTTTAATTACATAATCTTAGATTTACTAGTCATAACAAAACAAAGGAGCATTGTATTGATGCCAAGAATTGGCAGGTATCTCAATCTTATAGACATGCTAGAAATATTGATGTCAAATAGGCTAGACAGACTATCATGTTGGACAGGCTGCAGACTGTCAGACTGGAGAAACAATGTTTGACAGACAGATGATGATCACACATCTTCCTGTTCAATTCCTTTCCTCTCATCCCATTCCCATCTAACCCCATTATAAGTGTTAATACCTACTGTGGGAAGGTGTAACATCATATGCTTTAAATTGTGTCAAAACCCACTATATTTTCTTGTAAATACTTGAATGAATTGTTAGCCAAACAAATACCAATATCATGTCCTGTTATTTACATTTCCTCACACCAGTAAGCATGTCCCACATCACCTGCAAGCCTCCCCTGTTAGGTTAACGAGTGCCTGTGGACCTGTGCCAGTCATGTCCATCTCTGTAGTTCACTGAGAATGTGCAAGACCCACCACTTTCCAAGTGACACTATTCCCTCACACTCCCAACATGCCTACGTCCACACCCTGACACCCATATGCAGGCATCCATCCATACCCACAGCCACATGCAAATACCAACACTTTCTCTTGTTCCAACTGTTTGCCAATCGTTTGTTTCAAAATGCCAATCTGCAAAAGTTAAGTGAGGTGGTGGTGGAGGCCAAAACTGTCAGTAGTTTCAAAATGTTATATGACAGAGTACTGGGAAGACTGGACACAATGAGCGTAGCTCTCATCCTGTAACTACACTTAGGTAATTACACACACATTGGCAGCAAGCCCATAGGAGTTGCCGAGCTGGTACCTTGCCACTCACTCATTGCCATCAACTTATGACTGATGACTGTGGTTGATGGCAGTATTGGTATCACCCTCTCACTAAAATAATAAACAACTAACAAATGTCATAACAAAAAAGTAACCTAACCAAAAGTAGGTTATGTTATTTTCAATATATTTATAACTGATCTTTGATCATTTTAATTAAAACTAGACAATAATAGAGATTTCATGCTGTGCTACATCTGGCATCATTTTTCCACGAGCCACCACTGTGTGAGCCTGCCCCCCCCCCCCTCCCCCCTCTTCCTTACACCTACACACACTCAAAGCCCCCCCCCCCCCCCCTCCCCAAGGTCTGGTAGCTGAGTGAACAGCGTGCGGGACTCGTAATCCTGTGGCCCTGGTTTGATTCCCGGCGCCGGCAGAGACAAATAGGCAGAGTTTCTTTCACCCTGATGCCCCTGTTACCTAGCAGTAAATAGGTACCTGGGAGTTAGACACCTGTTATGGGGTGTTTCCTGTGTGTGTGTGTGTGTGTGTGAAAAAAAATTAGTAGTTAGTAACAGTTGATCCATTGACCAGTTAAGAGGTGGACTGAAAGAGCAGAGCTCAACCCCTGCAAGCACAACTAGGTGAATACACACACACTCACTCTCACTATCTCTCACTGTCACACACTCCAAAAACACATTACTGTACCAGAAAAGTGCAAAGATGTGCAACAAAATTGCATCAGAACCTGAAAGACAAGAGCTACGAGAAGAGGCTAATGGTGTTAATATGCCAAAGCTAAAAGCCCGAAGAAAGAGGTGATATATAAAAAATTGGTGGGGAATATATAAATATTCCTCACTATATATAAATTGTAACAGGAATTGACAAAATTATAAGGAAGAATTCTTGAAACCTGGAACTTTAAGAACAAAAAGTCATAGATCTAAGCCATGGAAACAAAGCTGCCAAGAACCCTTACTAAGTTCACTTTTGTAAACCGGGTGGTAGGCAATTAGAACAAGTGAGAAGGTGATGGATGCCAAAACTATCAGTAGTTTCAAAGTGCCATATTACACAGGTATTTAAATAACACTTGCACGGGTTATTTTCACCTCATCCATACACATGCCAATCACTATAAATCGTCCCCATTACCCCACCTATACAACAGCAATCATATACCTACCCACCAGTCTGCTCACAATTGATTGGTCCTGGGCAGATTGACATTTGAGTGCATTTCCTTACAAATGATGTCTTTAAGAGTTAGTCAAATGTTGTGTATTGTATCCTTGAGAAGGTCAGTCAGTAGCTAGGGGACTTCAATAAATCTAACAGGTTTCTTGTCCCCAACAATAGGAAATAAAGCCACTTATACACTTCCACCTACCCATCTATATCCAATCACCACACTAGCAAAAATCATAATACCCACACTTCTCCCACCTACATTACTCTCCCAACCACGCTAAGTACCAACTTTCATTTTTTCCTGAATGTTTGTATTTTTAGACATGTACCATGAGACTGAAGATGCCTCCTTTAATCAACTGCAATCAAAATATATCTAGTTACTTAATTATCCAAGTTATTTTATTATAATTTATTATTTATAAAGGGTGGCCAAGTCTCCATACATAGGACACTTAACATCTTTAATCAAAGTGTAACTATTCACAAAATATGCCCCCATGTGGTTACCATTACATAGTACTGTACAGTACTTTGAAAAACACACACATGGATGTGACATTCCCACTCACGGGGTAACTCACGTTAATACATCTTGAGTGCGTGAAATTGCATTTCAAATGTATTTCTTTAGGGAATACATGTTTCATATATTGGTCTACCTTGACTTTCAAGTGTGGCCACAGGTAAAAATCAAAGACTGGAGATCCAAGAACAATTTTATATGCAGGTAATAGGGTTACACATTGTTAAAGGGTGTTAATTTTCCATATGTATGGAGAGTTTTAGACCACCTTGATAGAAAGTATTAGCAGTGATTGTTTATAATAGTCATAGTAATTAACATTTTAAGTAATACTCAATAATCAGATAGATGGATAATAATTTTTCACACAAATTGATGGGTATACCCCAGAAAAGGGGTATAGCTCACAATGACGCCATGATGTATAGCAGTGTGCAGGTCACCCCTTCCTTCACAAGCATCCAGCTTACAATGGTGTATATCAATGTGTAGCTCACCATCACCATGGTGTATAGCTGACTGTAGTATAGTTCTCTGAACTATACTCCAGTCAGTGTATGTAAGTCATTAGTGTGTACTCCAGTCATTGGTGTAACAATCTGGTTTTTAACAATCCAGGTGTTGTGCAAGTCTTAAGTGAACTGCTCTCTTTACTGGGTACTGGATAATGTGTGTACAGTAATTCATGTAACTCACAAGTATAACATTGTCTGAATCTCAATTAAATTTTTGTATCTTTATTCTGCGTTAATACATTATGAACTTTTAATAAGAAGTCTCCATGAAGTGTACATTAGACTACTAAACTCTTGCATAATTTTACCAATCATTTATTTTTTTTCTTGGCAATTGGTATATTGCCTCCTACTTTGTTACAGGTGCTGCAAGAGTCCTTGTCATAAGGTATTGCATTTTCTGGTCAATGGAAACAAATATTTCAGTATTTGTTTTACTGAAATGCATAACTCATTGAACATAACTTACCAAAGTGTGTGACCAATGTTTTGACATTATGGTATTCAACACTCAAAAAGTAAGTGTTTGAGAATGGCAAAGCATTATTGATGAAACTTGTCATGTTATGTGAATGTCACTGGGATGTGCATTATTAATATTAAATGCTTATCGTTTCCTTAAACATGTACAAGCGGTCTTTCATTGTTGTCTTGTCAAGTTTTATAATTGACTGAATTCTGCAGATTCATTAATAATCTGTATAAATATATGCAAAAAATAATATTCTACTATTACAATAATGGATCACTACCAGCGTTATCATACCTTAGGTTACTCAGTTCTAGAGAGAGAATATGGGGTTAATACATAATTTAGTATTTTGGAATACCTTTGCCACTTATAATAATAATAATAAGATATGTGTATGTACTGTACTTGAGAATGGGTTAAATGATGTTATCTTCATAATGATGTATAAAATAATTATAAAAAAATGTCTTTAGTTAGTTGTAGGTCGACTATATAAGTGAGTACATACTGCATCATTTCCCATATTTTCAAATACTTTGCTAATAATTTTCTTTGATTGAATCTTTCAGTTTTTATATATTTTCAAGTACCAGTATAAGCCCTAAGGAGTTGTTGCTCACATAATTTCTATAGGTAACAAGTCATGATCTGATATCTGTTACATGTTCTTTAATTACTGTATAAGTAGGCGGGATTTTCCAAGTTAGGAGTGACGTAGTGAATTATACAGTACTGTATTTGGCAAAGCATTTCTTTGTTAACTGATGCTGTAATCATGTTACAAATTAATAAATAATATTTTTCCCTGTTGTAATTTAATTGGACTTTGGGAAAAGCATTAATCTAATAGGCAAGTCTTTTGAAATGGGAAAAGGTAATTGGAAATAATAACCTAAGTTCACAAGCTTGTTTGAGTTTTGGATAAAGTTTGACTGAATATCTTTGACCATGTCATGGCCTAGTCGTCTAAGGAGTTTGCTTGGGAGTATGTAGAGCATAGGTGTGAATCCTCGTCACAGCTCTAACTGATTTTCTCATTGATACATCACGTTAACGTGATTTCTCTCTATTGAAGAGAAATCATCAAAGGTAGAATTTTTGGACAACAAAGCCAGAATGCAAAGGGGGGATTGTGTGAAACCCTGATTTGGCTTCGGTGGAAGCCTCAGGAACCCTAGAGAATTCAATTGAATCCCAGGTTGCAATCCTTCTGACCATGTCGTGGCCTAGTGATCTAATGCATTTGCTTGAGAGTACCCAGTGCATAGGTTCGAATCCTTGTCACAGCTCCTTATGATTTTGGCATACCTCTAGTGCCATAATGACAGATTAATGTAACAGTATAAATAGTCGATTAGTCTTGTGCAGTAATGTGTTCCCAAGGGCTTCAAGCAGGGTCGGATTTAGGCAAAAGCTAAAAACTTCACCTTAGAGCATCATTGTTTGAAGGGGCCTCAGAAGATAAGAATGAATGTTGCCACGTGACACAGACGACAAGCAACCCTCAAACTTGCCTAAAGAGAGCAGGTTTGGAGGAAATATCCATAGGACCACTGGACCCACAATGGATTTTCAGGGCCTGAAGGGAAAATCCAAGGCACTGGATTTTCACTATGCACACTGCACATCCAGGCACTGGGATCACTATGCTGGACCTATGAGTAAGCCGACATATCCTGGGTGACGAGGCTGTGAAGGCTGACCCCGGCATGCTGAGAGAAGCGCATGACCCACCAGTGTGCCAGCTAAAGTTGCTTCCAACTTCCTTGACAGGAAAGCCCAAAGACACCCAACACACACTAGACGAGGGCCACCACAAGCGAGTAGCATCTCTAAGGGAGCAACGTCCAAACACTCCAGGAAAGATAGCCCTAGCAATGCAAGAACATCACTAGGGGTACACAGGGAAGGAAATCCTGTGTACATGAAGCTCCAAACACTAAAAAAAAAAAGTTGATTGATTAAAAAAAAATTATTCACCCCATACTTAACCTGAGTGATTGTTTATTGTGCACCCAGTACTAATCCTGTGAGTGGTAGTTTATTGTACATCCATACTCATACTGTGGGCAATAGTTTATCATCATTCCATATTCATCATGTGAGCAATAGTTTATTGTAATTATCCAAATATAATTACAGTATGAGAGATGCGCTCGTAGTGTTCCATATTCCCAGCAGTCATATAACACTTTGAAATTAATGACAGCTTTGGCCTCCACCTTCTATCTTAACTTGTTCCAACCGCCTACCATTCTTTTTGCGAAAGTGAATTTTCTTGTACTGTATTTCTTTGGCAACTCTGTTTTGTTTGTTTAACTCTATGACCTCTTGTTCTTGAAGTTCCAGGTCTCAGGAATTCTTCACTATTAATGTTACCAATTTCCATTACTATTTTGTATGTAGTGATCATATCACCTCTTTTCTTTTTTCTAGTTTTGGCATATTGAATGCCTCTAACCTCTCCTCTTAACTCTTGTCATTCAGCTCCGGGAGCCATTTAGTTGCATGTCTCTGCCCCTTTTCCAGTTTGTTGATGTGCTTCTTTAGATATGGGCACCATACAACCGCTGCATTTTCCAACTGTAGTCTTAACAAAGGTAAGTTTTGCTTAAAAAACCTTAAAAACTCGATAAATTTGTTTAATGTACTGTACCTAAAAAGTTTCAAAATAGCTTTCAAGCATAGCTGATTATTTTGCTTTGGGCCATAATCTGTTCTGATAAATATTTTGCAAATGATATGTAGACGATAAATTCATACTGCATTACTATAGCTAGTGATTTCATGATGGCAAGTTTCTCAGCAGTGTAAAGTTTCTGGGTATTAAGTTTACTTGTAAGAAAAAAAAAATGAAGTTTTATTACTAAAGGTAGAAACAGTACAATTGCATATGGAAGAACTACTTTTGCAGGTTTGTTTTATTTACATTAATTAAGCTTTTTAATTAAAGCAGCAGCATTATATTAACATTTTGTGTAGATGATGTATGATTATTCCTTTTTTAATATTTATTATAAATGTATGCTTGGCTTCCACCCATGAGGTTTAGAATCTAGAAAAATGAATTTATATTTTAATAGTAAAACTTTTATTAACATTAATTATTAGCATTAGTTTTAATGGTAGCTTCGTTGTTATCCAAAAGACTAGTTGATTTTATGAAGAGGTTTCCTTTTGAATGTGAATTTTACCCAAAAAGAGAGAGCACAACTTTCTTTAGTTTTTGTTTTTGTAGCATTTTTTTTTTTCTACAGATTGTTCTTACTACTTGGAGTTTTTATATTAATATTAACTACTATTTTTACTTGATTATGTGCATTTATGTACAGTTTAACTATCGTAATTGACAAATATTTATTAAATTAATTTACTGCACTCAAAATATTGGATTTAGTATTAAAGTGTTAAATCTTGAAATGAATTTAGGTACATGACTACTTACTAACAAATGGTTATCCCAGCATTGTTCAACTGGTGTGTCAGAAAAAGTTTACCAGCGCCTCAGTCCCCTCCTGTAATAATTCAAATACAGTTATATATACATATATAAAACTGTATATAATCTTTTATTTTATTGCAATGCTACAGTTTACAGAGAACACACACATATATATAACAATCGGTGTTCGAAGTCCTCGTCCAGCTCCTCGGAGGTTGGGTGCGTACCCAGGATACAGCACGCATTTCCCCTCCGAACTGCGACACTGAGGCACTGGAACAGGAAACTGGCCGCTCGTGGGTCTCTAGTTTTCCCAATGAGTTCTTCACCCATCTCCTTTAGGAACTTAAGTGCACATTTACCCCAGGCGCCCAGAGTCTCAGAGCCTATCGACACGAACTTGTAACAACGTTCTAAGTCTCTGTACTTGTTGATTTTCTGGGTCTCCCTGAAGGTGGCTGCCCCACCTCCCTCTGCTGAGCTGTAACGTAGATAGGTATCAGCCAATGTGGAAGCACATGTGTAATCCCATATAACCTGTTTACCTTCCCTCCATGGCTGTAGAATGACTCCATCTGGGCATTTTTGGCTGTTGTCAGGTCTGCACAACTGAGGTTCCCTTTGTGCTGGACACCCAGCTGTAGCCAAACTTCTCTTGTTGTCATTGACTGCATCATGTCTGGCAATCTTTCCCTGTGTCTTACGACAGATGAGACCATGGCTGCCGTATTGGTCTGCCCATGCATGGCAGCAAATACACTGGTGTTCGGTGGAGATAGGGGCGGCAAGGCGCAGGGCAACACCAATACTTAGGGCCCGATGGTCCAGGCGGGTGCCCAAGGCAGAATGAAGGACTGCTAACAGGAAGTCCTCAGCATAGGGGGCTTGCACAGCTAGGAGACGTGCTCTGTCAGCTTCTCCTAAGCTGCCTCCAGCAATGCTTTGGCGATGTTTTCCACTATAGAGCTATCCCATTTGGCCTGTTTGCCATCATTTGGAAAAGTTGGTCGAGTGTGTGAATTAGCAAGAGTGTCCCACTGACCAGCACCTTCCACAAATTTGGGATCACGAATCCCAATGGAGTTAATTAGGTATTCTGGTAGTATTTCATTCACTAATTCACTTGTAGCACTGGTCGAGGATAAGAAAGCCGGCAATGCTAAATGCGTCGCCTTGCGAATACCTATACCCCTGAGTCTAACTGGGAGCGTTGCTTGGTCCCACTGGTCATCTTGCAGGGAAAGGTTTAAAATTTTCGTAGTTATTGACTTTAGGAGTGAGTCGTATTCCGTTAATTTTGGGCTGTCAAAGGAAGGAGCACACCTGAGGAAATAGGTAAGTCTGGGCAAAGCCAGGCACCTTGTAAGAAGGTACAAAGCATCGTGAGCATCCAAAGCCCCTATTCTTTCCTCCATCCTCCTCAGGTCTTTCAGCTTTTCTTCGAGGACTACCTCAATGGCGTTCGAGCCTAGAGGTGCCCCTAGCAGCACACTGTTGGTGGAAGCGATCACTGGGGCTCCTGGCAGTAATATTTGTACTGCATCTGATTGGTTGGCTGGATGAGATGATTTCACACTTTGATGGGTTTAGTGTAAGGCTTAGTTCCTCTCCCTTCAATTTCACTAACTGAAGATCTCCTACCAGGGATTCCTGTGTCCCTGCCAGGGTGCCATCATCCAGAAAGTTCATCCTGTATTTTAAAATTTCAGTTAAAACTAACTTAGATATATGACCTAACCTAACCCAACCTATCTTAACCTAGCCTAAACTAACTAAGTCAATAATTTATGTTCCTAATATAATAATTCAAATAAACCAATTGGAAACTTTTTTTTAAATAAATTAAATCTCTCAGCCTATTAGGCAAATTGGGCCTTGCATAGTAGGCCGAGAAGTGCGTACTGGCTAATATATATATTCATCATTAAATACAAAGTCTCTCCTTAAAACGATCTGATTGTCATAATGCCATGACAATTTCAGTGTTTAGGGTTGAAAATCTCTGGGTTTTCTTGTTTCCAATTTCACTGCACCTGTGAGAATTTTTCAATGCCTTCATTATAGGTAGTGGATGAGTATACCTGTATATAACTCGTATCTAAACTAAGAAAGGAGTGACATTTAGTTGGCCAGCCAGGGGCTTAGAGCCCACACAGGAATATCCCTGAAAAAAGTGACTTCCAAGTTTCTTTATTGGGGGAAAAAATAAAAAAATAACCTTCTTAAAATAAATTTACTTAGGGATTGTAAATAAACTACATGTTTTCAACACTTTCATATCCAATGCTATTAATATATACAGGGCTTATTTAAGCTGTAAGACTTAACAAGTGTGAAGCACCAGAGCCTTCCAAGAGCATGGGGTCTATGAGCATTTATTTAGGACCGAATATTCTACTGCTGGACCATCAATGACATCTTACTGTCAGTTTCACTACACTCAACACCCACATGCACACAAGCACACATGCACACTTAAATCTTTTACACTGTCAGATAACAGCTTTGCTTTTATTGTCAAGTTAAATCAATGCAATGCAGTAATTTGTTCTCTGGTTACATACCAGTAATTACTTTTGTTCCCATAAAAAGTGGTAAATATACAGTATTTGAATATATTTTTTGTATATATACTGTAGAAGGTTTTGTTAACTTTCTGCTGCAGTGTTGATGAAATAGTGCTTATTTTATTATATTTCTAGTCAGATCTGATAGTTTTATGTTACTATTATTATGTGAATAAGAAAGCAATAAGATTTAAATTTATACTGAACTGATTAACTTGTGCTGAAAAACTTCTCTTTTTTTTTTTTTCTCTCTAGATATTTAGAAACAAATGCTCTGTGTTACATCCCATCAAACCAATCTGATGTTCAGTTCTCTTATGTACTTGAAATTTTATTATTCCCCTACAATGCAAAATCCCTTGCCAAAAGGCATATTTGAAAATACATTTATTCTTGTTAGGTTCCTAATTCTTGTTTTCCATTTTTATCAACACAATTTATTATGTGTTCATTTGCAGGCGATGAGTCACAATAACGTAGCTAAATTATGTTGACCAGACCACACACTAGAAGGTGAAGGGACGACGACGTTTCGGTCAGTCCTGGACTTGAGAATGGTCCAGGACGGACCAAAACGTCGTCGTCCCTTCACCTTCTAGTGTGTGGTCTGGTCAACGTATATGTTCATTGTTCAGTTGATAGGATAAATGGATGCAGGTTTAAACTATCAGTATTAATTTTATTATAAATCCCGTTTGCAATTGGTATCAACAGTCAACTCGATTCTCTGAATTCTCAAATTGCTTCATAATTTAGATGCAATACTCTATTGCCTATTAAGTGCATCACCCTAACACAGACAATAGTTTGACAGCATGCCTATCAGGGTTTTATTGCATAATACATATTAAATTGTGTGTTAATTCAAGCAATCCAGATAATCAAGAGTTTACTGTATGTATGAATTCAAAATTTACCTTAATCATTTTTATTTGAATATTTAAATTTAAATTTTTTTCTTAAATTAGTTTATAGAAGGTGTTTTCTTCCAACTATCAAGCATTACTAATAATAAGCTTAATAATAACTAATTTAAAGAAATAATTTTATATTTCCTGGCACATTAAAACAGTTTTGTGGCATTAGATTAGCCAGTCTTGGTTGCCCATGGAAGCACTACTACTACAAGTAAGCAAAATGCATACAACATCCCTCATTAATAGTTATTTTTTCTTCTTTGGCAATACTCATTGTGGTAACACTTGATGCTCGGCTCCATTTACTTCATCTTCACATTGACCTGTCGGTGAACACTATTTTTCCATTTGTTTTCCTTCCTGTTCATTTTTCTTTCTTATTTGTAATTGCTTGCTACAGCAATTTTCTTTCTTGCAACACATTTTTGTTTCTTAGCCCAAGTGGTGAGTAATTGTAAAACAAACCCTTAGGTAAGTTTCTCTGACTGGTAAATGTTTCAAATGTTCTTTCAAAAGTCTCATATTACTTGAAGATTCAGAGGGAGCATGACCACTTATGTATATACATGTAAGTTATGCATATATTTTACATATTTTTAGTTACAGGTAGAGAACTGTGCTCACTGTCAGATTTTCCTTGTACAGTACATCCTATATGTACCTACAGTACTAATATATGTAAAATATCCTATATTTTAGCAGTCTTAATCCAACCATATGAAGAGTTACATATTTTTGCAGTGTTACTCATACTTTAAAAAGAATGTATTTAGTTTAAAGTTGTGATGTAATGTTGATATGTAATTATACCTAAATTTACATTTTATGTATATTTAACAACCGAGTATTAAACAAAACATGTTGAAATTTTCACATTTTCTTTTGTATTATGGATATATGAAAGATACTGTAGTACTATATAGTGGAACCTCGATGTACGATTGGACCTGAATGGGAATTTTCTGGTGTACGACAAATTTAGTCAGAAATTTTTAGTCAGCCTTGGTGTATGACCTTTACTCCAGAGTACAAACTGCTGGTTCATACTTGTCTGAGTCGGTAAGGTCAGTTTTTATGCTTGAATCCAGCCTAATGATAACTATGCTTGAATTCTCTAAAATATTTCATAATTTTTGTGAGTTTTATGTTAAGCAACAACAACAAAAAAGTTATTATAAATCACACCATGGGTCCCAAGAAAGTAAGTGGTAAAGTTCAACCTAAGAAAATAGTTGTGAGGAGGATGACTAAAAAAAAAAAAAAAAAAAACTACTCAAATACAGGTTTATTCGTAAACATGAAGACTGTGTGTGTGTGTAATTACCTAACTGTAGTTACAGGATGAGAGCTATGCTCGTGGTGTCCTGTCTACCCAGCACTCTTTGCCATATAATGCTTTGAAATTACTGACGGTTTTAGACTCCACCACAACTTGTTCCAACCGTCTACCACTGTTTGCGAAAGTGAATTTTCTTACATTTCTTCGGCATCTTCTTTTAGTTAGTTTAAATTTATGACCTCTTGTTCTTGAAGTTCCAGGTCTCAGACAAAGGGCGAAAGGATCGTGTATGTGTGTGTTTGATCTGGCTAGGCAACTATCCCAGTATAAACAAAATTAACGACAAAGATAACAAATGTGTTATCCCAGTATAGTTGCAACAAAGAGTAGACAATAACTACATTATTGATCAACAAATCTGTGTCAATGATAAGTACCTTAATTGCTAAGAAAAAATAATTATGAGTATTAATGTGGCAAAAGGTGTAATAGTGCTAACGAAGCAAAGACTACAAGCACTTGATGTTGAAAAGTTGTTATTAATGTGGATAAATGACAAACAGCGGGTGATAATGTTTCAGAGGCCATCATTTGTGAAAAAATAGAATACTGCATGATGATCTTATAAAGAAGACGAGCAGGGGATGGTTTGACATACAGATATTTATAAAAAAAAAAAAGTATTCATAATGTTATGAGGAGGATGCTAACTCAGATAAAGAAGCAGCAGAAAAATTTGCTGCCAAATTTAAGGAATTTGTAGAGGGTGAGAAATACCTACTACAACAAGTTTCTATTTGTGACAAGACAGGCCTTTTATGGAAAAAAAATACCAAAAAGCTGTAGCAAGCTGTTGTGTTAACCTTTTTAATGACATTGAGATGTCTCGCTATAGATAATTGTTAAAACTTAGGCAAAAACAAATGTCTTTAGACAGATTTTTAGCGAGACAACCAGGTCCTAGTGGTATGCCTACAAAACGTAGGAGTGTGGAGTGTGTGTACCCCAGAAATGTCGTCACTGCCTGGTGTTATAATGAGAGGGAACGCCCCTTCCAAACACTAACACTTCTCCTCCTCCCCCCCCCCCCCTTCTCCTCACAGTCTTTCATACACTGACAAGAATCCTCCATAAAGATAAAGTGCAATTAAATGTTCATTTATTTACAGTTTATATTTATACCTTATTGTTTTGGGTGTGTGGAATGGATTAATTCAATTTACATTATTTCTTTTGGAAAACTTTGATTTGGTTTACGATTATTTGGGTTATGTTGCATTTTTTGGAATGGATTAAATTTGTACACCGAGGTACCACTGTATTTTAAAGCTGCACACAAATGCCAAAATAAAATAAGTAGATCATGTTGTACATAATGGTATATTGACTTTCTTCAGATTTACAGCCATTATGCATCTCAAGTAGCTATTACACCTTATATATATGGAATAGATGCCCTGGAAAGACACCAGCATATATTGGTCTTCAGTAAATATATAGTTTAAATGACTAACTTTATCCTACAAGAATGCATTCCTAGAGATTCCAAAAACACTATTGAAAAAGTTATGAATCCCATGACCAAATTTTCTTTTTATGTAAAAAGGAGACATTTTTGATAACACACAATCATAGAAAAAGTGGATACCTTCCTTGTTAGATATAATTCAATGCAAAAAATATTAAGTGCAGGCATGTGGTGGTAGACATACTGACTAGATACTGTATATGGTTGATAGGAATGGGCACATGGCTGGTAGTTGGGTCTAGATTGGATAGTGTAAGCATGTGACGAGTGAGGTTGGGGAAAGTGTAAGCATATAGTAAATGAGGGTGGAATGTGCATATGGTTAATGCTAGGAAGTACTGTAATTATCAAACGGTGGTGCCAAGCCTAGAAGACTATTTAGCACCATCTGAGTCATTGGATATTCAAAAGATCCCAAATATCACCCAGGATGCCAAGGCAAGAGCATCAAAAAGTATCAGATTCTTTTTTCAGGGACATCAAAAGTATCAGATTCACCAACGATTCAGTGTGACAAGTGACTTGGAGAGACAGTGGGAAAACATGACTAAGTTTGACAGTGCATTTCAGATAATAAACAGGGCAGTGTTCCATTAAGTGCCTATGAGTCGAGCTTTTGTAACCAATACGCAGCCTAACCAGAACTTTCCCACCTATAATGGTGGCAGGATGAAGGCCATGGGGATAAGCTACATATAACAGTACATGTTATGAATGACTGGGTAGAAATCTGAATAGTAATTTTTTGAAAGACAAGACTAGCACAAATTATGTTCTTGGCAGCAGCATCTGCACATTTATTAGAAGCAACATCAAATGGTTGGAAACCCAGCAAAATTTGACTTGTAAATCCATAAAAGATAAGTAGCTCATATTGGATTTCAACCACCAAAGGACATGTTTAAACAGTAGATCCATGAAGACACTGCAAGCATTGACCACAATAAAAATGAATGCTGGTGTATAAAAAGCAGCTAGCACTCAAAGCTCCACTGTGAAAGTGCTCGCCTCTGGAAAAAGGTGGGCATATCTGTAAATACAATGGAATTACAAATATTACTGGCTCAGACTAACCTATCAATGAACAAGGCAGTACATGAATAGCAGGAGAAATGTTCAAGAAAGACATTTCATAATAGTACGAGGGGTATAAGCCTTCACCATGCAGGTTAGGCCTTTTATAAAATTTAAAAAAGTAGGACCCACCATGGGAGCCGAGTACGAACAATATAAGGAGATGCATTGAGGACATGTACTGAAAGAGAATTCTGTAAGCAGACCATCCTTGCAGTTAAAGAACAGAAGAAAGAGGGAACAGGTCCTACCAGTGTGTGTCTTGTAGGGACATCATGAAGTGATGATAAGGAAGGTGCGCTAAAGACAGAGTAAAGTCAGGGACTAACATAGCAGGAGCTGTGGAGCCAGAAGGGGGGATTGGGAAGACCAATCAACCAGGCTGATCTAACTTGAGGGTCTTTTCCTGCCACTTGAGGCTGAAAGTAAATAGATTTTAGATGCCATAAAAGGAATAAATAGGATGGTTCTGAACCATGAAATACCATCTACCAAGGCAGTGAGGGAGGTTGAGCACAAGATGGCACAGGGAAGGGCAAATCCTCTCGGGTGCTGATCCTCCTTTCAACATCCTATACTAGTGCAAAGACCCCCCCATTTAACTCTTGCACCCAAAAACTGTCCTTTTAGAGCAGCTCACACCAGCATGAGAGTAATGCAAATGATCTTCCTTACCACAAGGCAGCACTCATGAGGAGTGCTGCCTTGTGGTAGGTTCTGGATGTAAAGACCCCAGCATTATGCAGCCAACTGCCTCCAGGTGATAACCCAAGTCATCCGAGGCTCCAGCCAGTCCACCCCTCTTCACTCGCCTGGTCTCGCTTAGAACAGGTCCAATGACGTGTGAAATAGGATGTGCACAACTAAGCTATGGTCTTGGCTATCCCTGGAATTTTCATTCTGGTGGGAGCCATTGCATTATTTATTCTTTGCAATTTATTGTGATTAACAACTCCACAATTGTGATTTATATCATCCTTCATTGCATGTGCCCTGGTTTATTATTTTACTTTATACCAGAGTTCCCCCCCCCCCTCACATCTGCTATTGGCTTGTGTTTTTCCTGCTCTAAGGTGTTTAGGTTCATTCCTCTTAAGAGTTACTTCTTCTCCAGTCATCCTGCTGCTGAGTAGTGCATGTGACTTGTTTCCCTCTGCAGGCTTGATGATGGGTAAATTCACATTTTACAGTGTGTTATATCACCTATTTCAATTATACTTTCCCTAACTGCTTATTAGGTAAGAGGCTTTGCGCTTTCCTTTAGGAAGCACTTAGGTTTCATTACAATTGTTTTTATTCAGGAATGCTTAAACCTTTCCTCATAGTTAGGAATCGAGAGCCGAAGCTCAACCCCCGCAAGCACAACTAGGCGAGTATGACTGGGCGAGTACAGTGGGGTTCAGTTTTCCCTTGCACACCTTTGTCTTCATGATGGTGTGAATAGCTGATGTCCCTTGCCTGAGGAGGATTTTCAGCATTTCCAGTTTGGCAGGTCATCGTATATTTCCCATCAGACTCTAGGTACTGCTGTTTGTAGTTCCATTAAATGCAATCCAGAGATCTTTAAAACCAAAAGTTATTCCTTTTGCTGCCATTTTGCTTTCTATGGTAGGGAAAGAATACAAGATCCGAGCTGAGAGACAATCCAGTATGACGCAAAGCATTAAGATGAAAGTAGAGGAAGAAGCCAATGAACATGCAGGATATCCATAGACTAGTTTAGCCAGCACCAGGGATGAGTATACAAAGAAGCATTCATATTTTGACAACCAAGAGAAGAGGGTGTCAAATTCAACCCTCAAGGTTCTGCATGACCTTTATATGATAGATCCCTTCTACACACAGAAATCACAATAACGTGATGCATCAAATGAACAGATGAACTCCCAGTTGCAATTCTTTGACCGTGTCATGGCACAGCCCATTAAGGCGCGTCTAAGATCCTCTTGGATGTAGTTTCAAACCTTCATCACGACCCTTGTGGATTTGTTCAGTTTCCTTCTATAGACAGCAGCAGCTGGAGGACATGTTTCCTAGTAAAAGTGGTAACAAGTTTTTGCAGTAGAGAAGAAAACTCGTGCCTAGTTGCCCAAGATGAAACATTATCACAAGCTGGAACAGATGCTATTGAAGGAAGAAATAGTTACCACAATAGTAAGTGGTGAGAGCAAAAACACAAAGCATCAAATGAACCCAAATTGGAAATGGGGAGGGAAGACCATTAAATGCATCCATAAAAATAGTTCTGGTCAAAAGGGACGGTTATAATCAATTTACAATATTAACGTAGCAACAATACCAATCTTCTATTTCTTGTCTCTCTCTTTCCTAATTATCTGGTAGCCTCCTGTATAGATAACATTCCCTATTAGCCCTCTTTAGATAGGTTGTTGGAATGAGTTGGCAGTTGAAGAGTATGGTGGGCAGGCGGATTATTGGGCGAGGGTGGATGTGATCGTGATGGGGGCAAAGTGTGAATGTGAAGTTGGTTTATAGTTCGTAATTGAGTGTCCAGTAGTTTAAGATTGAGTGGGAATGTTATAAGGTTATGAGTGGGTTAGCAGATGGTGGTATTTGGAAGTGGATAGTGCAGTGGTTGGGTATACGATAAGTGGGTGTTTGGGCACGGTGTGGGTATGAGTGATGGTCAATGAGTGGAGAATATTGAAGGAAGATGGAAGGTCAATTAGCAAAGAAGGGTAGAGAATGGATGATAGGGGTGTTAAGAGTAATGAAGTTGTTAGAAGTATGGGAATGGTATGGTGATTAAGAGTTAGAGTGGATGGGTGGAAATCGTTGGGCGTGTTGGAGAGAAGCTGGTATGGTTGGGTTCTTGGCAATAGTCAGGACTTGCCCCTTTCCAATTTATATAAACAAAAAAATTTTTGCAATTGGGCAACACAACTCGATAATGAAATGTACCTCGGTTATATAATCAGAAATCATTACTATTTTACAATATTATGACTCAAATGCAACAGCTACTACATTGCTCAGTTTAAATATTCAGCCATGGTTTTAACTTGAACAAGATTTAACCATCTAATTAAAGCAATGAGGTATTAATGTACCTCACATATACCTTGATAAATCGATTGTAAGCTTTGAGTAAGTAAAAAAAGAACGATAATAAAAGTAAACAAAAAAGTCCAAAGGTATCACTAATAAAAGTGTTTGATGTGTAGTACAATGAAATAGATTTTTGTGTTGCACTCAAGAAAATCCTTATGTGCACATTGGGACACTAATATCTATAGTGCTCTTCAAATTTGACACGATAACCAGTTGCTAAATATTTCTTAACCCTTAGACAGCAGTTATTATCATATGTTGATCCACAGGGTAATGTTATCATATGATTTAAACAATTACCATCACATGTATGATGCAAAGGATATAATAGCTCTATCTGGATGTAATGGAGCATGTGACCATGGAAAGAAAATCCTATTATTCCATGGTTACGTTAGTTACTATGTGACGCCAAATGTTTTAGATGAATGTGGTCATAGTATAAAATTCCATCATGATTACATATGTATACCAATGATGTTCAAATGGTTTTCACAATTCCATATGATTGTAATGGGGTATACCAGGTAAATTAATCATCAATTAAACCATTATCATGCATTGTGTGTACAAGGAGCCTGCTGTTATCTGTGGGTGGTGCATTGGAGGCTTAAGACCGTTTCATCTATACTGCTACCTATTTGGTGCCAATTAGGCCCTATGTCATCACCCAGAGCCCAACACCTATGTATATATATTTATATGGTTTTTAATACTCTATATGATTGTAATGAAGTATACCAGGTAAATCAATCATCAAATGAAACAGTATCATATGTGATTTATAACAAATTCAACGCACACCCGTAAAAAATAAAAATAATCAATGGAACAGCTAAAGGAGAACACAGGAGTCATGGCTCACATACCTCAGTGTCAGCAAAGTTATCATTGCGTGTTGACAGAAACCAGACCACATAGCCACTGCGCAACCTTTCAGACGACCTCCACCCAGTAAAAAGGTAAATATTCACTTATTAACTTGAATATAAAATATAAGAAAAATCAAATAATTCTTTAATGAAAAATAATTTCTGGATTTTTTGTTTATTTTTTTGGACACAAGCGAGTATGGCCATTTTTATATAACTGCTGTCCAATGATTAAGGTGGTTCAATGGCCTTGTGACACCCAGAATGGTCTCTCTTCTGTCTTTTTTTCTGTTAAATTTTAAATCAGGCTAAACAAAATTTAAGTAGAAATTCTTGGATATAAATTCTCGGATTAGCACAAGTGCAATAGGTCTGAAATGAGATACACACCCCAAACTTAAAATAAAAAAAAGAGTAAAAGAATGGTCAAACAGGCTCAACGGCTTCTTCTCCCAAAACTACTACTATCCTATATTTTTTTGTCTATTTTTTTTAACCTTATTAAAGCAATATCAATAAATATATATTATATATATATATATATATATATATATATATATATATATATATATATATATATGAAAGAAAATGGAACATTTCATATCATTTATATTCTCTCAGTCTATGAGATGTTAAAATAATGGGACATACAGTCTTGCCATATGAGAGTTGCCTGATAATTCATTGTGTGCCATCTAATAACGTCTCAAGTTTTGTATTTTATGCATGTTTGGTCGTTAGCTTATAAATCATATTTTTATACATGTCTGAATTACAGAAAATTCATGGTATTCTTTGCTATCTCAAATTACATTCGAAACTATATAATTAATTTTTTTTAATTTTCTGAAAATAAAAATATATATACTGTATATAAGTAACCACCTATATCAATTTTTAAATGTATATTTTTGTTTTAACTTGTTGCATAAATCCACAAACAGATAACACACAACATCAAATGACCTAAAGCAATAATCAAATTAGTTTGAGAGTAAATAATTAATAAAAAAAATGGTCATGCTACAATGTAACTAATTTCAATAGTTCTTTATATGAAAAAATACTTAAACCTTATTATTCAACCATGAACTTACTGCCTAAACCAGACAGTCATACAGTACTTGTAGCAACTGAACTTCATAAAAGATGTCATATGTACAAGCCACTGTCTTAACTATATATATAAAAAAAATAAAGAAAAAAGATAAAATCTGAATTTTGTATCTACATGCCTATTTGATAAAAAGGTGTATAACCAAAGAAATCTCAGTAAATAGTTATTGGTATAATTTTTTAATACATTTTCCTGACCAATACCATCTTTAAAATGAGCAGATTACACCCATTACTGAAGACAAACAAAACAGGAAAAATTTAATGTAATAGGATTTAATATCAGATTACATCCTTTATAGTTTTATACTGTATTCCAGATTTCTGCTTTGGGTTTCACAATATAATTCACATTATTAAGCTTTCACAATAATGTAATGCAAACTATCCTTTAGAGCTGGAATTTTTGACAGTTTCAAACAAAATTGACCTAGAGTTGGACCCGGTCAGGAGAGTTCATTTCGTGTTAATCTGATATATCTAGCGTAAAAAGCTTGGAAGGGACTATTCATGAGTAGATAGATGTATAAGAATAAAGTTAATCAGGTCACAAAGTGCTAATTCGCACATGGTTGGCAATAGAACAATATATTCACATGAATTGCTGATCACAGAATCACTGATTACACACAGGACTTTAGGATGGCATGCATACATGTACAACACGAGAGCACAGAAACACAACTGATATGCTACTGGTAAACAGAGTTCTCAGTATGCCATCACTGATAAACCACATTTGGTGGAGATTACGCCCCCTTAATTTTGTCTAACAGCCATCAATATCTAGAAACCTTTGGAAACGTTCAAAGCCATGATATAATTAAAGATCTTTCAATGTATTTTGTCTTGCATCCTGGCTCAAGCCCTACAATTATTGCATACATTCATACCAAGAGTACCTGCCAGTTTATACACAATATACATTTAGTATACATAATTCTTTCCTATAGTTTCTTCAAACTCTAAGAAAATTTATTCATGTTACATTTTCATCCTACCTGGCAATCACAATGGTTTATAAAATATGTAACACTGAATCCCATTTTTAGAGTGAAATAATTATATTTTCTGCTAGAGCAATACAACTCTTATATACTGTATATACAACTACAAGTTCACAGACTTTAGAGCCCTGAATTTATATTTGGTGCTCAAATAATATACGGGATTGTCATGTGCACCTCTGAGGGTTAAGAAATCAAACCAATTCTTAACTATCATTATGAATTTTGAACCCTATACATTACATAACATCCCAGTTAGTGATAATTGGTAAAAATATGTAAAATTTTGAAATCTTCCTTGTAGAATAAATATTAATTATTGCTTAATTGAATCATTTTGGAGGTAGTACTACAGAGAAACAGAGGAGATAGGGGTGGAGGAGGAATAGATTTTATTATTTTACTGTTTTATTTTTTATGGTTAAATTAATGACACTGAATGTGGTATTCTATAAGCCTAGATACAAAAGAATCAATAGTACTCCTTTGGTAAAAGCCATTTGATTTTTAGAGCACAATCATTGTAACATTTGTGATTTATACGCCATGCTCCATGTGGGTTACACTGTCCTCCCCCCTCTCTTGTTTTTCTGCTACTACTACCACCGAGTCATAAGCCATATTTTGGTTTTGTTCCCTGCTTAACAAAATACTCGCATATATAAGCTATCAAGTTTAAGATTTCATTTTACATATGATATTAGTAATGATTAGGTTTAAACAAATATAACATTTGTTACAATTAAAATGCTCATCTATAATCCAAAAATACCTGAACTAACTAGTACAAAATGCATGAGTTAGAAATACCATGAACTCTAAATGGAACACACACTGTAGAAAGGCATGTTCCTTCTTATAATTCAATCTGAACCCATAAAAATGATAAAAAAATAGTTTAATATGCTTTATTTCAAGCTAAAGATTTCTTCATTTTCTACCTTTTACCAGTCTACTAACTAGTCCATCTTTTGTTCCTGCAGACTGGGCACTACTGGGTGGTTCCTCTTCATCAGTAGTTGGATGAGTGCTATTTCGAGAAGCTTCTAAAGGCATAGTGGAACGTTGATCCTCCAAACGACCCGACTGGAATCGCATGATAAGGGAGAAGAAGTCATCATCAGGCACAGTGGGAGCTGATTGAGGGAGGGAACCATCATTTGGAAGAGAACTGCGTTGATCTTCAATTCGAGAACCCTGCAAAAGGATTATCTCCTGTCAAATGATTTACATATAAAAAAAATAAGACACACACACACATACTAACACTTCAAACTGCACAAATAAAAATTTGGCTTGTCAGTATTATTACCTTCCGTTTATACAGGGTACCTTGAAATTCAAAGAATATATGTAACTAGCATTCGCGGGTTCAATTAAGCGCGGGTTCAATTCCCGCACAAGGCAGAAAAAAATGGGCATAGTTTCTTTCACCCTGAATGCCCCTGTTACCTAGCAGTAAATAGGTACCTGGGAGTTAGTCAGCTGTCACAGGCTGCTTCCTGGGGGTGGAGGCCTGGTCTAGGACCGGGCCGCAGGGACACTAAAGCCCCGAAATCATCTCAAGATAACCTCAAGATATAACCATTTATAAAGCTATATGCAGAATAACCACAGTGAAAACAAAGGTTAAATTAACACTTAAGTGTTTAAACTCCTGAGTCATCATCAAAGCTGTACTGAGAAAGACAAGTGTAGAGACAATGTAAGAGAAGGCGGGTTATCGACCGGGTGAGGCCAGATGATGTCTGGACAACAGCCACCAGAGAATGCTGCAAGACGTCACTAATAAACGCGAACAAGCCGTTGGAAGTAAAGAAATTGGAACGTGAGAAATATGGTAGAGCCCACCTATTTATGTGTATATAGACTAAATGGTATCAAAAGGGAGAAAAGATAATGCACTCAGGGAAAAAACTTTTGAAAATCTTACTTATAATATTAAATCCCAGGCCAAGGGATTTAACATTATGAGTAAGATTTCCAAAAGTTTCTCCTTTTTTGATACCATTTAATCTATGTAACTACTATACTATAAGTAACTACAATTAGGTAATTACATGAAGCTAATACAGGAAGTTCCCAAATTATGAACAGGATGCATTCCAAAAAGGCAGCCATAAGTATGCCATTCATAACAACCAGATTTTCCAAAGGTGCAATGAGACAAAATTGTTCCTGGACTACCAAAAATCAATTATATATATATATATATATATATATATATATATATATATATATATATATATATATATATATATTTATTTATTTATTTATTTATTTATTTTGTAGCACCAATTTTTTTTGCAGAAAAATGTACAAATTTTGGGGTACATTTTATAACAATACCAAATTGTAATTATTTGGTACAATACCAAATTGATAACCACTGGAAGAACTAAAGGTGCTGGGTACAATGATTTTGTACTATATTGAATTACAATTACACCATTTGAGTGAAAGCTAACATACGTAGTAATACAGATATTATTTGCTACAACTTATGTCGTAGTATCAAGAAAATAGTACTGACTGCTATTTTCTTAGCATGAGTAAATGGCCTAAGTGCGAGAATCATACACAGAATTTAAAACTTCCGGGTGCCCGGCGGGCGACCTACCACACATCGCAAGGTAGGCCAAGCATTGGCCGTAAGCTCAGAAACCACACTCAAATGTTGTTAATCTTTTCAGCTTTCTCACCTTAATTTTTGTGCAACGTCATTCATTTTGGTATCAAAATGTTTGCAATATCATGGCACGCATTATAAACCCAGTCCCATAATATTCAGACTATAAATGAAATTTTTTACAAATTTATTAATCCGCGCTGTAGGCAGAGTGTTGGCCGTGAGCCCACAAATCATACTCGAGTGTCTATACTCTTTTTCAACTTTCTCCTCAATTTTCGTCATTCATTTTGATAAAAAAAAAAATTTGCAATATCACGGCACGCATTTTAAAGCCAGTCCCTTAATATTCGGGCAACAAATGGAATTTGTACAAATTTATTAATCCGCGCAGTAGGCCGAGTGTTGGCTAAGAGTGCACAAACAACTGAAATGTTTATACTCTTCTCAGCTTTCTCACATTCATTTTTGTACTACATCATTCATTATGGTATCAAATTGTTTGTAATATCATGGTGCGCATTTTAAAATCAGTCCCACAATATGCGGACAATAAATGGAAATTTTACAAATTTATTAATTGATGACAGCGTTACTGTCATCAGGGCCTCTGCATATTTTTGTTTTATGATGTCGAGACTGTCATCAGAACGCCAAAGTGTTAACTAGGTGCATAAGGACATACATTTCTTGGACAACAGGACAAGGATTCAAGGTTATATTAAGTTACGTTATTTTAGGTTTGGTTAGATGTACTATTTTGTGATGCAGTACTATGGAACTACAAGCTGGTGGTACTTTTCATAGTACAGGCTATTAAAATATAATTTTAATGATTTTTAATAAAATTATTTTTTTTAAGTCTACATTATTATACCCGATATATCTTCAGATTCTGACTTTATAAATGGGTCACTTTTGGACATTCTGAATATAGTTTATTTACAACTTCAATTATTTCTTCTTATTGAGTAGCAAGTTGTCTCCCACTTTACCTGACATCTCATGAGCATGTCAAAGAAATTGTCATCTGGAAGAGGTGTTGAATCACTGGCAGCAACAGACAATCGCTGAAGAATGGCATGCTGATTGTTTAGTCCTGGCAACTGAGGTAAAGATGCTCTCTGTTCATCCATTCTTCGACTCTGCATCCCCGCAATGCTCTCCATCAGCTCCTCTAAGACTCCACAATTATCTGGAAGAAATCGACATTCAAAGAACACAGCCAATAGATACACTTTTAAATCAGAATTTAGTTAAAGTTTATAAGATGGGAAATGTAAAATTTCACATACTATGCAGTAATATGAAAACAAATACAGTAATTAGTTCATTTTAAATTCTAAAGGCTATTGCCAAACCCCTAATTTGTATTCAAATTTTAAACACACAGCTGCCAATTCTAGACATTCCAAATATACACTCATGCGACCTCATATCATGTTATAAGGCTTACCATTCTTTATTTCAGGTACCCGAGATGGAAGTTCCGTTCCTGAAGAAAGCATAGATTAAGCAAAATGTAAGTTTTAATTTATATAACTAAAGCATTTACTAGTTTACAAAAGGTGAATGTGGATGTTGTAACTGCAAATGTTAGTTGTAGAGAACACAAACTGCTGATAATGATTCACAGAAATCCCAAGATGAGAGTAGACTTTATTTGTAGATAATGTTTCACCTGCAAGAACTTTTGTATTCTTGCAGGTGAATCAAAGAATCAAAGCCCTTACATGAAAAACATTATCTATGAATAAAGCATATTCTACATACTGTAACTGCTAATGTATCTAATGACAAGAGTGAAAATTAAAGGCTATATTCAGGAAAGTATTGCATGCTGTAATAAGACACCAAAGTGGTTAAGGTGGTATGAGCCCTGAGAAATATATAACTGGTGTGCATAGTGCTCTAGATGTAAATGACAAAGACTCCAGACTGTGCAACATGTGTAATATACATATATTATACTGTATATCAAAACAAAAAATTTGAGGAACTGATGTTTAAAGATTAAATATTGTATAACCAAGTTGAAAGATCTTTCAAAGCAAAATTTTGTATTGTAGAATATATTTCACTTGTAGGAGCCTATAAAGATTTGATAAAGCCTTCACAGATCAGCAGCCTTCAATAGTCTGCTCTAAACTTAATATTTCTATAGGAAATATTATTGAGTTTTTTATAAAAAGGACAAGGAGGTCTGTTGAGTTATGTGAATCAGTAGAACAAGAGGTAGAAGGATGAGGAAGTGGAGAGTAATTAATACTGTAGTAAATCTTTTGTCCTCGTCAAATACTAAAGGTTTCTTTCCATGAGTGCAATGGTTAGCAAAAGGAGCGACTTCAGTCTCCTGCCACTTATCCTCCTGGATAAGTAGGTTTCACATTTTGCAAACTAAATAATATGGAACAGCATATTCATCAACTTAGACACACACTTTAAATCAACACACACAATATAATCTTAAACTATAATCTTACATATACCTTGATTTTTGGCTTAGAATTAAATTGCCTCTGCTCCTTAGCATCTTCTGATCAAAACATCACTATCTTGCTCCAATGTGCTCCCTTTACCTTCAAAAACTGTTGCTGTCAATAACACATGTTCTGAGAGAATGTGCAACTGAGCTCAGCATTCCACTTCACCTGATCTTTCAGGCATCCCTGTGTACAGGAGTTGTAGCAGACGTGTGGAAAAAGGCTAACATAGTTCCAATCTACAAAAGTGGTAGCAGGGAAAACCCCTCAATTATAGACCTGTATCATTGACAAGTGTAATAGTGTAAATATTGGAAAAAATAATAAAAACTAAATGGGTAGAACACCTGGAGAGAAATTATATAATATCAGACAGACAGTATGGTTTTCGATCTGGAAGATCCTTGTGTATCGAATTTACGCAGTTTCTATACTCGAGTCACAGAGACTTTACAGGAAAGAGATGGTTGGGTTGACTGCATCTATCTAGACCTAAAAAAGGCTTTCGACAGAGTTCCACATAAGAGGTTGTTCTGAAAACTGGAAAATATTGGAGGGGTGACAGGTAAGCTTTTAACATGGATGAAAAATTTTCTGATAGAAAAATGAGGGCAGTAATCAGAGGCAATGTATCAGACTGGAGAAATGTTACAAGTGGAGTACCACAGGGTTCAGTTCTTGCACCAGTGATGTTCATTGTCTACATAAATGATCTACCAGTTGGAATACAGAATTATTGGAACATGTTTGCTGATGATGCTAAGATAATAGGAAGGATAAGAAACTTAGATGACTGTCTTGCCCTTCAAGAAGACCTGGACAAAATAAGTATATGGACCACCACTTGGCAAATAGAATTTAATGTGAATAAATGCCATATTATGGAATGTAGAATAGGAGAACAGAGACCCCACACAACCTATAAATTATGTGAGAAATCTTTAAAGAATTCTGATAAAGAAAGAGATCTAGGGGTGGTTCTAGATAGAAAACTATCACCTGAGGATAGTTAATTACCTAAGTGTAATTACACTTAGGTAATTACACACACACACACACACACACACACACACACACACACACACACACACACACAATGTGAATGATCCAAAAAGATGATAAAAATGTTTAAAGATATAGCAGAAGTGTCTAATGATACTAAACAAATGACTTTAAAGCAATTTAAATTAAGTTTTAATATCATCTTTAAGTGCTGTTCATTCTAAATACTTGAAACATAATAGGATTCTAGTGTTCCAGGTAAATGCAAAAATATATATACTGCATGTTGAGTACTGCACAGTACGTACTTGCACCACTGTCAGACGGTGTCGTTGTACCGTTTGTGGATCCAGTGGAGGAGAGGGATCCCCCTTCCCTGCGAGTTGGCACCTGCTGCTGAGGTTGTTCTGGCTGATTTTCTTTGTTACTGTCAATAGAGAGTGTACACCTCTGATCATCCATTCGTTTGCTTTGGAACCTGGACAGAAGCTCAAAGAAACTATCGTCATCCATGCTAGATTCCTCATTAACTGATGCCTGGTTAAAAAAGAAAAGAAGTAGAAAACATTAATTATATTTTTTTGCCAAATTTAGACAAATTATACAAAAATTACAAAGCTTTTGATACATATATGAAAACTAATAAATGAAAATTACAGTACTGAAAAGGTAAAAATGTAAATTATCTGACGTCATTATACATGCGAGTCACATCTTAGGATAAACACCATAAACCAAACACAGGCTACATGTTTGAGAAGACCTGATACTGATATGAAAATGTTTTAACTGGTAAACAAATAACCATATGTGATGATTGTGGTATGTCAATAGTAACAGTCAATTTTGTTTGTGTAGTTATAACCATTAGAATTGAATATTCATGTCTTAGTATTTCTGTATGTGTATTTATGCATATAAATATATTGTATACACATATTATGCCAG
Source organism: Procambarus clarkii (assembly GCF_040958095.1). NCBI lineage: Eukaryota > Metazoa > Arthropoda > Malacostraca > Decapoda > Cambaridae > Procambarus > Procambarus clarkii. Next base: position 3,714,821 of record NC_091231.1, read on the forward strand.
ATAATAATGTACCACTACATATAACACATTCATTATGTCAATGAATTAGGTATTTATGTACAAAATATAGATATGAGTCTGCAATAAAGTAGTTATTATTATTGAACAAATCCACAAGGGCTGTGACAAGGGTTCGAACCTACGTCCGAAAGGATCCCAGACGCTGCCTTAATCGACAGAGCAAATCCCTTGTGGATTTGTTCATTTGATGCATCACGCTATTGTGATTCCTGTGTGTAGTTGTTATTATTATTATTATTTGATGTTACAGTATTATGGTATCATTAGTACAGTATTATTATTAAGCAAAGCAGAACACCAACATATGAAGATATTTCAAAGATATCAAGGTGATTCTTATTATTGAAAACCAAGCCAACAGTTAAGAATGTTGGTCATGTCTCTCACATGCCAACCAAACCACACCACGACCAAAGAGCCAGAGCTCAACCCCCGTAAGCACAAATAGATGAATACACCTTTCATTCACAAAATGTTCACTAGTAATTGCAAAAGAGGACAGACAATAAATATGATGGGCAATATATATATTCAAAGAACAATGAAGAGACAAAGTAAAATAGCAAGACACCTAGGTGGTGTTTCACTGTCATTGGGAGACAGGTAACACTCCAGGTGGTACTGGAGCGGCAGTGGGAGAAAAGCAACACCTTTTACTAAACACACATTTTGTCTTGATGCTCTCAATCATTCTTTTACATTCACCTACACCTTTGTAGCTGTTTACATAGAATATTATATATTACAATATATTATCATTGTAATATTATTATTTACAATATTATAAAATTAATTTACGTTTACTGTTCATGATTGCACTTCCCAACATTGATGTCTTTCCGAACTCCATGCACAAGTTTGAGAATTTTGCTTTCACACATATTATGTTTTACAAGTTATTAACAAGTAATGCAAACTTAGTTAGCCAATAGGAAGTAGCTGTCAAGAATGGGATCAGGCTCACTCAATAATAAGAGTGCATCAGGCTAGTAAAGAAGTAAATTCCTTAGTGTTTAAAGCAGTATTTGCCAAGCAGGAATTTCCAATATCACTTGTAGGATGGAATAATTATATACAGTACTATATCTAAGGTAGAGATATACCATTGTCAAGAGAGAATCAATTGGCAAATTATTTATCTGGAGCCATAACAATGTGGCTATAGGCTCTATATAAATATTTATCTAACTTTTGGGTTAGGCTCTAAGTTTGGACTACTCTCCCAACAATAAGATAGGCAAGGTAATTATCAGGAGAAAGCACTAAGCCATTATGACTAGCAAGTGGAAGGGATGAGGGAATAATGATTCAGGACAGTCAAACCAGAGGGGATGGTGCTCTGTGGGCCAACAGGACCAAAGAGCACACCTCTTAAAGAAGGAATATTCTTAGTCTGATTCTTAATTATTATCTCTTGGCCAGAACAACACCTTAAGCCACATTTAACTGCTTTCCACATGAAATTTCTCATTTTACTTCTCTAGATTTTGTATAACCCTATTCACACTCTTTACACATTACACTAACAATTCCAATATAATGTACATGTAGTCTTGAAAAAATACTTTAGACACTTCAGTCATGCAACCTTATTTTCCTGTCACTTTATCTTTATAAATACCCGGTACTTTAAGATTCCCGCCCCTACCCCTCCAGTCATATTTTTCACACAACAGCACAAACACCCCCATATCTCAAGAAGCACATCAATAAACTGTTAAAGGTGCAAAGTCATGCAACTAAATGAACTGAAAAGCAAGAGCTATGAGGAGAGGTTAGATGGGCTAAATGTACCAAAGCTAGATAATAGAAAAAAAAGAAAGATATGATCACTTGGTACATAATAGTAACAGGTCTTGACAAAATTGGCAAAGAAAATTTTTTGAAAACTGCAACTTCATGACAAGAGAATATAGGTTCAAACTGAGGAAACAAAGCTACCGATAAAACATCAGAAAGCTCACTTTTTGCAGGACAGTATTTAATTTACTATTTGGTGTAATTCACTCTGCCTACAACCACCACTTGACTCATTTGGCTTGATTGGTACGACTCTTGAATCGTGATTGCTAGTTCCGATCACTGTCCGGAATAATTTAAGTTGATCCTTCCCAGTGCAACTATTAAATAAATATAGTAGATGGGGGTACCTAGCTGGCCCAGGGGTCTCTCTCTCTCTCTCTCTCTCTCTTCCCCCTTCATAAATCTATCCCCCCTCTCTCTTTTTCACTGTCCGTTTCCTCTCCTAACACACCGCCATATTGACAGCAGTGGGCAACGCCACTCATCCTGTGAGTGGACACACCACCATAGTGACAGTATTGGGTAGCGGCACTCATCCTGTGAGTGGACACACCGCTGGTAGATGGTTGGAACAATTTAAGCAAGAAGGTGGCGGATGTCAAAACTGTCAGTACTGTAGTTTTAAAGTGTCATGTGACAGAGTATTGGGAAGATGGGACACCACAAGCATAGCTTTCATTCTGTAACTACACTTGGGTAATTACCTGGGCACTTTGGTTAATCCCAATTTACACATCACGCTGATAACTATTTTGTTACAATATTCCAAATACTTTCTAAAAATATTCAGCCATTTTTGAGTTGAGTTCTATTGTGTAGTGTTGCTTATTTTATTACTCTACTCCATAATCCTTTACCATACAGATATTTCTATTATCTGTGCTGCCCATCTGATCAAAATGCAGGAGTCCAAGAACAAAGCATCATGGAATCCTACTTATATGGATATGGCTCTTTCATTTCCATGCAGTAAGATGCAATGTAAAGTTTCTCACACTGCTGACAAGTTTTTATAACTTTTTTTGTAACTTAAATAGACATGATAAGAATCGAAGCATATGATATGCACGAAAGAAAAAAGAACAATTTTACTTTTATTTTTCTGGATGTTGCATAATATAGGAAAGCATTAAATTTAACCCTTTTGCTACAGTACTTAAAATTCTGCTAAATACTTTTATTGGGCTAATTTAGACCAAAAATAACAAAAATATATTATATTAATATAAACAGTATATATTTTTTTTAGGAGGTCGAGTCTCTGGTTTTCTTCATTTGTATTACATTCAAAAGGGTGCATTCTTCCCATGAAGACTGACAATTAAAAATGTTTTAAATAATACTATAAATAATTAAAAACAAGCCAACGTTGAAAATAGCTTTTTAATAGAAAAAATGGTCAAGTAACCCAATAGATGTTCCCAATGTATTGAATATTATTAACAAGAAATAAGCATACTCACCAAGAAACTAAATTGATTTCATCCTCTCCCCTCCCCCCCCCTACACCCCAAAAAAAGAAAAATACATTGCAGTGACAAACGTTTTTGTCATTTAACTGACGTTGCATATTGCAGCAAAGGGATTAATATAACTATACACAGCAAGACCTATACAGTACTAGGGGCAAAAGCAGTTTACTTCACTATAATTAGCAAATACATGTATGCTTTAAAAAGCTATAGAAGCAATTTTGTAGGTTGAGTTAGTGCAAAACCAGGCAATAAAACTAATATACAGCACTTAATAAGCTTCTTTTAAAAGGTGCAAAACATATAGAGTGCATAATCTATATACTGTACTGTAACCGACAAATTTAATGTAAAAAATGTATTTGTATGGTGTTTTGTAAAGCTGGTAGATGAAAAGAGATGACACGCACATTTTTATCAGCATGAGAACTAGTGTTGAAGGAGGGGCCATTTACGGGATGGGAGTCATCAGAGGACAGTGAGCCAATACCAGCGTCTTCACTCTGGTATTTCCGAAGTACGCCTTTAGCATCGGGCGTCATCTGAAATGTCCGCAAGGACTCCCTTAATCAATGAACGAAAATACTTGCAAAGAAACCCATCATTTAGCAGTGTAACCCAGAAGTAATAGTGATATTATAAGACGGGTTTAAAGTACACAAACAGACAAGCTTGCACTAAGTTACAAATATCTAGTTACACACTCAATAAATAGTAATTTACAATAATCTGCAATACTAATTAAGTGGAAGTATCTTTTATTAATTCGTATTGCGATGAAAATATCAGATACTAATAATAGCCCAATCACAATGTAGCTTTACACATTACTAGTGCAAATCAAAATCAAAAGAAAATGCAAATTTGAAATGCAGGATGCTAATACTGACAAGAGACCTGTAATGCCACAAACTAACCACACACTATAGATAAATTAATTTTACTGCTTCTCTTGAGTACAATTGTTATAATTTAGTGTTACCTGAATATATTTTATTTTAATCAATACAGAGTATGTGTATATAGAGTATAATATATTACATACATACATGCATGCATACACTCACAAATATTCACACACACACGAGCTGAGCTCATCCCAACAAACGTATCTAGGCTCAATATAATAGATCACATGGATCCGGACCCATTCCATACTCTCTAGATTTTTGTTGTATATCAAGGTTTTTCACATTTTTTTGCTCTTTACTGCAGTTTTCTTCTGCAAATGATAACTCACTCTTTCCTCATATTTGCACACAAATAATATTGTATTTGAACAACATATTTTTAAGTAAAAAAAAAAAATTACAATATTATATAAATACAGCACAGTGGAGCTTTGGTTTGGCAAATCTCTACTTGTATTGCAAACATTTTCATTCAAATTTACACAAGTTTGCTTAATTATTGTGCAACGAAGTGCGGTGCACACAAATTTGGGTGTGATTTTGGCCACAGTCTACCTACCTATTACCTCTAAACTTTCAAACTTGTAAAATGTTTACACGAGTGAAAATATTATATATTAGTAGTAGTAGGCATCCAGCAGTCTCTGAATACTATGGAGTTGCACTCTGGTTGTCGAGAGCACACTGTGTCTGATAATTTTAGGATATATATTATTATCCTAATATTATCCTAATATTATCAGACAGTTGGGACCAGGAATTGAATCTGCCTCCCCCCACCCCCCACCCCAAAAGAGACCTAAGGGAGCCTGGGGTCAGAAATTCCCCGAGAACCAAGGAAAATCTACGAGAAAGCATGCCAGTACTCCAAAACAGGTAACTGATTGGAAAGATTTGTAATCCTATATACATCGAAGTTTGAGCTTCATTCTGCCTCCGGTTCTTGAGATTATCTTGAGATGATTTCGGGACTTTAGTGTCCTCGCGGCCCGGTCCTCGACCAGGCCTCCACCCCCAGGAAGCAGCCCGTGACAGCTGACTAACACCCAGGTACCTATTTTACTGCTAGGTAACAGGGGCATAGGGTGAAAGAAACTCTGCCCATTGTTTCTCGCTGGCGCCCGGGATCGAACCCGGGATCACAGGATCACAAGTCCAGTGTGCTCTCCGCTCGGCCGACCGGCTCCCTAATAAAAAACGTGGAACGCTTCACGATTTTGCGTGTCATCCTTGCGCAGGGGCCATGCTAAAGTTCTCTGCATCGTTCCAATTTTAGTATATGTACTGCCAAAGCGAGTACTCGTGAGGAAGCGAAGCGGTTCACCAAAGTGCATTCTTGGGTCTTGGTAGACGACCTGGAATCATGATCATTCCACAGGCATCCGATGTCTTGTCATGTCCCAGTTCTGGTGCTGGTAGACTTGCTTTGGTTTGGAAAAATAGATCCACACTCTTTTGAGTACTGTATTGTCATCTTTTCTGTTTTGGCTACATTATGAGGTTCCACTTTTCTCATGGCAGGCATTTATTTATTTTTTTTCACTGGGAAAATGACTGGAAGGAAGCTGACTCAGGATTTAATATTTATAAATAGGGTGCTGCCTTTGAGACAATTGTTGTTTTGTATGCACCAGCTCTGCCAAGCAGTACTTGGTTGTGGAAACTCCCTTTCTCAGTGCTTAAGTTGTCAAGTTCCTCTTGGTGGTGGACCACAAGCCATGCCTCAAGTTGGTAGGTGTTTGTAGGGTTTAGACTTTACCTGGATTATACCGGGATGATCTGGGAGTTCCTCTGCTCCCCAAGCCCGTCCCCGGGCCAGACTTGACTTGTGAGAGCTTGGTCCAATAGACTGTTGCTTGGAGTAGCTTGCAGGGCCATATATCCATTACAGCCTGGTTGGTCCAGCACTTCTTGTAGAAAACTGTCCAGTTTTTTCTTGAAGAAAAAACTTTTGTTCTGGCAATATTTCTTATACTTGCTAGGAGAATACTTAATGACTGTGGACCTCTAATGTTCATACAGCATTCTCTGATTATGCCTATGGCACCCCTGCTCTTCAATGGCTCTATGCATTTCCTTCCATATCATTCACTCCAGTATGTTGCTGTTATACTGTGCAAACTTGGGACCTTGCCCTTCAGTATTTTCCATGTACTGTATATATTATTTGATACCTCTCTCATCTCCTTTCTAGAGAGTACATTTTGAGAGCTTTGAGATGATCCCAATAATGATCCAGGTGCTTTATCGTGTCTATGCATGCCATACGTGTTTTCTGTTCCTTCTATTTCAACAATCTCTCCTGCTCTGAAGGGGAAGGTGAGCATCGAGCAGTATTCAAGGCAGGGCAGCAGCAGTGATTTGAATAGTATGAGCACTGCGATGGGATTCCTAGATTTGAAGGGTCTCATAATCCATCCTATAATTTTCTAGCCAAGGCTATATTTGCTTGGTTATGCTCCCTAAATATTAAGTCATCTGACATCATTATTCCTAGATCCTTTACATGTTGCTTTCCTACAATAGGCAGATTGTGTTTTGCACCCTGTACTTTAAGGTATTTATTTTTACCATACCTAAGCACAGTACAGTACCTGGAATTTATCACCGTTAAATCGTGTTATTTTCTGCTGCCCAATCAACAACTTTAGTAATTTTGTAGTTTTTCAATGTCTTCTACACCAGTAAATTTCATGCTGATTTTTGTTTCATCTGCAATATATGACATGAAGCTGTGACTTGTATATTTGTCTATATCTGATACAAGAAAGAAAAGCAGTAGTGCAATGACTGTGCCCTGAGGTACAGAAGGTACAGGTGGTCTTTACTGATAAGTTACACAGGGTCTATCTGTAGTTTATCTGTAGCCTGTTTTGAGAGTTCTACTCTCCAAGCCTGACTTGGGGCTAGGGTTGTTTGGTGACAACTTAATTCTCTGGATGCTGTGGCACCAATCCCAATTTTGAGAGATGGTAGATCAACAGATTACAATACTGTGGGTAGGACATACACAGAGGACATGGTCAAGTGCAAAACAAATGATGATAATCTTACCTAAGAGCCTGTAAACCCTGCCAATGTGAGGAAGAGTCTAAGCTGCACGTGATGAGTGTTTACTTGTGTCATCAACAAATTTTATCATTGAAAAGGAAATAGTTTTTTGTAATCTGCAGCAAGGAGATAAATTGAACAAAACAGGATACACTGAATGTAAGCGGATATGTTTAATCGCTTTAGTTATGTGAATAAGAGATTCAAACTTTTACATTGATCCCAGGTTGCATTTTGTTTACTAAAAAAAAAGTACACTTTTTATTTAGTAAAGTAAATAAAAAATACTAAATATACTCTTCACTAAATATGATCAATATCATTTAGTATTACTACATGTAAAACCAGAGTGAAATACAGCTATATAAATCAGATACAGCTAATATACTCATTGTCAACTTGAGAATGGTCCAGGACGGACGAAACGTCGTCGTCCCTTCACTTTCTAGTGTGTGGTCTGGTCAACATACTTCAGCCATGTTATTATGACTCATCACCTGCAGATACTCATTAGTGTGTGTTAAGTAAAGCAACGTTGATCACAATATCCATTACTGTTTGAAGGACGCTCAAAAATTTGTCAACTCTCTCTACAGCTTTATAAATTAATTTGATCGGGAAGGTTTGCAGGATGTAAATGTAATACAGATGCAGAACTTGAAACTGTAAATTTCAATAAAAATTGTACAAGAGCCATAGATACCAAAAAGAAAAGAAATGGAATATAAGAGTCCAAACCTACAATCACACAAGAAATACAAACCCAAAATGACTACATGGTAGTCAAAGAAGGACGAAAGAAAATTTGAGACATGGACAGCAGACAAATGAAAACATTTGTCTCAGCCCATTTTAGAAAAATCATTAAAAATAACTACATGTGAAATATAAAATCCAGAGATGAGGATCAATCAACAAATTCAAGGAAATAGAAAGAAAAATGTGCAAAACCATATGTTAACAATTTGAAAGTGTTCATGCAAAGAGTGGTTTTTCAGATCTCTCCTGTCTGTGTCACTATCATTGATAAATAATGGGAGTTACTAATCTATTTCAGCATCATTAAGTGATGCTGTGGGCATAAGTTACATGGTGGTGGTGTGAGCTGCTGATGCCTGCATTACTCATGGTTGCCATGTTAGCACCGAGGCAAATTTTTTTATTATTGCCCACTTTTATACACGTGCTGTAAAATATGGTTATAGTATATCTAGACTAGTACCTCAGCACTTGAACAGCTCCTAACTCAAATAATTCGGCACTCAAACATTATTAGAGAATTAAAACACTCGGTATCGAACGTTTACTCAGCACACGAATGTAAACGTGTGTAATATACGAGCCAGTTTTCCCTGCAGCTGTCGTTCATTGCACAACCCCATTAAACTTCTCTGTAAACTTTCTCATGTTTCCCTGAATATTTGTTATAATCTTAGAATAAATAATTCACCATGGCACCTGAGAAAGTTTGTGATACGAGCCAAAGGAAAAGAAAATTAACTAGAACCATGATAGCAGAAAACTGAAGAGGTTGAGAAATTGTAGTTGATATGGATAAATGACCAACAGTTGGCTGGTGACAGTATGTCCGAGATCATTATTCGTGAAAAAGCAAAACAACTGTATAGTCATCTCTTACAAAAAAACCTGGAACAAGTGCCAATATTGAAGTGTTCAAAACCAGTCATAGGTGGCTTGAGAAATTTAAGAGAAGTGGTCTTCATAGTGTGGCAAGCCACGGGGAGGCTGCCAGTTCTAACAAAGATGCTGCTGAGAAATTTGTTATCGAGTTGGTGACTGTAGAGGCCGATTGTTTTAATTCCCCACAAGTGTTCAACTGTGATGAGACAGGCTTGTTCTGGAAAGTGATTCCAAAGAGGACCTATATCACTCAAGAGGAGGAGTCATTATCAGGACACAAGTCAATGAAGGACAGACTGACTTTTTTTTTGTTGTGTGGGAATGCAAATGCAAGCAGGAATTTTAAACTGAAACCTTTGCTAGTCTATCACTCAGAGAACCCAAGGATGTTTAAGAAAAACAACGCACTGAAAAGAAAGTTACAAGTGACATGGAGGGCTAACACCAGAGCTTGGGTAACCAGGCAATTTTTTGTTGAGTGGGTTAATGAAGTGTTTGGTCCTAGTGTCAAGGAATACCTCATGAGGAAACAATTGCTTCTGAAGGCCCTTCTTGTGATGGACAATGCTCACTCAATTTGTGAGACCAAAATTGGAGCATGCAGCAATGGTGTGGTGCCCATATCACAAGAAGCACATGAATAAATTATACAGGGTGCAAAGACATGCTACTAAATGCCTCCTGAATTTTAAGAACATGAGCTATGAGTAGTGACTGGAGGCATTAAACATGCCAAGACTGAATGATAGATGTAAAAAAGGGAATATGATCACAACATGCAATAACAAACAAAAAATCAGCAACAGTAATTTTTGAAACCTGTAACTTCAAAAACAATTAGTCATAGATAAGAAGCTAAGGAAACAAAGCTGCCAAAAAATATAAGAGTTCTCTTTTGCAGAGAGGTGTACAAGGCTGGAACAAGTGAACAGGTGGTGGATCCCAAAATCATCGGTAATTTCAAATTATTCTATGACAAATAATACTGGGAAGGCAGAACACCAGCACTGCTCCCATCCTCATACTACTCTCGGGTATTTACACACACACACACACACACACACACACACACACACACACACACACACACACACACACACACACACACACACACTCCTGTTCTAACTTTTGTGGTGTGGTGTGTTTGTACACACCACACCAAGTCCTGTTCTTCAGGCCCATTCCTGGTTGAACCATGGGTGAGTACACACGCACACACCAACCCCTTTTCATCATACCATATCATTGAAATCAGTACAGTACAGCATGCTTGTAATGTACAACTTTGTCACGCCTGAGAACATGAACCTATTTTCCCCATGTGTTATTAATTTTAAATTGCACGTTTTTATATAATGCCCCATTTTCCATAAACCTAACTCCAGTATATTAAATGTGAAATATACCATAATAACTTACAATATGTCACATTTAATTTTGACTTATGCATCCCAATGCACATTCTTGCGGCTTCATGAAACATGAAGCATTTACAGAGCATCATGATGATTAAGTCAAGTTAACAGTGATTTTTTAATGTTCAAAATCACTATGCAGGTTAAGCACACACATCTTGTGCCAAGTTAACATAAAGGAAGGCAAAATAAAGGTGGATTCGGGACCAAATCTTTCTATACCAAATGAAAAATCAACAGAAAATTGATAAATCATATAAAGTATTAGACACATTTGCTTATAAAACAAATTTACTTTTATAAATAAAAGAAACAATAACGACAATGTAGAGCAAAAATTAAATTCATGATAACAGACTAATGCACGTCATTTATTTCATCCAACTATGGGCAACAATAGTAACTTCAAGTTTACATAATAAAGATACTGGAGTAACTCAAGTTTTCATATCAAAGTTTTACGGATCATCATCTCCACTGTCAACATTTAAAATTTCAGAAAAATAATTTTAAAGCTAAGACATGTACTGTATGTTCATATTAAGCAAATTTTATAAAACTATTCTTAAGAACGACAGAACTACCTTGAGAAGATCCATATTTTCCATGGACTTCCTCCGAGTTCTTGACTTGACATCTTCGGCAGATTCAGATAATTCTGAATCAACTGGAGTTGGAGGAAGACCCAGAAGTTTCCGGATATCAGTTAGGTTCATCTGTGCTGCGGCCTGACCAGTCTTGTCTCCAATCTGCCGGTGGTTTATGGCAAACTTTCAAAAGATTATTAATAAGAATATTACATGTAGATTTTTTCCAGTTCAATACTATGCAATTCTTTACAGTATACAAATGTAATTACAAAATTTAACTTTAATGCAAGTCTGGGTGCTTTGGGATTTCAAGTGACAATCTTATCTATGGAATTTATTGTGCTATGTACATTACAAGATGTCTTACCTCTTTAGAAATTTCTAAATGTCTAGTAGCATAATGAAGAGCCTTCTCATTATTATTTGTGGCTGAGTAAGCATTTCCCAAACTCCAGCAAGCTCGTCCTTCACCAACTTTATCGGTCAATTCTTCTGCTATAGCTAAATGACGTAAATGATAGTGGATGGCCATAGGATAGTCCCGCAGAAGTGTATAAGTGTTGCCAAGTGAGTAACATGCCTGGGCCTCCACTGCACGGTCACCCAGCTCTTGGGCTAACTGTAAGGTTTTTCTGCAAAGATATAAATCTTATAACTAACTTATCAATGAGTTGCATAGAGATGATCGTTAATTATAAAATTTAAACAAATTTCTAGAATTTTATTAGACATCCTAATATATCTATTTTACCTCTATTTGCACCACTATAAGATGGTGAACAGTTTAAATCACTGAATAAAATACATATTTCCACATAGTATGATAAATTGAAAGAAAGATATTCTTGTATTTCTTTCTAAGCAATGAATTCTTATCTAAATGGCACCTAATTTAATGTGTATAAAGCCAAGCATGACTTCCAAACATTATTAATAAGACCATATCTTCAGTTAGCCATTATGAAGAGTAAGATGCAAAATAATTAGCCACATTTTATTCACATTAACTCCAAATTAGCCATATTGTTTCACATTAGATTGAAACAACCATCTAATCCCATGTTTTGTTAACATGTAGTTGCCTTTCATGGTAGCCCCCCCTCAGTAGCTCCACTTGCACAACAGCATTGGCACTCTGGGCCCTATGGTCATATTGGATGTGCCAAGCTTCTTTGATAATCTCTGCCTACTAGAAACAAATACCATGTCACACATCTGCACACTATAAGGCAGGTAGTAATGGGGGGGGAATAGAAATAAATCCAATATAGAGGTGTTCCACCCTTAAAAAATGAGACATTTTGGCTCCCTCCGATGTATCCATGACTAGTGACCATTTACTCATGCTTGTTGGGAACCACTGCCCATTATGATTTTATTTATACACAAAAAGGTACATTGGTTTTGTGAGGGTACACGGGTGTTCTTACATTCTTGCAAAGCCAGTAACAGACAGCATTTAGAGCAGATTTTATATTAATTTTATAATAATATGTAAGGTAGCATGATGCGTTCGGCATGTGCCCATGATATTTTCCAATGCTTTGAAGATAAAATACAATTTTGATATGGAATTGTTAGTCAATGACTTCTATCCAATGGAACAGTTAAAATGAAAATTACATAATAAATTATTATTTTATGTTTTTTAATCTAGTGTTGAAATGTGGATGGGAAGTAAGGGGCTTGCACTTACCTAAGTGTGTTTTAGGGTTATTATGAAGATATTTTATTACACTACTCTCCTTGTAAGGTAAGCAACAAACCTGAATATGAGTCAATGGATGTAGACCATTGCAAAAGATTTTTTTTTAAACCAGGGGCCTCACAGGTTTGAATAAAATCCCCCGATACAATAAATTGGTTTCACCCCGCAATTCGTTCAAGCAAATTTACACTACATACACTACAGTCCTGAGTATATATAAAATAAAAGGTACCACCTTTGGTGCAATTGTAGGGACCCATAGTCTTGGAGAAGAGACTAAAAGGTATTCAGAGAAGACTTTTTAAATTCTCTCTGAACAAGTCAGTACTGTACCTGTATTTTCAATTCCTATCACCCATACTTTATTATTTTATACAATATGATTTATATATATTATATATAAAGTACAGTACACTCACACACTTATCCACACATTAGATTTACTTCATACTTTACTTTATACACTGTACAGGTACTAAAATAATACTCACTTATAATGCTCGGCTGCTGTTTCAAATTCTCCAAGGAATATATGAGCATTTCCTAAGTTACTGTGTGCTCTTCTCTCTGCAGCCTTATCACCAAACTCCTTTGCAATAGCTAATCTCTGTAAAAATAAAAAAAAATTACTCATTTTATTTTATGATTACAGGACAGTACAAATTAGTAATGTAAAACAAACTCAAATTCGTAATATTTGAGTTAAAAAACAACTATCATCAATGGCAAATTCCAGTAACAGCACTTCAGTACAGGAAAAGCTTAAACGTAAGAAGGTGTACAGGTTATAAGAGTGAGAGCTCCTTGTAGAAAGGAATGACAAGTCAAAGATCGCAAAATAATGTTAAAAGACCTAACATTGAAAAGCCCAAAAATCAACAGCCAGGAAAATTATAGCGTAGTTAACAATGAGGGTACATTTCAGAGCACTGGTGGTATCTCTTAAAAGTAAAATTCTTCAGCCCTCTCATTTCCTTTCAAGGCAAGCAAGATAGCAGAGCTTAAAAATATACTGTACAAAGATCTTGTAATGCCCACATAGAATTAATGAAACACAAACTATTGGGATTCCCTAAAAGCACGTAAATTGTAATGTTTTTAATGGAGGCAAGAGAGAATTAAATTTACACGTGGAAAGTACTGAAGGATTAGAGGCTCGGAACATTTACAGTCGGGCTTGTGGTGACGAGTTAGAACACTAAAATGTTAAATGACTCATGTTTTATCCTTAGGAAATGTGAGACTCATTGGAAACAACCTGTGCAAAGCAAAAGAACACTGTATAGACTGGTACACCCAACCAGTTCACATGATAGAATATTTGATGCATTTCTACCAAAACTAGAATTAGCTTTTGTATACTATGGCATTACGTTCCAATAGAGAGCTAATTTTGCACTCGATTCTGTTATCCAGTTATACTATTTGGGTGCAATTAACAATACAGTATAAACTAACTTACAGGTTCAAGATTAGCATTCATAATATCCACAGCACTTAAGTCATTTGTGAGTACATTTGATGTGTGTTTCACCTCATTGTGGTAGCTAATAGCTTGAGTGAAGTTTCCCAGAAGGTAATGCGTGTTCCCAAGATTTCCACAAGCCCGTCCCTGAGCCGACCGATCATTAAGTTCCTCCATCAGACGCAGGTTAGCACTGGAAAACATTAAAAATATATCAGTCGTGTTGAAAAAATGTAAAAAAAATCGTTGGTAACTAACTAGGCTCTTTGATAAGAGAAAAGGCAGAAAAAAATGAGGATTACTAAATGTATTTGACTGAAAAGGCTGCAAAATAGGTAATTATATCATGGATACAGATAACTAGTACAGTCAGTCAAAGTACTGTGCCACAGACAATGAAGTAGTCAACATAATACTGTACAAGAAAATGCAATATGAAAATACTCACGCATAATACTCAACGGCTTTCTGAAGACAGTGTTTAACTTCATCGCTGAATCCTCCAGGTTCCTGAGGTCCTATACGTCCAAGATGTTTACCTTGAGCATGGTAGACATTACCCAAGTTATAAAGAGCTCGACCTTCACCGACCTTTTCAGTGATAAGACAATAATTAAATGAAAAATACAGAAAAAATCTGAATTATCTAACCAACCATGCAAACAAATTAATTTTAAATGCAACTGCAAAAAACCACAGCATATACATAACACAGTAATGTTCATTTAATATATAAATTTATTTACCTGAAAGGATACAGTCATAATGAGCATGTTTGTGGATGACAATATGCTACTAATGCTAAGTCCTAAACAACCCTCATGACCTAACCTTCACAATGATGACAGACAAAGTAAGCATAGAGCAATAAATGGCAGAGTTAATGTGGATAAATAACACTTCATGGAGTACAGAATGAATGAAACCAGGTCATATTCAGATTATAATTTAGGTGAAAAGACTATGAAGAATTTGAATAAGGAAAGAAATTTAGGAGCGATCCTGGACAATGAATTTTCACCAGAGGATCACATCAAACACACAGCAAGAGGAGCCTACCACTACTCTGGCCAATTTGAGAACTGCCTTTAAATACAGTACACGGATGGAAAAATGCTCATAAAATTGCTCACAACATACATAAGAACAAAATTATAATATGCAGCAGTTGCATGGTACCAGTTGCATGGTACATGCATATGTATAGCAGTTGCATGGAAAGGAGACGAGAGAGATACCAAATAATATACACATGGCAAATACTGGAGGGCCAGGTCCCAAATCTACACAGTAAAATAACAACGTACTGGAGTGAACGATATGGAAGAAAATGCAGAATAGAACCAGTGTAGAGCAGAGGTGCCATAGGCACAATCAGAGAACACTGCATGAACATCAGAGGTCCACGGTTGTTCAACACCCTTCCAGCGAGCATAAGAAATATTGCTGGAACAATAGTGGACATCTTCAAGAGGAACCTAGATTGTTTCCTCCAAGGAGTGCCGGACCAACCGGGCTGTGGTGGGTATGTGGGCCTTCGGGCCACTCCAATCAACAGCCTAGTGGACCAAACTCTCACAAGTCAAGCCTGGCCTCAGGCCGGGCTTTGGGGAGTAGAAGAACTCCCAGAACCCCATCAACCAGGTACCCATACCTCAAAATGTAAATAAATTATAAAAAAAGTGCAAATCCATACTATTAAATGGATGTCACCCAAAACACAAGAGCTATAAGGAGATGCTTGAAGCATTAAATATATCAAACTAGTAGAAAGAAGAAAAAAAAAAAAAAGAGGTGATATAACCACCACCACCATCACAATTTTTATGCAAATTGACAAATTGAAGCCAAGACAACAAAGGCGCCCCAAAAAATGTGAGAATTATCTTTTGAGGAATGATAGACAAATAAAATTAATTAAATGAGAGGGTAGTGTATGCCAAAACCACTGGAAGCTTCAAAGTATAAGACAAAGATTATTGGGAAGATGAGACACCATGAGCTTCTCTCTCATCCTGTATCTTAGCTAACTTAAAAATAAAAGTTCAAACAATAAAAAACAAAAAAGTTGTAATAAGCAGAACTAAGAAATGAAAAAATAATGGAGACATGTGGAGGGCCAACAACAAACAGCCATGTGCTCAGTAGTGTTTGCAATGTAAACAATGGAGATTGTCGCCAAGGGCTCAACGAGAAGGCAGCGTCTCTGAAGCAACGATCTGGGATAGAAGAGCTGCAGGAGGAGGAAGTAAAAAAGCACAAAATTGAGGAGAGTTTCCTTCTTCCTTTTTTCCTACTTCCCCTTTAACCTCCTATCTCTTCATCCTCTTACTTTTCTATCAATTCTATTTCTAACTATATCTTAACTCTTTCCACTCATCTTCCTCAGCCTCCTCTTTCCTCCTCCTCTCTAAGTCTACCCCCCATCCCATTTTCTCTCTTATTCTATACTTTCCCTTTCACCTAACCACTTTTCTTCCTCTATATGTTTTTATCTTTCTTTTTCTATTTCCGATACGTTACAGAGCAACCAACGTATCAGCTCAGATAGGATCATTCAATTTCAGTTGATGTCTTTATTCTGGGCTGGGACCCTTTGTTTGGCACAGCACAAGATAAATTCACAAGAAATAGGGAACTTTTATCAAGCAGCAGCTATAAGGAGCAAGGGCCACAAGGACAGATAATGGTTAGGTCCAATCTTACCTCCAAAACCTCATTCAAAAATGAGAAGCAGAATATCAGAGGAGTTGAGCATCACAAACATCCCAAGATCATAGCCATGATGGTAAACTAACGACTGACCATCAGATGCAGCAGCGGCAAGAGGCAAGTCTTCCAACAAAGAAGGGCCAAACTATATGGGTTAATGAAGAGAGCACCAGCATAAGAGTGCTGAGAAGATATGGAGATACCAGGGCAGCACAGCCACTGGGCAGTCTATTTACCTACAATTTACTTGAAGTCAGTCTTGAGAGTACTGTACTTCCACTCTTCAAGCTCGACTGAGAGCTAGGCTTATCTGGTAATAACTTTATTGTGAGGCTATTGCTAGCAGTAGCCCACAGACCCACATATCCATTACAACCTGGCTGATCCTGCATTTCCTTCAAGTACTTGTCCAATTGCCTCTTGAAAATTTCTGCTTCTGTTCCGGCAATATTTCTTACTTTTAATGGCAGGAGGCTGAAAAATTATGGGGTTCTGATGTTTATACAGAGTTCTGTGTTTATTACTCTTCTCTTCACTGGATCTATTCTGCATTTCTTCATGTCCTTCCAGTAAGCCATTCTGTTATGCATACAGTACAGGTACTTGGAATTCTACCTTAAGAGTATCTTCCATGCACTGTCCTGTATATATATTAGGTAATATCCCTCTTAGTACTAAGCCATATTCAATAAGAAAGCAGAGAGATTTGAAGAGATGCAGCATTGCGATGGCATTCTTGGATTAGAAGATTATCATAATCGACCATCTCATTTTCCTGGCAAATTTTAAGTTTGCCGTGTTATGCTCACTAAATGTTAGGTAATTTGATATAATTATTCCTAAATTATTTACATGCAGTTTCTGTTTATGATATTTGATTGCATCTTGTAATCCTGTATTCAGTTGAAATTCTTTGCTTTTATTCATCATATCAAAGTTGCTGGAATTTATCACTGTTGAATGCTGTATGTATTCCATTGCCCATTTAAAGACTTTATCATAACTATTTTTTTTCCAGTGATTAACAAGGCAATTTCATGTATTGTCCCCAAAGGATGACACGAAGCTGCAATTCATATTTTTGTTCTTGCAATGCCTCATTGGTCACCACCAACAACAAAGGTCACTACTTAGGAGGCATAACCCAGGGTTATCTTACAAAGTGGGATAAAGTGGGATACAAAGTGGGAGCTTTAAATTAACATTCAATAACAAAGGGTCAACGAAGCAGAAGTATCGGCTATCTGCACCTTGTCTTCGAGCTCCTGGGAGATGGAGAGGTGTCGCTCACAGCAACATATAGCCTCCTTGAACTTGCCCATCACTTTCAATGTGTTGCCAAGGTTGCCAGATGCCTTGGCCACACCCAGGCGATCACCCATCGTCCTGCAAAATCAAAGAAAAGGATAGGTACTCTATATTCAGCATATGCTACTTCAATGGAAAAATACATAAGAACACAGTCTTGGCCATACAGTAAAAACAAGATTAATTGTCAGGGATCAAATCACATTCTTTAACTAAAATTTGTTAATATACACAAATGTTCATGTAATATATTGCACACCAAAATAAAATGTTGGGGGTAAAAAGGATGTTTCTACCCTGAAGTACTGATAGGGGGAGGGAGGGGAAGAGAAGGACAGAAGGGAGAGGGAGTAGGAAGATGGGGAGGAAGGGAAAGAGATGGGGAGGAAGGGGAAGAGATGGGGAGGAAGGGGAAGAGATGGGGAGGAAGGGAAAGAGATGGGGAGGAAGGGGAAGAGATGGGGAGGCAGGGGAAGAGATGGGGAGGCAGGGGAAGAGATGGGGAGGCAGGGGAAGAGATGGGGAGGCAGGGGAAGAGATGGGGAGGCCGGGGAGGAGATGGGGAGGCAGGTGGGGAAGATGGGGACAGAGGGAGGGGGAAAGACTGACAGAAAGGGAAGGGGAAGATGCAAACAGAGGGAGGAGACAGACAGAAGAGAGGAAGAAAAAAACGGGGACAGTGGTGGGGAGGAAGATGGACAGCAGAGGGAGGAAGGCAGGAAAACAGGGACAAAGGGGGGGGGGGAGAAAAAGACAGGGATAGACGGGTGGGAAAGTAAAGATATGGGGGGGGGAGGAAAAGGACGGAAGGGGGGGCAGAGAGGGGGAGGAAAAGGACGGAAGGGGGGGGGCAGAGAGGGGGAGGAAAAGGACGGAAGGGGGGCAGAGAGGGGAAGCCAAGTGCAGAAGGTGGAGGGGGAATACAGACGAAAGAGAAGGGACAATGCCACGGGGGGGGGGGTGTAGTAGGGGAGGGGGACATGAATGACAAGGTTCATAGAGAAAGGTGGGGGGGGGGGGGAGTAGGAAACAAGAACTGAGGGGGAGTGGGAAACAAGAACAAGGGGAGGGGAGAGTGGGAAACGGGAACAGAACAGGGCGGGAAAACAGCGACAAAGGAGGGAGGGGGAAACGGGGGCAGAGTGGGGCAGGGGGAAACGGGGGCAGAGTGGGGCAGGGGACAACGGACAGAGGGGGCAGGGGACAACGGACAGAGGGGGCAGGGGACAACGGACAGAGGGGGCAGGGGACAACGAACAGAGGGGGGCAGGGGACAACGGACAGAGGGGGCAGGGGACAACGGACAGAGGGGGCAGGGGACAACGGACAGAGGGGGGGCAGGGGACAACGGACAGAGGGGGGGCAGGGGACAACGGACAGAGGGGGGGCAGGGGACAACGGACAGAGGGGGGGCAGGGGACAACGGACAGAGGGGGGGCAGGGGACAACGGACAGAGGGGGGGCAGGGGACAACGGACAGAGGGGGGGCAGGGGACAACGGACAGAGGGGGGGCAGGGGACAACGGACAGAGGGGGGGGGGGCAGGGGACAACGGACAGAGGGGGGGGGGGGGCAGGGGACAACGGACAGAGGGGGGGGGGGCAGGGGACAACGGACAGAGGGGGGGGGGCAGGGGACAACGGACAGAGGGGGGGGGGCAGGGGACAACGGACAGAGGGGGGGGGGCAGGGGACAACGGAAAGGGGGGGGGGGCAGGGGACAACGGACAGAGGGAGGGGGGCAGGGGACAACGGACAGAGGGAGGGGGGCAGGGGACAACGGACAGAGGGGGGCAGGGGACAACGGACAGAGGGGGGCAGGGGACAACGGACAGAGGGGGGCAGGGGACAACGGACAGAGGGGGGCAGGGGACAACGGACAGAGGGGGGCAGGGGACAACGGACAGAGGGGGGCAGGGGACAACGGACAGAGGGGGGCAGGGGACAACGGACAGAGGGGGGCAGGGGACAACGGACAGAGGGGGGCAGGGGACAACGGACAGAGGGGGGGCAGGGGACAACGGACAGAGGGGGGGCAGGGGACAACGGACAGAGGGGGGGCAGGGGACAACGGACAGAGGGGGGGCAGGGGACAACGGACAGAGGGGGGGCAGGGGACAACGGACAGAGGGGGGGCAGGGGACAACGGACAGAGGGGGGGCAGGGGACAACGGGCAGAGGGGGGGCAGGGGACAACGGGCAGAGGGGGGGCAGGGGACAACGGGCAGAGGGGGGGGAGGGGACAACGGTCAGAGGGGGGGGGAGGGAACAACGGTCAGAGGGGGGGGAGGGGACAACGGGCAGAGGGGGGGAGGGGACAACGAGCAGAGGGGGGGGGAGGGGACAACGAGCAGAGGGGGGGGAGGGGACAACGGGCAGAGAGGGGAGGGGATAGGGATAGTGGGGAAACAGGGACAGAGGGAAGTGGGAAACACGGTAGAGGTGGAACAGGGAGAGAGGGGAAGGGGGAAACAGGGATATAGAGGAATCAGGAACAGAGTTGAGGAAGGGAGAGTAAGCGTACTACAGTACGGACAAGAACTATAGAACATGTAACGTTTTCAACACACACACACACACACACACACACACACACACACACACACACACACACACACACACACGACATGGCTCACTACTTCAAGAGCGAGGTGGTACCTGTCCTCCAACAAGAAGACGGCCAAGCACTGCAGAAGAGTAGGGTACTGACCTAGCGACGGTGAGGTCCAGCTTGTGGTACTCCATGGCCTTGTCGTACTCCCCCAGGTAGAAGTAAGCGTTGCCAAGCTGGGAGTAGATGGCCGAGAGGGTGCGCAGGTCGTCCGTGCCTGTCTGTATGGCCGCCTCGAAGAAGGCCACGCCGGCCCGGCAGTCGCCAGCCTTGCAGAGCCGCTCACCCTCCAGGGCCAGCTCCAGACACGTACTCGAGTCCATCTGTCCAGCACACCAAAACATTAGTCTCACTGTACGTCACTCGCGCCACAAATTACACAACGTGTATCATTTGTAAATGCAATTCCTCATATAATCTTTCACAAACATCAAGGCAGTCATGACTCTCAGCGTGTACTTTGCTGAAGACACGAGTGTATATTACAGACAAACTTGCAAATATCAGACACAAGGAGTGAGTGAAGGAGGCGAGTGGGTGACTACACATACTACACACGTGGGTAGTGAGTGACCCAGTACGGGTACCGAGTTGTTGACCCTTCACACCAACTACCCCTCACATGCCATTTTTAAACTTTACTGTTGATGTCAATCATCATAAACACCATAATAAGTACCACACGTTGTCTATCACAACCGAGTCTATTCCAACAACTACCTGCCAAAGCAACCCTACAACAATGGCGGCACCTGCAAGCACGCACTTCCAGCCCTGGGCGCCTCTACTGCCACCCTCACTGCCCTAATCACACCTCTCGGGTCACTGTATTTATTTACTGTAACAAGGACAAATAAATCAGGAACATTACAGTATCAAATATGACATCTTTGAAGTATATGAAAATATACATTTATATAGCATGTCTCCATCACATTTGCAGCGTGGGAGGGGGGAATTTAATTTAACTTCAACAAACCATTTGCATGGGACAAAACCTATAAATAATCAAACATTTCATGGGACACAATACTGAACTCTCAAAGTTTAACAATGTATAAAGGCATTAATGCAGAAAAATATAAAATATGCATTAAATATATGCACAGAAGAAAGATCAGTACAAGGTTCAACCAAGAAGAAGAACGCAGATGATTATAGAAGAGGAGAAGGAAGAGTAGTCAAGCACTCAAGATGCCGCAAATGTCCCCATGAGAGCAGGTAAAACATCACAGATAAATTACGGAGGCAGACCAAAAACTAAATCACTCATACTAGAATGAAGAAATATAAAACGAATAGAAAGCCATCCAAGATATAGAATAAACAATGTTTCTTTACAAATGCATAAGACAAATCCAAAACCTCTGCAAGTATAATCACTTCAATTACAAGTAGAGCTACACACACCCAAGAGCATAAAGGAATGAGCGAAATCTTGAAAGAGCATAATGATTCTCTGTTTAGCGCTAAATACAATGAAAGTGGAAGACTAACGTCTTCATAAACTCAGACCCACAAAGAGAAAGAGGCAGATGTCGGATATCATAATACCACAGGCTTCGATTGAGAAATATGCACTCGGGGTCCAGGGACAGAACTCCTAGAGTTCAATGTTCATAAAGAGGAAAAATACCATTAGCACGACACGGCATAATATGGAGGAAAATCCTGAAGACAGGTAACATCCGGCAGACCGTGAAAGGTTGTGAACACAGCCTCACTCCACAAGGGAGACAACACATTAGTTGTACTTACATCACGCATCACGGACCACTGCCAGGCTTTTGATATAGTGTAAAAAATGGTAACATGAGTACGCCTAGTGATTTAGAAACATTTTGAGCGGTATTTGAAATAAATCGGGCATTTTTAGTTTATTTTGTATAATAACCGATGAAAGTACTGGAAGCTGTGGCAACACAGGAGAGTTGGAAACTAATATATTTTGTTTTTTATTGTGCAAATATAAATCAATCATTCATTGAAAACAAGTTACATGAAAATATTTACAAAGTAAATTATATAATCAGAATTAATATTGCCGAGGATTTTTGTCTTTTCAAGTTTGGCGGGAAAATAGTCTGAAAACTATTTTGAAGCTTAACCCCTACATCGCCATCCATACCTTCCCTACATCGCCATCCATACCTTCCCTACATCGCCATCCATACCTTCCCTACATCGCCATCCATACCTTCCCTACATCGCCATCCATACCTTCCCTACATCGCCATCCATACCTTCCCTACATCGCCATCCATACCTTCCCTACATCGCCATCCATACCTTCCCTACATCGCCATCCATACCTTCCCTACATCGCCATCCATACCTTCCCTACATCGCCATCCATACCTTCCCTACATCGCCATCCATACCTTCCCTACATCGCCATTGGGGGCCTCGTAGCCTGGTGGATAGCGCGCAGGATTCGTAATTCTGTGCCGCGGGTTCGATTCCCGCACGAGGCAGAAACAAATGGGCAAAAGTTTCTTTCACCCTGAATGCCCCTGTTACCTAGCAGTAAATAGGTACCTGGGAGTTAGTCAGCTGGCTTCCTGGGGGTGGAGGCCTGGTCGAGGACCGGGCCGCGGGGACACTAAAGCCCCGAAATCATCTCAAGATAACCTCAAGATAGCCATCCATACCTTCCTCTCCATCAAAGGCTAACAAATTATGTTTTGAGATTGTATTTTCCCGCTAAAACTGCAGTGATAAACATCGTCAGCAATCTTAATTCTAGTTATATAATTAAAGTTGTAATTATTTACCAGTAACTCTTATTCAGTGAATGATTATGAGTTGTGTTTGCATAACAAAAATCTAAAAAAAAAAAAAATACTAGTTTAATGTTTTTCTGTATTGCCATTGCTTTCAAGGCTTCCGTCGGATAAAAATAAAACTTTACAATATCCGATTTCTTTCAAATACAGCTCAAAAGTAAAATAAATTTAAACACTAGGCTTTCTTGTGTCATTATTTTATTTTTACAATTGTACAGAAACCTGGGAATGGTTCCTGATCTGTGACAACAACACAACAGTTACCCTAAGATTTTTAATGAAAATATCCCACAGTACACAGAAAAAACTTAAGACAATTAACAGCAAATTTTGCTTTCTTAATTACACTATCGTATAAATACCTAAATCTATTTGTGAGTTCTCAATTCTTTTTTTAAATTCGTAAATTTTATTATTTATTTAGAAAGAACATTTTCCTGAATGGTAAACCTGTAATTGATCCTTCCAATGATACAAAACAAATTACTTTCATATATATTATATATATATATATATATATATATATATATATATATATATATATATATATATATATATATATATATATATATATATATATATAATGATAAAATCAGTAACACTATACCCAGGTTACAGTATCACAATAACAGCCCCAACACCATACCCCTGGCTAGAGTCACGATACAAAGTGTTGACACACACAGTAACACATCAACAAGTGCTGACACACACACAGTAACACAACAAGTGCTGACACACACACAGTAACACAACAAGTGCTGACACACACACAGTAACACAACAAGTGCTGATACACACACAGTAACACAAGTGCTGATACACACACAGTAACACAACAAGTGCTGACACACACACAGTAACACAACAAGTGCTGACACACACACAGTAACACAACAAGTGCTGACACACACACAGTAACACAACAAGTGCTGACACACACACAGTAACACAACAAGTGCTGACACACACACAGTAACACAACAAGTGCTGACACACACACAGTAACACAACAAGTGCTGACACACACACAGTAACACAACAAGTGCTGACACACACACAGTAACACAACAAGTGCTGACACACACACAGTAACACAAGTGCTGACACACACACAGTAACACAAGTGCTGACACACACACAGTAACACAAGTGCTGACACACACACACAGTAACACAACAAGTGCTGACACACACACACAGTAACACAACAAGTGCTGACACACACACACAGTAACACAACAAGTGCTGACACACACACACAGTAACACAACAAGTGCTGACACACACACAGTAACACAACAAGTGCTGACACACACACAGTAACACAACAAGTGCTGACACACACACACAGTAACACAACAAGTGCTGACACACACACACAGTAACACAACAAGTGCTGACACACACACACAGTAACACAACAAGTGCTGACACACACACACAGTAACACAACAAGTGCTGACACACACACACAGTAACACAACAAGTGCTGACACACACACACAGTAACACAACAAGTGCTGACACACACACACAGTAACACAACAAGTGCTGACACACACACACAGTAACACAACAAGTGCTGACACACACACACAGTAACACAACAAGTGCTGACACACACACAGTAACACAACAAGTGCTGACACACACACAGTAACACAACAAGTGCTGACACACACACAGTAACACAACAAGTGCTGACACACACACAGTAACACAACAAGTGCTGACACACACACAGTAACACAACAAGTGCTGACACACACACAGTAACACAACAAGTGCTGACACACACACAGTAACACAACAAGTGCTGACACACACACAGTAACACAACAAGTGCTGACACACACACACACAGTAACAACACATCAACAAGTGCTGACACACACAGTAACACAAGTGCTGACACACACACAGTAACACATCAACAAGTGCTGACACACACACACAGTAACAACACATCAACACGTGCTGACACACACACAGTATTACATCAACACGTGCTGACACACACACAGTAACACAAGTGTTGACACACACACAGTAACAACACATCAACACGTGCTGAGACAGTAACACAACAAGTGCTGACACACACACAGTAACACAACAAGTGCTGACACACACACAGTAACACAAGTGTTGACACACACACAGTAACAACACATCAACACGTGCTGAGACAGTAACACAACAAGTGCTGACACACACACAGTAACACAACAAGTGCTGACACACACACAGTAACACATCAACAAGTGCTGACATACACACAGTAACACAACAAGTGTTGACACACACACAGTAACAACACATCAACACGTGCTGAGACACACACAGTAACACAACAAGTGTTGACACACACACAGTAACAACACATCAACACGTGCTGACACACACACAGTAACACAACAAGTGTTGACACACACACAGTAACAACACATCAACACGTGCTGACACACACACAGTAACACATCAACACGTGCTGACATACACACAGTAACACAACAAGTGTTGACACACACACAGTAACAACACATCAACACGTGCTGACATACACACAGTAACACAACAAGTGTTGACACACACACAGTAACAACACATCAACACGTGCTGAGACAGTAACACATCAACAAGTGCTGACACACACACAGTAACACATCAACAAGTGCTGACACACACACAGTAACACAACAAGTGCTGACACACACACAGTAACACAACAAGTGTTGACACACACACAGTAACAACACATCAACACGTGCTGAGACAGTAACACATCAACAAGTGGTGAGGCATTACAGGATAGCGTGTTGGGGTAGGTACACACACAGTAAGCCAGGAAGAAGTGCTAGGGGCAGGCGAGGCAGGACACACTTGGGGTGTAGGTGTAACAGGCAGCAAGCTCTGGGTCTCCACAGCCAGACAGGCCCCCTCCTCCCTACGCTAATCTACCACACCTACTGATTGACTGACCCACACTCACCCTACTTTATAATATAATATTGTTACTTCTCCCCCATCCTCCGCTGGTGCTCCAGTCACCTCTGGCTTTGCAATTACATTTCCTGAAAAAGTAAAATAGATATCTTATTGATACCATGTCGGCTACTTTGGGTAATGATTGCACAGATCATAGAGGTCTGGAGGCATCGGTCGTACAGTAATCTTCGCTTATGATATCAAGTACTGTCGAGTCTTATGGGTTGAGAAGTAGTAATAGCGGACATGAGCCAGCACGGTCTATCTTCTTGAGAGGTCAGTGGTACGCACGTACGCGCACGAACGCATGCATGCGCACGCGCACACACACACACACACACACACACACACACACACGCGCACACACACGCGCACACACACGCGCACACACACGCGCACACACACGCGCACACACACGCGCACACACACGCGCACACACACGCGCACACACACGCGCACACACACGCGCACACACACACGCACGCACGCACGCACGCACGCACGCACACACGCGCGCGCACACACACGCACACACACGCGCACACACACGCGCACGCACACACGCGCACGCACACACACACTATACTTGCATAAACCGAAACAATTGTATTTGGTAAACTTTTGTATTTGGTTTGATGAAATTGAACTGTGATCTGTGACCACCAAGTGCTGTCGGATCGTTGGGGATATAGCCTAGGCTACCAATGACACTTGTACAGTCAGTTTGGACAGGTGATCAGAGTATTGGACTCGCCAGTGGGTTTTCAGCTCCTGGGTGTCTAAGGTTCGAACCCTTTCATGAGGAAGAGTTTTCCCATATATATGTGTGTGTGTGTGTGTGTGTGTGTGTGTATTATATATATATATATATATATATATATATATATATATATATATATATATATATATATATATATATATATATATATATATATATATATATATATATATAATATAATATACTATACACACACACACACACGCGTATTCTTCAGAAATCTAGAGAAAGGGCTTTCCTGCTATATACAGCAAAGATGAGATCCACACTTGAATATGCATCCCCAGCATGGAACCCTTACTTGAAAAAGGAGAAGGAGAAACTAGAAAAGGTCCAGAGATATGCAACAAGTACGACAACAATGCTTCAGTGAAGTACGTGATTATCAAAAGAAGGGCTTGAGTGAAGGGTGAGGCAGAGTAGTGTACACATGAAGCACACCACCCACCAACAATGAGGAAGGTCACGCAGGTTGTGGACGGCAGTGTGATGTCACTGGCAGGTTTACATTGTCACACCACCAAACCACAAACACCAAAACTGATACTAACCCCGAGGCTCTTAATCCTCCAAATTACATTATGAAGGTGACGAGGCTTTTCGCCTGTACTTCACGGTAGGGGTGAAGCATGAGCGAGGGGGCATTTGAGCCACGACCACACCGAGCTCCTCGTGACAGGTAGTGAAAAGCAAGCCAGGTGTCGGTGGGGTGACAAGGTCTCACTCACCATTGAAGGGGTCACGTCCGTGTGGTGGTGGTAAGTCCGTCTTCACTGTCACCTTCCTCAGTCTGCCCTCCAGCGGACACATCACCACAGCCACTACCCACGCTCACCGATCAACTTGTCCTCATACAAAGAACGTCGCTTTCTGCTCGTATGCGTTACTAAGGCCAAAAATCGTCGTATTAGAACATGGAAGCTGCTCGCGAAAGTGACTTTCTGGTTATGGGTCCTCTGGCTTAGTCTGTTAGGTCAGGAGAGGAGTCCTCTCCTAAGGTTTCAAAACGCCAAGAAAACGGTTAAATAAAATGTCCTCTGAGAGGACATTTTAAACTAACAGTTTTCTTGACGTTTTGAAACCTTAGGAGGACGGGGTTACCTTGAGGTGTTTCCGGAGCTGAGCGTCCCCGCGGCCCGGTCGTCGA
Source organism: Procambarus clarkii (assembly GCF_040958095.1). Taxonomy (NCBI): domain Eukaryota; kingdom Metazoa; phylum Arthropoda; class Malacostraca; order Decapoda; family Cambaridae; genus Procambarus; species Procambarus clarkii. Next base: position 3,743,230 of record NC_091231.1, read on the forward strand.
CCAGTCCTCCTGGTTGCTGGACTGATCAACCAGGCTGTTGGACGCGGCTGTTCGCAGCCTGACGTATGAGTCACAGCCTGGTTGATCAGGTATCCTTTGGAGGTGCACCATCCCCCGGCCCAGCCTCCAATACTACCCAGTACCCTCAATACTACCACCATTAATCATACCAGACTGACCAGGCCAGCACCACCACCACCACCGCTCACACCACACCAACACCAGACTTGTGTTCTACCCTGCTGAGGTGCAGTTCTGCTGCCTCGTGTACCACTAGGTACTCATGTACCTAGTGGTACTGTACCTCTTGTCATGGGTAATGTCGTTAACAGTGAGAGCAGCACTAGAGTAACCACAGTGCGGGGTAACGATATGTTTAACGAGAAGAGCGGCACTACTTCAAGTAGGTGTGACTTGTAGCAGCGGGAAGACTAAGACACAGGTGCCTTCCTCTCGTTAACCTATACAACATCAAAAGGAAGATGTACAAATTCCACTTGAGATGGGTGGAGGTCAGGGGTTACCCGAAGTTGTTTTCGAGAGTTCTTTTAATCCCACAGACTGGCCTGGGGCCAAACTTCCTGGTCTTAACTTGATCGATAAGACTGTTGCTTGTAGCGGCCCGTATGCCCCCACATCCATTACAACCCAGCTCGTCCGAAACTTTCTGCAGGAACTTATGCAACTTCCTCTTGAAAATTTTCCACTTTTGTGGAGAATTTTCTTATATTTGGCGGAATATGGTTGAAGAGCCGTGGACCTCTGATGTTCACACAATGTTCTCTACATGATGGCACTCCTAGTCACTGGCTTTTTGCTGTATTTCCTACCGGTTCTCTCGCTCCAGTAAGCTATTTAAGTATGCAAATTTGGGAACCGAGATTATATATATAATCTTCTATATACAAGTGTATTTCTAGTGGAATTTGTATCCACTTGATACAAATTATATATATTTATATAAATAAAAATGCAAATGTTCGTTTGTTCAAACTCGCTAATCTCCTAAAGTTCTTCACTGATTGTTTTGTAACGTTCCATTCGCATACGAGCGTGTTTTTATATGCCTACTATATAGATGTCATGTCTGACAGGTAAAGACTTTTTTTTTTAATTTCATGCGAGTTTTCATGTGAGGGAAATCTCTGAAACCTCTTTACCAATCGCTTTGAAATTTTGACAATATTGCATTCGAATATGCGCATGTTTTTATACCTACTATATATATGCTAAACACCTGTGACAGGTAAAAACATGATTTTTTTGGGAAAAACAGCGTTTACGTTGAGCAGATGGCAACACACGCTATACTAAATATGTTACAATTCCATTTCAATGATTCAGATTCCATTGATGAATTGAATTTTCATAGATTTCTATTGATTTTTATTTAATTATTTTGTGACACTGCATTGGAACCGAGCTGTGTTGTTCACCATACCGTTCATTTGGTGAATATAGTTTATATTTTATTTGTTCCCCCCCTTTATTTGTTCCTCCCCCGTCCCCTCGGGAACGGGGGAGGGGAGGATAAGGGGACGGGAGGGTTGCTACAGCAAGGCATGACCGGGTACAGATAGTAATAACAGCTAGTATTATATATATATATATATATATATATATATATATATATATATATATATATATATATATATTACACATATTCCTACTATTTTATACATTTCATCTGCTTTGAAAAGGGAGGCGAGTACCCAGCAATACTCAAAGCGAGAAAGCACGATTTTGGCAGGAGTGAATATGCTAAGCAATGAGCTGGTCATACAAAATTGTGGGTAATTCTGTCTGTGGTTACGTGCTCCGTACAAGCATCTTCAGTGTGACTGCCAGAGCCTCGATAACGCACGACTGGAGCCGACTCCGGGTACTGCACCTTCACCGATAATTACACAAACTGATAAGCTATTATGGCAACCATGGCTTTTTGAGAGCTCGGCTGTAAACAGTAAACACATTTATTTTCATCAGAAAGTTGTCAATAACGTCTCTGGGTCCTCCCCCCCCTCCCTCCCCACCAACACTTATAATAGCTTGCTGATACAATCGGGCGTCTCGACGCTCCGTCCACTATCAGGAAAAGGCGGTCCTGGCTTGTCCTGCATCAGTCTCATCTGCCTGTGGCCGTGTGATGACGTCCCGCTCATCACGTGGGCGTGTGATGACGTCCCACTCATCATGTAATTAACTACTTATGCCTGCGGGGGTTGAGCTTTGTCTCTTTGGTCGCGCCTCTCAACTGGCAATGTACTGGTGTACAGTTTCTCAGCCTATTGTGCTCTATCATATCTACATTTGGAACAGTATAGTGTCTCCCCAACACATCACTTCCTAGTGCTTTCCATTTGTTAACTACTGTGACACTGAAAACACTTACTTATCCTGTCTCCGTGGGTCATTTAGCTACTAAGTTTCCATCTGGTGAAAGTACCACTCGTGTTAAATAGTCTTGTCTGTATTTACCCTCTCAATTACTAGTAATTAATTTTGAGAATTTTGTGGGTGGTAATCATGTCTTCCATAACTCTTCTTTCCTCCAGTGATATGAGGTTAAATTCCTGCAGCCTTTCCTCATAGCTCACACCTCTCAGCTCCAGGACTAATCTGGTGGCATATCTCTGAACGTTCTCTAACTTCACATTGTGTTTGACTAGACAGCTGCACGCTGGCACTACATACTCCAAGTTTAGCGTGATGTATGTTACACACAAGGACCTGAATAATGCCTTACACTACACTCCAGGACAACACTCCTACAACCCTATAGCCATAACAATCGCCAGATGCTGGTAACATCTCTCAAACACTACATACATCTAAACAACCATACCTCCAGAGGTACCAGAAAGTAATCACAAAAAAAAAAAAAAAAAAAAAAAAAAAAAAAAAAAAAATTACTTCACGTCATAAGAGAATCGGAAGCTTTAGCTAGGAGCGGAGAAGTTGCGGACTTGAACACAGAACAGTTAATACCCCAATTAATTCAACAAAACCCATAAATTATCGGGATCGTTTATAATCACCCAAGTTGTATTCCCTGGAATGTTGACGATATGTTTATTATAACCAGCAGCTGAAACCTGTTAAGAAGAACGGGTGCCAAATTTGGCCACTGAAATAATTCTTCACGAGGTGAGGAGGCCCAGCAGACCGTCCCACTACAAGTACAAGTGCAACATGCACATCATTACCTGCTCTCCCACTCACATGGCGCGGTCATGCATAACCCACAACATCAGGAAGGGAAGGAATTATCAGGGGAAAGCACCAAGCAATTACGACTATATAGCACTGGGAAAGGGTCAGGATAAGGATTTGGGATTGGACAGAGGGGAAAGGAATGGTGCCCAACCACTAGGACGGTCGGGAACTGAACGCTGATCTGCATGAAGGGAGACCGGCGCTCTACCGTCCAGCCCAAGTGGTTGGGTGTAGAACATCAGGAAGCAATACAGCAAGAGGAGGCCAGAGAGAACCCTTCACTGTTACACAGCACAGCATCACGGACCCCCGCCACCCCTCACAACACATCCTCAATTGTTTTTTTACCGTTGCCGCTGGAGGCGGCTAGTTTATTGTGCACCCCATACTCATCCTGTGAGCGGTAGCGCAAAAAGCATTACAAAGGGCACAAAAGGTCTTTATCAGACCTCAACGAAGATTATTACATTAACAATTTCATCTATCCTTCACACCTTATAATTACAATGTCAGCTAGTTACAGAGAATGTTCTATTTCTAGAGCTATATATTTACAGCAAGTAATTATACATACATGGTAGGTCTTATTGTTAATACATAATTGTTTGACCAATGGAGATATCACAGTCATAGGGGAGCTGCTGTTTGTTATCAGTCTTCACAATACACTACTTGTTTCTTAATTTCATGTCTTTATCTACTGGGAACAAAATATGGATACAGTGCAAGGATTTCAGGTATTTTATCCTTAGTAATAAGATAGGTTGCCATATCTTACAGCGTGAGTTTAGATTTATCTCTAAATAGTTCAATTTTACCTCAATCCAAGATATAGTGTTCGAGTGTGTGTCCCTGTCTTTGTCCACACACTTTACACTTTACTTCACGGGGAAAGCACCAAGCCATAGCAGGCCTTAGTAAAACCATGCTGCAATTGCTTTAGTAATCTATGGTTTGTTTAATATGTGAATAAATGAATGAATGGCTTCTAAATCAAGCAATTTTCCTACAGCAGATGTAAAGTAAATAATAATTCGACACAAACGATATCTCCCTTCTTAAAAATCGGCACCACATTCGCAACCCTCCACGATACCAGCACTCTGCTCAAGTGTAATGTTTCATTAAATATGCAAGACGTTGGCTCACTCAGTACACCTTTACATTCTTTAAGGACCTTGGCAAATACTTCGTCTGATCCTAGAGACTTGCTGGGCTTTGCTTTTTCAGTTTACTTATTCACTGTCTCTCTGGTAACGACTAAACCAGTGACTGTCCTCTTCACGACCTACAGAACCTTGTTGAGCTGCAGGTATTATACCAGGGTCTTCTATAGCACATATAATGTAGAAGAATCGGTGGAAGATAGAAATGGAGGGAGAGAAGGGATGCTATATTTTTCAAATAAATTCTCTTATGCTTGGTGAGTGGCGGGGCCGAGGGGACGCTGAACCCTGAGAGTTAGATGCCATAACCAGGCGGTGACTGGTGCAGTCTCCCACCAGCTGGTCGCCAGGTCCCTGCAGACTGCTGCTGCTGCTGCTGCTGCACCATGACAGAAAGAAACAGATAGGCACGACTCAGGTTGCCATGGAGACGGCCTCTTCCTTACACTTAACACAATGTCCAGCCGAGTGGTGGCTGTCCTCTCACTCCCCTCTCTCCACAACACCTGTGGAGGGTACAAGGTCTGTACAAGGTGTTGATGGCCTGAGGTTACTGATGATAAGGGAAGGGCGGTGGGGGGCTGTTGGTTGGTGGGAGCTATTAGTTGGCGCGGGAGGGGTTGCTTGCTGAAGGGCAAGGGTAGAGGGGGTGTTAGTTGATGGAGGTGGGGTATTAGTTGATCGGGGGTGTTGGTTAGCGGGAGCTGGCCTGAGGTAAGATGGGGTGGGGAGGGAGCTGGTATGTCGCTTCATCACCTACTGGACAGCGAGGTGTTGGGAGCTGATACAAGTCTAAGGAGACCACCCTCCTCGTTTAACTACCACCCAGTAGAAACCCAACCCAGCAGGTAACAGCTAATCAGGGGTATCACTGCTCACTAATATATAAACACGCTCATTTGTGTTCTCTAACTTTTATATTGAAACATTTTGTGGTCCGGTTTAAACAAGATATCGCAAGGTAAAGAACATTAGTTGGCGTATGTTTTTCTGTTTATTTTATTAAACTAAAGTAGTTTAAAATTCAATACGAGACGGGTTCGTAAGGTATTTTTTCGTCAGGTCTTTAACTGAAATCTCCAGGAAGAAGAAGAAGAAGAAATAAACCAAAGGAAATCGTAAAAATATGCGTACCGAAGACAAGTACAGAGAAAACCCGAGATGAATTACTCTCCCCCGTCTCCTCTAGCCCCCCCCCCGGTCCCACATGCCTCCAGGGGCGCCCCTCCTCATGCCTCCAGGGGCGCCCCTCCTCATGCCTCCAGGGGCGCCCCTCCTCATGCCTCCAGGGGCGCCCCTCCTCATGCCTCCAGGGGCGCCCCTCCTCATGCCCCCAGGGGCGCCCCTCATGCCCCCAGGGGCGCCACTCCTCATGCCCCCAGGGGCGCCACTCCTCATGCCCCCAGGGGCGCCACTCCTCATGCCCCCAGGGGCGCCCCTCCTCATGCCCCCAGGGGCGCCCCTCATGCCCCCAGGGGCGCCCCTCCTCATGCCCCCAGGGGCGCCCCTCCTCATGCTCCCAGGGGCGCCCCTCCTCATGCCCCCAGGGGCGCGCCTCCTCATGCCCCCAGGGGCGCGCCTCCTCATGCCCCCAGGGGCGCGCCTCCTCATGCCCCCAGGGGCGCGCCTCCTCACGCCCCCAGGGGCGCGCCTCCTCACGCCCCCAGGGGCGCCCCTCCTCATGCCCCCAGGGGCGCCCCTCATGTCCCCAGGGACGCCCCTCCTCATGCCTCCAGGGGCGCCCCCCCCCCCCCTCCACATAACAATGGACCTGGATCACCGAGAAGAAATTTAATCATGGTCTCCGTCGTCTTCTCTCCCCCACTAATATCCAGGTTACTGTCCCCGGTCATTATGTCACTTGCTACGACCCAGACAACTGTTATTCCAGCTCACTGTGAGTTTACATGCAGGCTAGCATGTGGCTGGGGTCAGTCTACTGTGGCATTATTCGTTTACGTTGGTTTACCTTGGTGGGAAATTAGGAGTTTTGACCTGGAATTGAATGTGTGCGAATGTATTGGTGTCTGCTTACTGGGTAGGAATCCTGGTGTGTATGTGCGGGGGGGGGGGGGTGTATGCAAGTATGCCTATTTCCATAGACAACATTATGTTGTTTCCGTGGTGGGTGCGCCAGCGACCAGATCTAATCAGTCAGGTTGTCGGTGTTAGCAGTGATCAAGCCAGTGAAGACACCACATTCCCGTTCATGAAGGACCCTTTGGAGGTATTACTGAAATTTAGTCTGGAAAAAATTATGAGTGGTGGTGGTAACTCTCCTTATACACCCAGGTGGTGGTGGTAAAGCCTTGGACAGTGTGTGTGTATATACACTTAGGGTCTTGTGGGTATTCCTTCAGACCCACAAATGAGCTTCCTGGCATCACATGGAAACATTTCAAATACTTTTCAGATGTTGATGTGTCGTCTGTTTCTGTCTCTCTGTCCCTTGCCAGTATTCAAGATTTAATTTGAGATATTTTCATTACTATAATTATTTACACGTTTCATTACATTGATTTAGACAGTAAATATTTTTTTTAGACTATTTCCAGGTGAGTTTTCCGCGGCGTTAAGAGGAGCAGTCAACGCGCAACAGTTCAACTCCTGGTGTCACTAGAAATGCTCACTGTGCGCTTGGTCTCTCTCGCTGTGGCAACAATTATTTCATATGTTTGAACGTGAGGTCTTTTGACATGTTTCCCAGTTCAACATCTTAATCCTTCCTCTTGATATTATGATTTGATTATGTGACAGTCCACAGTGCGCGCTTGCCCCGGAATTCAAGACGCTAGTGCTCTCTAGTGGAGTACTGCTGCACAATGACAGCCCCTTTCAAAACTGGAGAAATTGCTGACCTGGAGAGCGTGCAGAGATCCTTTACTGCTAGAATCCACTCAGTAAAGCATCTAAACTATTGGGGCCGACTAAAGAGCTAAAATCTGTATTCCCTTGAGCGCAGGCGGGAGAGATACATAATTTACATATGGAAAATAGTACAGGGGCTGGTCCCAAACCTGCACACAGAAATAACACCACATGAGACCAGAAGACATGGAAGGATGTGCAGAATACCCCCGTTGAAGAGCAGAGATGCAACAGGTACTCAGAGAGAACTATCAACATCAGAGGCCCGAGACTGTTCAACACGCTTCCGCTACACATAAGGGGCATAACTGGCCGACCCCTCAGTGTTCAAGAGAGAAATTGATAAACACCTGCAAAGGATACCTGATCAACCTGGCTGTGATTCATACGTCAGGCTGCGAGCAGCCGCATCCAACAGCCTGGTTGACCAGTCCAGCAACAAGGAAGCCTGGTCGAGGACCGGGTCGCGGGGACGCCAAGCCCTGGAATCATTGCAAGGTAACCGGCCCCGAACTCCGGGGCGCCCAGGACCAGAGGTAAGACCGGGGCGCCCCACGCCCACTTACTACACTTCCTTGTCGACTTCAGTCCACCAACAAATATATTACTGAGGCGGAGACAAATCCCGTGGACCATGTGGCGAGTCTCCCAAGTGAGGCAATACAAGGCTCCACAACACCCTCACATCAATACAAACAATAATTCCAAAATGGCGATCGGTGAGCCATATTTTCCTTATTAAGCACGAGACAAAAAGATAATTATAATCAAACACAACAAGACAATTGTTGTATTTGATTCAGTGCAGAGTGAGGGATGAAGGGAGAGTGTGACGGGGTAGGAAGGGGAGGACGGAACTGCAGGAATGGAGGGAATACAAGGAGGAAGAAAGTTTTTTTAAAGCCGGCTTCCGTCGTCGCCCTTTTTATCCGGCATGATTTTTTTGGTGCCACCTTCCGTCCCAACCCTTTTTGACCGGCTTATTTTAGTCCGGTTCCCGGAGAAGACCTTTTTAACCTAACCTTATTGGCTCCTGACGAACATGACCCATCTAACCCCCGGAGACCTGCAGCTCCTGACGAACATGACCCATCTAACCCCCGGAGACCTGCAGCTCCTGACGAACATGACCCATCTAACCCCCGGAGACCTGCAGCTCCTGACGAACATGACCCATCTAACCCCCGGAGACCTGCAGCTCCTGACGAACATGACCCATCTAACCCCCGGAGACCTGCAACTCCTGACGAACATGACCCATCTAACCCACGGAGACCTGCAGCTCCTGACGAACATGACCCATCTAACCCCCGGAGACCTGCAGCTCCTGACGAACATGACCCATCTAACCCCCGGAGAGCTGCAGCTCCTGACGAACATGACCCATCTAACCCACGGAGACCTGCAGCTCCTGACGAACATGACCCATCTAACCCCCGGAGACCTGCCGCTCCTGACGAACATGACCCATCTAACCCCCGGAGAGCTGCAGCTCCTGACGAACATGACCCATCTAACCCCCGGAGAGCTGCAGCTCCTGACGAACATGACCCATCTAACCCCCGGAGACCTGCAGCTCCTGACGAACATGACCCATCTAACCCACGGAGACCTGCAGCTCCTGACGAACATGACCCATCTAACCCCCGGAGACCTGCAGCTCCTGACGAACATGACCCATCTAACCCACGGAGACCTGCAGCTCCTGACGAACATGACCCATCTAACCCCCGAAGACCTGCAGCTCCTGACGAACATGACCCATCTAACCCACGGAGACCTGCAGCTCCTGACGAACATGACCCATCTAACCCACGGAGACCTGCAGCTCCTGACGAACATGACCCATCTAACCCACGGAGACCTGCAGCTCCTGACGAACATGACCCATCTAACCCCCGGAGACCTGCAGCTCCTGACGAACATGACCCATCTAACCCCCGGAGACCTGCAGCTCCTGACGAACATGACCCATCTAACCCCCGGAGACCTGCAGCTCCTGACGAACATGACCCATCTAACCCCCGGAGACCTGCAGCTCCTGACGAACATGACCCATCTAACCCCCGGAGACCTGCAGCTCCCGCCATCATCGACACAAACATCAACAAAGTCTTCTTGTGACATATTATCGATAATATTTGCAAAAACTCTACGGATGCGTACCTACCATATTTAACTAACTCTCACAAGCGTTCACTCAGGCATAGGAGTAGGCATCCATCAGTCTCAGGAGACTTTGGAAGTGTGCTCTGGTTGTCGGTCTGGAGTGACCTCTCCAAGGTGCAAAGCCAGGGTAGGTTAGTACGGGAGAGAAGCTGTTACCCAAGCAGCAGGAACCCCCCCCCCCCTCTCCACGGTGCCGAACGTCTCCAATGGAAAGGCAAGCGCCAAAACGATTGAAGGCTAGTGAGCGTTAGTTAAATATGGTAGGTACTCGGGCAAACATAAGATACATAAAGACTGGGTAGGGAGAAAAGCAAGATATATATAAAATATGTTCATATATTCAGTTGCATATATGCCTGGGAACCATTCAGGCTTGTTCGCATGTATATATAATGTGTGTGTGAGAGAGAGAGAGAACGAGAGAGCGAGACACCGGTTTACAACGTACACTTTTCATATTTCAATTGTATGCGTTATATCCCAACCACAAGACTTTAGTAATAAAACTGCTTCAATGTTTAAAATCTCGCATATATTGAAAACCTACACGTTCAGTCATACCCACTTTCCAAGTCCATGTTACTACCTAGTATTCGTATTTACGAGGTAATAGTGAATCTGGCCTCGTCTCTTTTACCAGGTTAAATCGCATATTTTTTCTTTAGTATACACCCCATTCGTACAAATAGGGGTATATATTAAACAGTTTTCACAGTGTATATTAATAGTCAGTTTTCGTAAAAAGAACATTATTAGGTTTTACCATTTTCTCACCGTATATTATTTCTCTCTTATGAACTCACTCTTTCACAAACCCTTTAAACATTTGTTTAATTATGCATGCAAGCCCAAATATCCTACTTGTGTTAATTACAGGTGTCTCCAAACTGGAGCTAACTTAACCAGGTGAGTTAAGGTACCGTGGAGAGGAGGAGGAGGAGGAGGTACTCACCGTGGAGCGTGTGTGTGGGAAGGTCACATATGACAGCGGAGGCCTCACAGTCACCAGCGCCACCTGTAACAACACAATCACTGTATCAACCCAATCACTGTATCAACCCAATCACTGTATCAACCCAATCACTGTAACACTGCACAAGCGCTAACACTGCACAAACGCTAACACTGCTACATAACCCACAAGTTGTCAATTATTACTGTTTAATTACCTCGGGCCTGTGTGTCAAGGTCCGTTATGCCCTACACTAAACAATTTGGACATTTCCAGGTCGTGGCATTTTTCTTCAGCTGTTGTCCTATTTATCTAGAGAGAAAAAAATCCTTGTGTAAACAAATTTAGGCAATTGCTCTTTGTTTTTATATGTGTATCAACATTGTTGTCTTGGTCTAATTACCGCTTAACCATGTCTGTACATATCCTTTACGTAGTATTTACATATATATTGGAAATTCCTGTCCTTTTGTCCCTGATATTTTCTGGTTTGCTGACTTTGTCATTGATTGGGCTGGCAGAGTCTGCCCAACCATCTCTTTGGTTTGGAATTTCTAGTTTGACTACAAGAATCAACCGCTGCCTGTCTCATTTCTACGTCTGTTTTTTGACATTCCACCACCTGTCTCCCATTCTGTTGAGAACTACCGCATCTACCACCGTCTACATTTCAAATGAAACTCATTACCTGTGGTTTACCTATGGTCGGCTTCGAGAGTGTCACTCCCGCAGGACGCGGGCCAGGAGGGGCCCTTTGGTGACACCTTTATGGGTCGTAGTGTAACAGAGCGGCCAGCGGCCCACATGTTGTTCACTACCCGGGGGGAACTTGGCCACGTTCCTTCCAGCAATAATTCTCATATTTGGTTGTAGAAGGTTGTACAAGAGACCGCTTGTGGTGTTGACAGTGGTCTCTGGCGGGTCTACTCTTCACCCCCTCTCTCCTACACTTACTGCCATCTCTCTCCCAAGTCATTTTATTGTCCACATTTTGGAAGAAACAATCTTCTTCCACACATTTATTATATATATATATATATATATATATATATATATATATATATATATATATATATATATATATATATATATATTTTTATTAGCGAGCATACGACAGCAGCAACAAAAGCCAAGGGTCATCGTGTAGAGTGAGGCACTCGTGCTGTTAAGCCCTGGCCTCTGCCTCCACCTGTACCATGCTGTAAGTTGGTTGTAAAATAGTTTACAAGCATGTCGAGTGTGCTGGGGGCCTGGATGACGCAAGAGGCCTTATGTTCCATCACGTGGAGTGGAACAGGCGAGCAGCCTCACCACTCACTCACTCCTACACTAACTTCTTCCTTCCTTCAGGCAATGGTCGCAATATTCCAAGTTTTGCCCTCCTAATACGTCGGGGTAACTTTGCCTTGCTGGCACGTCTCGCTACACATCTTGGTCAACAACACCCACTCTTCTACACCTTCCCTCCCCTTCCCCACACAACTATTACAGCTGCACGCCACATTACTAGAGAGGGCAGACAATAATGAGACGCAGATGGGCACTAACTCCATGACAATAGTAACACAGGCCACATGATGTGACTGCGGCGAGGCGGAGGCTGACGAACTTCACCACCACCGCCAGCTCTGTCAAAGGTACTCCAGGCACAGGCAAGTTAACATCATTACAAGGAGCCTCACACAGCTAGGTGTTCAGCCAGCCCGTCCGCCAGAGTTGCCACAACCGACAAAGCAAAAGGGGTACTATAACACCAGACCCTAACATAACCTATCGACCATGAATAGAAAACATGGATGATGGTGAGCCACTAGGATTTATAGGACACCTTAATTTGTCCGTTCGGGATTTTGATGCCACAATGTGGTGTACAGTGGGCGAGGATGGGACGGTAGCAGCTAACGCCGTTACCTCCTGTCCCGCAACTTTGTCACTCCTTGTAACACTGTAAAAGTGTTTGGGTTAGTTTATTTAAAACATATATAGAGTACATGAGTCACAGACAAGGATCTGAGAGGCGCCAGTTGTCTGCCTGAGATCTCACACCTCAAAGCGTTAATGACCCCAAGTGACCTGAGGTCAGATCATGAGAATTTCACCTTGCTTCCGCTAAGCGTATAATTGGAGCCGGGTAGCCTTCAAACATGCCGACGTTTAAGGAGTGGCTTGGTAGAGTGCCGGAGGCTATCTATTTGTGGGCGGAGTTAGCTACTAGGTTCCCCAATAAATACTCGGAGAACTATCGAGCATGGAGCATTAACAGATTAACAGACAGAACAGACAGAACGGCAGTCAGGAGAGCAGAGCAGACGGGAGGCTGTCGGCCGGCAGGGCGGGAGTCTCCGTCAACTACAAACCCCCCCCCCCCCCTCTCTATTCAACTTAGACTCCGTCCTCGGTGAGTGAACAGTGAGGTGACTTGGTCGTGTTTACATATGTTGTGTGATGATCAGGGGCAGTCAAGTTGTAGGGTTCTCGAATTCTTGGATGATGACTCACTTTGCATATTAAACTGGAACATTTTAATAGAATTGCTAAATTATGATACTTCATGTGAAATATAATTATGAATTTATTATTTAAATGGTCTTTCACTGTGTTCCCTAGAGAATTGAGTTGAGGTGAGAAAGCCTCTGTGGTTACTGGTTTCATGGTTTAGAATGAGTACATGATAAAGATGGGAACTACTAATAATGAACTCAGGATAACATCTTTTGAGAATTTTGTGATACAGGCAAGTTCCATTCCTTGTCTTGTATGTAATGATCATGAATGGATGGTGGCAGCATTTCTACTTCTACTATCTACTCTTCTACTTCTACTATCTACTCTTCTCCTTCTACCTATCTACACCTCTCCCTCCACCCATCTCTAAACTCTCACTTTCAACTAATGACCCTCCTCGCTCCTCCCACCTCCCTACCTCTTACCCCAAACCCTCACTAATTACTTCACTATTCATTTCTTTCCTTTCGTTTCCTCTTATACGTTTGTGGCAGATTCTGTATTCAAGAGTTCTCTCTAGAGTTTCGGCTAACTGATCAAGTGACGGCGCCTTGTAGTCTTAGCACCTAGGTAGTCGAATACCTAGGTTACAAGGTGTTGAACCAGAGAGGTTGCCTTAGGATCTCTGGGAGTGCTCTAGAATAGTTAGCTAACTGGGGACGGGATAACGGACTAGAGAGAGCTGTTTCCCCCGGCCTCGTTAGTTAACTGGGGGGTGGAATAATGGACAAGATAGAGCTATTTCCCCCACACCCCCCGTTACAATGTTGGCAGCGGTGTTGAACAATGTTGTAGGTAGTTGGTGTTCTTTTAACATTGTTCAGTCCCACGTGTCTTTTTGCCGCTCAGGCGCTATCAGGGAGATCTTGACAGGTGTTTTACTTTCGCGATTTAGCGAGCTTTTTTCAGGTTAGGAGATGGTGATTCTCTGGTGTTGTGTTTAGTGATTTTGTGAGTTTTGTGTAGTTCAGGGAATGTTCACCAGAACTTGCGTGTGTAGTGAGTTATGTTAGTAATAAGATTTGGCGATTTGGGAACTTAGCGGTGTTGGTAGTGCAGGTCAGCTGAGTGTGACAGGTGACCTCGCATGTCCCACGGGGACACCCAGCCACCGCTGGTCTCCAGGTCAGTGGGGAGTGGCAGGTGTAGTTTTTAAATAGTTTAAGTAGTGGTTCTGCTCAGATTATTGCGATCGACTGTTTTACTCCATTTGAACGCAATAACCCGAGGTGTACTGGTATTGTACAGCATGCTAGGGGGAGGCTTAGTATGTCAGTAGACTTCACGTTGGGGACGCTCGACGTTAGATAGTCTGGTCACAGGGGTGGCAACAGGTTGGAGTTGTTGACCGGCGGAGATGCTAGGGAAACACTCTGGGTCACGTAGGTGGCTGTAGGTTAAGGGTGGGAGTAACGGTTAATTATGTACTTAAGATTAGGAAAGGTATAGTTAAGTTTAGGCTAGTGTTTTGTCTATTAGTTTTGATTTTTTTTTTGTGACAAGTTAAAAGTAGTGATGACCTTATTCTCTCTTCTCTAACTTTCCTCTGTTACTGTCTTATGTTCCACCAAGTCAGTATCATTCAGAGTTAATTGGATTATTTTTAAAAAATTTAAGTGTAGTTGTTGCCAGGAGGAGAGCGGTATAACTGGACTGTGTAAACCCTATACAAACTACAGGGTCACACAACAGCATGGAACACGGGTATTGTCGCCTTTATGTTCATCCACAGGTGGGAGCCAGAGGAGAGGCGCGACGCATATGCAGAAGAGGGAGACGGCTGCTGTGTACCATACTCACGGGCGTTTATCACCACCACCACGACCAGCCCACTACCTGGAGGTCATGGTTTCACCACCACCACCACCCCAGGGGACCCCAAGATGCAGCCCTCTCGGTCGGTCAACATTGGTCTACCCATTGGACCCCAAGACGGACGGACCCCAGTGGACCCCAGGACGGACGGACCCCAATGGACCCCAGGTCGTTCTGCAGACGACCCCAGACGACCCAGTAAAGATAGAAGAGGAACAACAACGACTCCAGTCTGTCCTACCAACACCGGTCTACCCAGGATGGACCCCAGGACGGACGGACCCCAATGGACCCCAGGTCGCTTGTCAAAGACCCATGGGAGGAGGAAGAGAGAAGAGAGAAGAGAGAAGAAAGAAGAGAGAAGAAAGAAGAGAGAAGAAAGAAGAAGAAGATAAGACAAGCTGAGTGAGACACGATGCCTCGTGTCCCTTGCTGGTGTCAGCATCATTGCATGGAGCGTAATTGCAAGACAGGATCGTTTGCCTTAACTGGCCGCCCCTCCTGCAAGCAGGTAGCTCTGTTGAGTGATTCATCCTGTGTCGTGCGGACTTGATGTGGCTGTCAGAAGTAGCTCTCTGAAGGAGGCGTGCTGGAGCAACAGGGAGGAAGAAGAGTAGGATGGGATTTCTACTGTTGGCAACTATATGAAGGTCTCGAAACTTGTAGTCCCTATAGCTGTGAAGAACCCCAATATACGTCTCTCATGGTGACTGACGTAGGGCCAATTACAGATCAGCTGGGACAACCGAATTCCACGGTCCTGTGCGCAGTTCAAGTAGTAACGGCTTTCGGGTTGACCAAGGGTTGTTGTGCGTTAACGACGGAGAAGCGACGGAGGCAGTTGTGTTGAAGAAATGTGGTACAGGATTATCTACAAGACCAAGCAGTGACGTCGCCCAGCCAGAGACAATGGACGTCTGTCTACATATTTCATTTTTTAGAGTAGGATGATGTATATTTGTTTAGCTAGGATGTATTTTTTTTTTCGTTAATAAAGTTGTTGCACACAGCTAGCTTGCTTTAGCAGTGTTGCAAAAACTTTATTTCGGGGAGAAGGGGAGATGTAACACTGTAAAAGTGTTTGGGTTAGTTTATTTAAAATATATATAGAGTACATGAGTCACAGACAAGGATCTGAGAGGCGCCAGTTGTCTGCCTGAGATCTCACACCTCAAAGCGTTAATGACCCCAAGTGACCTGAGGTCAGATCATGAGAATTTCACCTTGCTTCCGCTAAGCGTATAATTGGAGCCGGGTAGCCTTCAAACATGCCGACGTTTAAGGAGTGGCTTGGTAGAGTGCCGGAGGCTATCTATTTGTGGGCGGAGTTAGCTACTAGGTTCCCCAATAAATACTCGGAGAACTATCGAGCATGGAGCATTAACAGATTAACAGACAGAACAGACAGAACGGCAGTCAGGAGAGCAGAGCAGACGGGAGGCTGTCGGCCGGCAGGGCGGGAGTCTCCGTCAACTACAAACCCCCCCCCCCCCCTCTCTATTCAACTTAGACTCCGTCCTCGGTGAGTGAACAGTGAGGTGACTTGGTCGTGTTTACATATGTTGTGTGATGATCAGGGGCAGTCAAGTTGTAGGGTTCTCGAATTCTTGGATGATGACTCACTTTGCATATTAAACTGGAACATTTTAATTGAATTGCTAAATTATGATACTTCATGTGAAATATAATTATGAATTTATTATTTAAATGGTCTTTCACTGTGTTCCCTAGAGAATTGAGTTGAGGTGAGAAAGCCTCTGTGGTTACTGGTTTCATGGTTTAGAATGAGTACATGATAAAGATGGGAACTACTAATAATGAACTCAGGATAACATCTTTTGAGAATTTTGTGATACAGGCAAGTTCCATTCCTTGTCTTGTATGTAATGATCATGAATGGATGGTGGCAGCATTTCGTCTTCTACTATCTACTCTTCTACTTCTACTATCTACTCTTCGCCTTCTACCTATCTACACCTCTCCCTCCACCCCCCTCTCTAAACTCTCACTTTCAACTAATGACCCTCCTCGCTCCTCCGACCTCTCTGCCTCTCACCCCAAACCCTCACTAATTACTTCACATTTCATTTCTTTCCTTTCGTTTTCTCTTATACGTTTGTGGCAATGATTCTGTATTCTAGAGTTCTCTCTAGAGTTTCGGGTAACTGATCAAGTGACGGCGCCTTGTAGTCTTAGCACCTAGGTTGTCGAATACCTAGGTTACAAGGTGTTGAACCAGAGAGGTTGCCTTAG
This sequence comes from Procambarus clarkii, assembly GCF_040958095.1. NCBI lineage: Eukaryota > Metazoa > Arthropoda > Malacostraca > Decapoda > Cambaridae > Procambarus > Procambarus clarkii. The sequence continues at coordinate 3,760,174 of NC_091231.1, forward strand.
GAACTCTGGAGGGTGCTCTAGAATAGTTAGCTAACTGGGGACGGGATAACGGACTAGAGAGAGCTGTTTCCCCCGGCCTCGTTAGTTAACTGGGGGGTGGAATAATGGATAAGATAGAGCTATTTCCCCCACCCCCCGTTACATCCTGCTGGTGGCCCAGACCAGCGCCTCTGGAGGGACGGAAGGCACTTGTTTTGGAACTACACGTACGTGTCTGTCTTGGGTAACACCCCTTCAGTGTTGCTAGGAGCCACCCGCAGGCCCACATGTGTATTACAACCCGGTTGGTCAGGCACTTCCTGCAGGAACGTAGCTAATTGGTGGGTGTGGGGGGGGGGGTGTACACCACGAAGATATTGACACGAGATAAGTAATGTAAAAACATACAACTATGAGGAAAATCGAGCATGAAATACTTGATCGCTTACTTGTGTATTTCAACACATCCTGGAAACTACTGACAAAATACACACACTGCCAGTATGTACACAGGAATAAGGCGGTGACAGGAGAGGCGAAAGAACAGTCCGAGACAATATCTAGGATTCACAATCGACTTGAGAATGGTCCAGAACGGACCGAAACTTTGTCGTCCCTTCACTGTCTAGTGTGTGGTTTGGTCAACATATTTCAGCCACGTTATTGTGACTCCTCGTCTGTATCTAGGATCAAATTTATGCAGCCTCTGTTAAACGACTTTCCAATGGAAATGGTTGCTCAATAATCCTCTACAATTTTTATTAAATAAATCAATTAAAATTGGATCACGAAAGCACAATCCATTACTGATATTCATATTATATTATTCAGTTTCATTAAAGCAGATTTAATAATAATTTTATTGAGAATGGTCTTACAATTAAATAACAACTCTCCGAATCAATTCGGTGAAAATGTTCAGACGAATTAATGCATATACCATTACACACACAGCCACTTCTAACAATATTTTAATTGAGAAATTCTAAATTTCCATTTTTGTTTAAGTTTATTATATGTAATATGTATCACACACTACACATGGTATTTTGTAATGTTAGTTATTACCAAGATGGCTACTCCTAACTATGAAATTTTAATAGTGTTCTCGTGATGAAACGAGTGTAAATCAAATAATTTCAAGGTGTTAATGTTTATAAAACAAGAAAAATACAGTAAACATAACACACTTCTAAGGTAAACTTTCTCACTGTTGGTTTTGTTATAACATGTATACTGTGTATTTTGACCAGACCACACACTAGAAGTTGAAGGGACAACGACGTTTCGGTCCGTCCTGGACCATTCTCGAAGTCGATTGTGAATTGACTTGAGAATGGTCCAGGACGGACCGAAACGTCGTCGTCCCTTCAACTTCTAGTGCGTGGTCTGGTCAACATACTTCAGCCACGTTATTGTGACTCATCGCCTGTATACTGTGTATCGCTACGTTCAGCCTTAAGTCTGGAAAGGTATGTATTGAGAGGAGTCTATGTCATCGGCTCTGGCTCAGTCTCTGACTGTCGGGACGCTGGTCAACAACGTGGTCGTAAATGACAACATTGGAATGGTGATGACCAGAGATTAACGGGATGCAGTGGTCCGCGTGACGTCCCAGAACACATACTTAGCAAGCTACTCAAAGTATGTACAAAAAGAGACGTCCTTCCTGAGCCCTGATGGTATCGTTTACAAATATATACCGACGTCATACATTTGTATAATTCGCAAATAAGACAAGGGGAATTTCCTCCTCTTGGTGTCCCATTTGCGAATTTGTAAAAAGAGTACTAGTGAGCAACTTCTTGTAGCTCCCGCTGCTCCAGCAGAAACTCTGGTAGCTGCTGCAGCAACACACACACACAAAGGGACGCGCAGAAGAGGACATATTGAACCAAAGGTACACAGGTCTCACGAGACGAGGCTGTGCGAGGAACCTGCCACAAGATTCTCCCAGATCTCTCTTGTATTGCCACCCACCCTCCTGCCATCACACACCCTCCCCTCACATAGGGGAGGGTGTGACAACACACCCTCCCCCCTGCTGGTGGCAGCTTGACCACTATCAGCAGGTAGAGAGGACACCAGAGGCCCACAGGTGTGCCAGCAATACCTGTCCACACTACCACCAATTACACATCCATCCCTTTACCGTCTGCTGCTAAATTCTCACTTTCCCCTAAATCTGTTCACTCTACTCCCTGTTGTATACTACTTTGTCCCAGTGTGTAGGGTGTAGCACGCTGGGCCTTGGGTTGGTTGTAGGGTGCGGGCCAATGTGTAGGACACTGCGCCATGTGTGGAGGGTACAATATGATGACCAATGTGTAGGATGTTGGGCCATGAATAGTGTGTGGGATGCTGACCCATGTGTAGGGTTAAGGACGGCGAACCTTGTGTAGAACGCTGGGAGGGGGGGGGGAGGAGGTGAAGGCGGACATTACAAATATGCCAGGGATGGCGGGGCCAACACCCTAACACACTATCCCCAGGGATTGTAAATCACTACTTGTTCTTGAAGGAGTTGAACATCAGCTCTTTGGTCCCGCCACTCAACCTTCAATCACCAAGTAGACTCTTGTCATATCTACATGTAAAGGCTGCAGTCTGGAGTCTGTCTCGGTACATTACTTCAGTTATAATAACTTTCCCCTCTGTTCACCCTACTGATACTCGACATTATATATAATATCTCTATGAATTATTTGGACTCTTGCTCTCTCATGTGATCCCTTGCCAGCGTACCACCATTTCCATCTGCTCTGTTCCCATAAGAATTTTGTAAGTGGTGATCATGTCTTTCCTATTTCTTCTTTCTTCTTTGCACTTTCCTCGTAAGTCATACCTCTCAGCTCTGGAATTAGTCTAGTGGCATCCCCTGAATTGTCCCTATTATTGTTTTGGAATATGCATCATCAGCATGGAAACAAGGACTCCCTGGTGATGCTTTACATGTCAGAGCTGGTCTGACATACGTTGTAAACATTACTATAAATGGTTCCATATTCAGATTCGTAAAGACATTAGTTCTTATCCCCAAGCGTGTCCTGTCCCACCTTACCATCCCTCACCCCTGTCTCACCCTCCTCGACATTCCTGTCTCGCAGCTGTCCCAACGTCTCATTCCCTATGCTGCTCCATACCCCCCCCCCCGCCCCGTGGGGCCAGCAGCACCTATCGACCAGAGGGCGCGAGGCTGGGGCGGCGGGGTAGGCCCTGGGAAACAATACCAGCGGCCGCTGCACGAGGTCACACCCGCCCCTTACCAACCCCCGTCCCACGGACGCTACCAACCTCTCCAACTCCCACCAACCAGTTAAATGTACAAAACTGAAACTCAGGTGATGTGTGTGGTAGAAAATGGAAATCCAGATGAGTCAGTAGCGCAGGTGGAAATAATGGTGTGAGAAGAGACCCGGGCATGACGAGGGTCAGCCAGAGCCGGGTATGGGGCAGTACGGCCCCACACTCCGGCACGCACGCACGCACGCACGCACGCACGCACGCACGCACGCACTGCACCTGTCACACTCACCATCCGCACCACAACACCCAACTGGAAGCGCGAGGCACAGGTAATAAAACACGGGAGGGAGGGTAGGTGTGTATATTTACTCATTACATCTCATTTATTTATTTACTCATTTACAGATTCAGTATTTACTCATTACAGAATCCAGCTACAAGTGCTTAGACCCCACCTTTCTAACAAATCTCTTTTCCTCTATGTCTACTACATACATGTCTAAAACACACACACACACACACACACACACACACACACACACACACACACACACACACACACACGCACACACACACACACACAGGAAACAGCCTGTAACAGCTGTAACTCCCAAGTACCTATTTACTGCTAGGTGAACAGGAGCATCAGGATGAAAGAAACTACTCATTTGTTTCTGCCTCAGCCAAGAATCGATCTCGGGCCATTAGGACTACAAGCCGCCCCCCCCCCCCCGCCGCCAGAGCGTTGTCCACTCAGCCGCGAGGCCTCTATGTGATATATGTGCACTCACCTATCCGCATGCAGATGGAGCTCTAGCTCTTGGACCCTGCTTTTGTAGCCATTGGTTGTCTAATGCAATGTCTCCTGGCCTATGTGTCATATCAATCATGTATGATTGATGGCTATCATATCTACACTTGAAGCTGTGTATGGAGTCAGCCTCCACCACATCACTGCCTAATGCATTCCATTTACTGTGTGTGTGTACTCACCTAATTGTGCTTGCGGGGGTTGAGCGTCAATCAACAGGTATACAGGTTCCTGAGCCTACTGGGCTCTATCATATCTACACTTGAAACTGTGTATGGAGTCAGCCTCCACCACATCACTGCCCAATACATTCCACCTGTTAACTACTGACACTGAAAAAGTTCTTTCTAACGTCCCTGTGGCTCATGTGGGTACTCAGCCTCCACCTGTGTGAGCGAGGGAGGGAGGGGGTGGAGAACCCCACCAGGGTTACAATACACAAATATATATAACTAGGTGGAATACCTGGTGACCCCCATCTCCCCCACACACTCGCCTGTCTCCCTACACACACACACACACCATCCCCCCCTCTCCCCCATTCACTGTATCATCAACACATCCTCTTTACCGTAAACATCTTCCCGCCCAACCCCCCCCCCCCCACCCTCACTACCTGGACTGTACCGGGATTGGGTTTTATGAGTTCCTCTACTCAAGCCCGCGTGTACAACATGGGGCAACATGAAGAATGGTGAGGACGCCCACACCTCCCTGCAGGACGGCCTCGCCCTCCATCATACACCACCAACCACCAGCCTGTTATCTTCCTTCTCCCCTTCACTAACTCAACAGTTTGTCTTGTACGCCCCTCTTCCCGGCCCTAGCTAGCCCCGCCCACTGCCTGACCCGTCCTCAGCTAGCCCCGCCCACTGCCTGACCCGTCCTCAGCTAGCCCCGCCCACTGCCTGACCCGTCCTCAGCTAGCCCCGCCCACTGCCTGACCCGTCCTCAGCTAGCCCCGCCCACTGCCTGACCCGTCCTCAGCTAGCCCCGCCCACTGTCCGCCCAAACCCCCTTCTGCCTCTGCAACAACTACTAGACTTAACCATAAACATCAAAGAGATTTTTCGGCAAGAGAAGACATAGTAAAGCAAGAAATGCCGGTTAGGCTACACCCAGTGGCACTGGAGGGCCAAGCACTAAATATGCACAGCAAACAAGCAACGGACTGGAGCGAAAGATATGGCAGGAAATGCAAAATAGAGTCAGTGAAGAGTAGAGGTGCCATAGGCACAGTCAGCGAACACTGCATCAACATCACAGGTGCTCGGCTGTTCAATATCCTTAAAACTAAACCAAACTTAAATATTCCTAAGCCTAGTATACCACATATATGCACTTTATTAGGCCTCAGATAGCGTGCATTAGGCCTAAGATGGTTAGGGTTGGCTTTCATTAGAAACAAAAACTATTCCGGTTTGTCCAAAGTCAATACTAGAGAAGTCAACTTTCTGGTGGCCCATGAGGACGGCTCTGTACTTAAGACCACATCGTTACTATAAGTACTGCTACTTTAGGTGGATGGCCTGGAAAATCCAGACGTATTAGAGGCTGAAGGACCAGACAAAGTTCCCACACTGATACTACACAAGCTGACCACACACACCACACAATAATACACAACGGTTCACGGCAAGCAAATTCACGCCAGAACGCACGCGCGCACACTCGCGCACGCATACAAACGCACAAAACAACATTACTATATTGCCCCTACACCCCAACGTTTGGATTAGTTGGTAGAGCGATGGCCTGGCTTCTTGCAGGTTCGGCGGTCGATTCCCGATGGTTTAAGTGGTTAGGCACCGTTCCTTGCCTCCTATCCCAGCCCTATCCTGTCGTCTTCATGTCCCTTGTCATCCTAGCTTAGTGCTTGCCCCTCATAATCTATTTCTTACTTGTCCCTCTTCCTTCCCACTCTGTCCTCTTCTCCTTCATCCTCCCCATGTGATGATCCTGCACCTCATCCTCCTCCTCCTCCTCCCCCTCCTCCTCCTCCCCCTCCTCCTCCCCCTCCTCCTCCTCCCCCTCCTCCTCCCCCTCCTCCTCCTCCCCCTCCCCCTCCTCCTCCCCCTCCTCCTCCCCCTCCTCCTCCTCCTCCTCCCCCTCCTCCTCCTCCTCCTCCCCCTCCTCCTCCTCCTCCTCCCCCTCCTCCTCCTCCTCCCCCCCCCTCCTCCTCCTCCTCCCCCTCCTCCTCCCCCTCCCCCTCCTCCCCCTCCTCCTCCTCCCCCTCCCCCTCCTCCCCCTCCCCCTCCTCCCCCTCCTCCTCCTCCCCCTCCTCCTCCTCCCCCTCCTCCTCCTCCTCCTCCTCCCCCTCCTCCTCCTCCCCCCCTCCTCCTCCTCCCCCCCCTCCCCCTCCTCCTCCTCCTCCCCCTCCCCCTCCCCCCTCCTCCCCCTCCTCCTCCTCCTCCTCTCTTGCTCATCGAGCGCCGCAAAATTTCAGATTCTTTTGCACATTTTTGTAATGTGTAAACTTGTGTTGGTGGCGGGTCTTGGTCGGGCACGGTCAATACTGCGTGTTAGTGAGAGCAGGGGCGCACAACACGCAGAAAAGGGAAGAGGAAGATAGGGAGAGTAGAGAAGAGGGAGAGAGGAGCGAGGGAAGATGGAGAGAGGAGCGAGGGAAGAGGGAGAGAGGACCGAGGGAGAGAGCGGGCGAGAGGGAGAGAGCGGGCGGGAGAGGGAGAGAGGGGTGAGAGGGACCAGCTTACCGACACGCCCCACCACCACCACCACCACCAACACTACAAAAGTTGAGGAGATAATGTGGGTTATACCAGTGGAGAATGTTAATGAGGGCGGGAGAAGACAAACTTGGCCACACTTGAGCAACAGGTGCGGCCGCCCGCGGGCCATCTCACGCCTCCCACAACTCCTCCCTTTAAACACTTTACACCATTTTACAAACACCAAAGAATTTCCCCACACACAAAAAATATGTCTATCGGTTACAAAGAGGTTACAATGACACTGCCACTGAACAAGCTGCCAAGGAGAACGCTAACAGACTCAACCGTTACTAAATCGTTACAGATTGTCTTTAGAATTGCTACAGTTAACGAATTGTTACACAATTGTATGTAGTCGTACAGGTGTTGTGTACGACTACATACCGACAAAATATGCCAAACACAAACAAAAATGCACCAATCAAAACGTCTCTTTTGCTCTAACATAAACAATGCTTGGTCTATAACACGCAATCTTAGCCCCAATATTAAGGCCTGGGGAATGGCTTGATTAGGGCGCCTGACGGCTAAGTGGACAGCGCTCGGGATTCGTAGTTCTAACGTTCCGGGTTCGATTCCCGGCGGAAACAAATGGGCAGTTTCTTTCACCCTGATGCCCCTGTTACTTAGCAATAAATAGGTACCTGGGAAGCCTTGGCCTAGAGAACTTTTATAGTAGATATAATAGCCTGAAGAGGTGTCTTGATAACCCACTTTTTCTTTACTACACTCTTGAAAGTATGTATGAAGTTAGCCTCAAGTACCCTACCTCCCAACTCCTCCTTGCCCACTATTCTTACACTTGTGTGTTGGTTTTAAGTTCCTATGACTCGTCTGTGCATCTAGTTTACAACCATGTCCGCTCGTCCTGCTACTGTTAAGCTAAGCATTTTGCTTTTGTCCACTACGTGAATGCCAGGCATGTGTGGGGAGAGTGAGAGTGTGGGGAGAGTGAGAGTGTGGGGAGAGTGAGAGTGTGGGGAGAGTGAGAGTGTGGGGAGAGTGAGAGTGTGGGGAGAGTGAGAGTGTGGGGAGAGTGAGAGTGTGGGGAGAGTGAGAGTGTGGGGAGAGTGAGAGTGTGGGGAGAGTGAGAGTGTGGGGAGAGTGAGAGTGTGGGGAGAGTGAGAGTGTGGGGAGAGTGAGAGTGTGGGGAGAGTGAGAGTGTGTGGAGTAAGTAATAAAGGTTTACATGGTGAAGGTGGAGCGTGCGTGAAGTTGTGAAGGGAGCTTCTCAAGTGTAAAAGATGGACACCTTAGGAGGTGCTCCAATACTCTAGGGACACACGCGGTCTCAAGTGCGAGTATCTCCCCCAGGGAGTGCTGGAGACGTCACCAACCTGCAGGGACGGAGGGAGGAGGAGGAGGAGGTAGGTGACGTCACTCCCCAACCAGGAAACACGTAAACGTTCCTTTAATAAAAGTCAACGAAAGCAACCATCCGGAAATCAGTTGTGGCGTAACCCTCCAGCCATACCTTTAAGGCAGTATACTGCACTCCACGAGGGGAGGGGAGGGAGGGGAAAGGGCGGGATGTAAACAAGTATTTCACTCAATTTAAGAGAAACAAATTAAAATATTAGGATATTACTTTAAACTGACGTAATGGTAACAAGGGCTGAGCTGACGGTGGTTCACTTGGGAGAGGAAACATGGCCTCCAGCGCCAAGAGCAGTTGGCAACAGTTTACACGCCGCGTCAGTGTTGTCAACGGTATCCTCAGTCACAGACATGTGGGGAAGGTGGTGTGTAGCGCACCTGTGGAGGAGGGAAGGTGGCGTGTAGCGCACCTGTGGAGGAGGGAAGGTGATATATGCACCTAAACTCTATAAACAAGGTGGTAGAGGTCCTTGGAATCAAAGTACAGACAATAAACCTAGTTATTCTAATATACAATGCTCCAGATGCAACAGTTAAAGAACTCACAGAGCAGATGAACATAGCAGCAAGATGCCTATATAATCTAGAAGAGCAGGTGCCGAATATTACCTTTAAAACCTCAATATGCCCAGTTTAAGATAGAGAATATCAAAACAATAGCAGAAATTCGTCCTGAAACTAGCCAACCCACAGGCCAGGAAGCTACTGAGATTACGTGACACATTTTCGCTCAACCAGCGGATAACAAGAGCCAATTAGGACCGAAACTGATGTTCACAAACAATGAAGAAATATTCTGGTACACTACCATCTCTCACACAACACTGACCACAAGCTCACTGAAATATGAACATCAATAGTCGTAATATGTCCAAGACGATTAACAAGCGAGAAAGGCTATTTATTACATTTAATGTTAACAATATGAGGATTGACTGAGAAAAGATATACGTGGAATTTGCAAACATTCAATGGGGAACTGTCTTACTTATCAGAACTGTCACGCAAAGAGTACAACAGACTGGAGAAGCAGACAAAGAGTACAACAGACTGGAGAAGCAGACAAAGAGTACAACAGACTGGCGAAGCAGACAAAGAGTACAACAGACTGGAGAAGCAGACAAAGAGTACAACAGACTGGCGAAGCAGACAAAGAGTACAACAGACTGGAGAAGCAGACAAAGAGTACAACAGACTGGAGAAGCAGACAAAGAGTACAACAGACTGGAGAAGCAGACAAAGAGTACAACAGACTGGCGAAGCAGACAAAGAGTACAACAGACTGGCGAAGCAGACAAAGAGTACAACAGACTGGCGAAGCAGACAAAGAGTACAACAGACTGGCGAAGCAGACAAAGAGTACAACAGACTGGAGAAGCAGACAAAGAGTACAACAGACTGGAGAAGCAGACAAAGAGTACAACAGACTGGAGAAGCAGACAAAGAGTACAACAGACTGGAGAAGCAGACAAAGAGTACAACAGACTGGAGAAGCAGACAAAGAGTACAACAGACTGGAGAAGCAGACAAAGAGTACAACAGACTGGAGAAGCAGACAAAGAGTACAACAGACTGGAGAAGCAGACAAAGAGTACAACAGACTGGCGAAGCTGACAAAATCAGCTTCAAATATATTTCTTTGCAGAAGGTGGTAAAGAGGAGCAGCTGAGGAAGAGAAGACACAAGACAGTACAGGAGGACAATAATAACGGGCATGCTGAGGCAGACCCCGACCAGCCCAACACACACACACACACACACACGGTCACCTAACACTACAGGTGGAAGACACGGCGGAACCTCAACCCATCAGACAACGCTCAATAAATGCAATATAAGACAAACAGAAACTCAAAAATATTTTTTTCGCATATGTAAAATTTAAATATAAACCTCTACCAGTATTGGACCTATACTTACAAGAGAAGAGTCGTACACAGGACGTCAAGGAAATTTGGGAAATTTAAAGTATTAGTATGAGGCTATGTCTATCACCTAAATAAATAATATAAAGACTTGAAGATGCGGATAGTTTCTTGATTAACGATATCTAAACCCTTGACAATATAACTGGTATCAACATCATCACTGCAGATTTCGAAAGAGAAATTAACAACATACCATACACTCAGCATAGGGTCCTGACTCGTTTTTAAAGATATAAAGTGCCAATAGCAGGAGCCTACTGTCTTTTTGATAAAACTTGGTTACACATAATTCCTATCTGTAGGAATTAAATAGGCAGATATTGATTTTCTATACAAGGGAGGGAGCGAAGCACTGGCAAAATGAACAAAGCCACAAGGGCCGTGACGAGGATTCGAACCTGCGTCCGGGAGCATCCCAGACACTGCGTTAATCGACTGAGCTACGACAGGGTTTTGCCCTTGTGGATTTGTTCATTTGATGCATCACGTTAGTGTGATCTCTGTGTGTACTGGTAAAATATTAGACAATTCGCACTAACGTCTCTCACAATATATGGAAGATTCAAGAAGTCGAAGTTCTAAATTTACACAGTTAAATAGCAGCATAGTGAAGCAAACGATATGGCAGGAAATGCAGAATAGAGGCAGTGAGAAGAAGAGGTGCCATAGGCACAATCAAAACGGTATGAACATCAGAGGTCTGCCATTACCCAATACCCTCCCAGCAAGCGTAAGATATATTGCCGGAACATAAGTTAACTACAACAAAAATTGTTGACACGTTTCTACACAAAGTGGGAGACTAACCGGTTGTAGTGGATACGTGGGTGTGCGGGCTGCTACAACTTGATCTGTTGGATCAAGTTATCACAAGCCTGGCCCCTGGACGGCCCAGGAGAGTACGACTCCCAGAATCCACTCCGGTAGAGATGGGGGAGGAAAACAGCGCTCCTGTGGAGGAGGGAAGGGACGCAACACTCCTGTGGAGGAGGGAAGGGACGCAAGAGCACAAAACTCATGTTTCCACAAAACAATAGAAGCGCGCCATTTAGTTTTGACACAAGAGGGTCAGCGGGTGTTCAGTACGAGACCAAATAGGCTTTAAGTAACATGTCAGTAATAACCAAGAGGTGTGAGGGAGGCACAGGAAGCGAGGCGTCCCACTGTCTGCTCCACACACAAGGCACCCACCCTAAATGAACCCATTCTGGTTCAGAAAATTTTAAAAAATAGTGAGATGTGTTGACACAAGTGTGCCAACGACTGCAGAGGTCCTCAATATCCCCCACCACCAACCCCTCCTATCCCTCAGCATACCAGGAGTGGGTTCTGTAGCTGGAGTTCTCATCTCCAAGCCCGTCTGGGGGAAGCCTGGCTTGGCTTGCGATAGCTTGGTCCAGTAGGCTGTCACAGTAGGCTGTGTCTAATTTGTGTTAGCACCTCCACTTTCTGACCAGGCATCATTTCTTGTGCTGGTGGGCGGATACTTAGTGGTGGACTCTGATGTTCATACAGTGCTCTAACTGTGCCTATGGCACCTCTACTCTTTACTGGTGCTACTCTGCATTTCCTGCCATTGTAACGGGGGGTGGGGGGAAATAGCTCTATCTTGTCCATTATTCCACCCCCCAGTTAACTAACGAGGCCGGGGGAAACAGCTCTCTCTAGTCCGTTATCCCGTCCCCAGTTAGCTAACTATTCTAGAGCCCCCTCCAGAGTTCCTAAGGCGGCCTCTCTCGTTCAACACCTTGTAACCTAGGTATTCGACTACCTAGGTGCTAAGACTACAAGGCGCCGTAACTGGATCAGCTACCCGAAACTCTAGAGAGAACTCTAGAATACAGAATCATTGCCACAAACGTATAAGAGAAAACGAAAGGAAAGAAATGAATAGTGAAGTAATTAGTGAGGGCTTGGGGTGAGAGGCAGAGAGGTGGGAGGGGCGAGGATGGTCATTAGTTGAAAGTGAGAGTTGAGAGAGGGGTGGAGGGAGAGGTGTAGATAAGTAGTAGTAGAAGAGTAGAAAGTAGACGTAGAAAGTAGATAGTAGAAGACGAAATGCTGCCACCATCCATTCATGATCATTACATACAAGACAAGGAATGGAACTTGCCTGTATCAAAATATTCTCAAAAGATGTTATTACCAGTTCATTATTAGTATGTTCCCTCTGTACCATGTATCAACTCCAAACATGTACTCGTTAATATCATGAAACCAGTAACCACAGAGGCTCTCTCACCTCAACTCAAATCTCTAGGGAACAAAGTTAAACACAATTTAAATAATACATTCAACAATTATATTTCACATGAAGTATCATAATTTAGCAATTCAATTAAAATGTTCCAGTTTAATATGCAAAGTGAGTCATCATCCAAGAATTCGAGAACCCTACAACTTGACTGCCCCTGATCATCACACAACATATGAAAACACGACCAAGTCACCTAAATGTTCAACTCACCGAGGACTGAGTCTAAGTTGAATAGAGAGGGGGGGGGGGTCTGTAGCTTGACAGAGACTGTCTCGCCCCTGCCGGCCGACAGCCTCCCTGGTAGGGCTGTCTTCTCTGCTTCTGCTGACTCCCGTTCTGTCTGTTCAATCCCTATGCTGGATAGCTCTCCGAGTTTATATTGGGGAACCTAGTAGCTAACTCCGCCCACAAGTAGATAGCCTCCGGCACTACCAAGCCACTCCTTAAACGTCGGCATGTTTGAAGGCTACCAGACTACAATTATAAGCTTAGCGGAAGCAAGGTGAAATTCTCATGATCTGACCTCAGGTCACTTGAGGTCATTAACGCTTTGAGGTGTGAGATCTCAGGCAGACAACTGGCGCCTCTCAGATCCTTGTCTGTGACTCATGTACTCTATGTATGTATTAAACTAACCCAAACACTTTTACAGTGTTACATCTCCCCTTCTCCCCGAAATAAAGTTTTTGCAACACTGCTAAAGCAAGCTAGCTGTGTGCGACAACTTTATTAAGGAAAAAAAAAATACATCCTAGCTAAACAAATATACATCATCCTACTCTAAAAAATGAAATATATAGACAGACGTCCATTGTCTCTGGCTGGGCGACGTCACTGCTTGGTCTTGTAGATAATCCTGTACCACATTTCTTCAACACAACTGCCTCCGTCGCTTCTCCGTCGTTAACGCACAACAACACTTGGTCAACCCGAAAGCCGTTACTACTTGAACTGAGCACAGGACCGTGGAATTCGGTTGTCCCAGCTGATCTGTAATTGGCCCTACGTCAGTCACCATGAGAGACGTATATTGGGGTTCTTCACAGCTATAGGGACTACAAGTTTCGAGACCTTCATATAGTTGCCAACAGTAGAAATCCCATCCTACTCTTCTTCCTCCCTGTTGCTCCAGCACGCCTCCTTCAGAGAGCTGCTTCTGACAGCCACATCAAGTCCGCATGACACAGGAAGAATCACTCAACAGAGCAACATGCTTGTAGGAGGGGCGGCCAGTTAAGGCAAACGATCCTGTCTTGCAATTACGCTCCATGCAATGATGCTGACACCAGCAAGGGACACTAGGTATCGTGTCTCAGCTTGTCTTATCTTCTTCTTTCTTCTCTCTTCTTTTTTCTCTCTTCTTTCTTCTCTCTTCTTTCTTCTCTCTTCCTCCTCCCATGGGTCTTTGACAAGCGACCTGGGGTCCATTGGGGTCCGTCCTGGGTAGACCGATGTTGGTGGGACAGACTGGAGTCGTTGTTCCTCTTCCATCTTTACTGGGTCGTCTGGGTTCGTCTGCAGAACGACCTGGGGTCCACTGGGTAGACCAATGTTGACCGACCGAGAGGGCTGCATCTTGGGGTCCCCTGGGGTGGTGGTGGTGGTGGAGCCATGACCTCCAGGTAGTGGGCTGGTCGTGGTGGTGGTGATAAACGCCCCTGAGTGTGGTACATAGCAGCCGTCTCCCTCTTTTGTATGTGCGTCTCTCCTCTCTTCTGGCTCCCACCTGTGGATGAACAGAAAGGCGACAATATCGTGCTCCCAAGATATTTGTGTGACCCTGTAGTTTGTATAGGGTTACACAGTCATATCATAACGCTCTCCTCCTGGCAACAACTACACTTAAATTTTTAAAATAATCCAATTAACACTGAATGATATTGACTTGGTGGAACATAAGACAGTAACAGAGGAAAGTTAGAGAAGAGAGAATAAGGTCATCACTACCTTTAACTTGTCACAAAAAAAAATCAACACTAATAGACAAACACTAGCCTAACTTAACTATACCTTTCCTAATCTTAAGTACATAAACCGCCGTTACTCCCACCCTTAACCTACAGCCACCTACGTGACCCAGAGTGTTTTCCTAGCTTCTCCGCCGGTCAACAACTCCCAAACTGTTGCCACCCCTGTGACCAGACTATCTAACGTCGAGCGTCCCCAACGTGAAGTCTACTGACATACTAGTCCACACTAGCATGCTGTACAATACCAGTACACCTCGGGTTATTGCGTTCAAATGGAGTAAAACAGTCGATCGCAATAATCTGAGCAGAACCACACTTAAACTACTTAAGAACTACACCTGCCGCTCCCCAACTGACCTGGAGACCAGCGGTGGCTGGGTGTCCCCGTGGGACATGCGAGGTCACCTGTCACACTCAGCTGACCTGCACTACCAACACCGCTAAGTTCCCAAATCGCCAAATCTTATTACTAACATAAATCACTACACACGCAAGTTCTGGTGAACATTCCCTGAACTACACAAAACTCACAAAATCACTAAACACAACAACAGAGAATCACTATCTCCTAACCTGAAAAAAGCTCGCTAAATCGCGAAAGTAAAACACCTGTCAAGATCTCCCTGATAGCGCCTGAGCGGCATAAAGACACGTGGGACTGAACAATGTTCAAAAGAACACCAACATAAACATTGTTCAACACCGCTGCCATCATTGTAACGGGGGGTGGGGGGAAATAGCTCTATCTTGTCCATTATTCCACCCCCCAGTTAACTAACGAGGCCGGGGGAAACAGCTCTCTCTAGTCCGTTATCCCGTCCCCAGTTAGCTAACTATTCTAGAGCCCCCTCCAGAGTTCCTAAGGCGGCCTCTCTCGTTCAACACCTTGTAACCTAGGTATTCGACTACCTAGGTGCTAAGACTACAAGGCGCCGTAACTGGATCAGCTACCCGAAACTCTAGAGAGAACTCTAGAATACAGAATCATTGCCACAAACGTATAAGAGAAAACGAAAGGAAAGAAATGAATAGTGAAGTAATTAGTGAGGGCTTGGGGTGAGAGGCAGAGAGGTGGGAGGGGCGAGGATGGTCATTAGTTGAAAGTGAGAGTTGAGAGAGGGGTGGAGGGAGAGGTGTAGATAAGTAGTAGTAGAAGAGTAGAAAGTAGACGTAGAAAGTAGATAGTAGAAGACGAAATGCTGCCACCATCCATTCATGATCATTACATACAAGACAAGGAATGGAACTTGCCTGTATCAAAATATTCTCAAAAGATGTTATTACCAGTTCATTATTAGTATGTTCCCTCTGTACCATGTATCAACTCCAAACATGTACTCGTTAATATCATGAAACCAGTAACCACAGAGGCTCTCTCACCTCAACTCAAATCTCTAGGGAACAAAGTTAAACACAATTTAAATAATACATTCAACAATTATATTTCACATGAAGTATCATAATTTAGCAATTCAATTAAAATGTTCCAGTTTAATATGCAAAGTGAGTCATCATCCAAGAATTCGAGAACCCTACAACTTGACTGCCCCTGATCATCACACAACATATGAAAACACGACCAAGTCACCTAAATGTTCAACTCACCGAGGACTGAGTCTAAGTTGAATAGAGAGGGGGGGGGGGGTCTGTAGCTTGACAGAGACTGTCTCGCCCCTGCCGGCCGACAGCCTCCCTGGTAGGGCTGTCTTCTCTGCTTCTGCTGACTCCCGTTCTGTCTGTTCAATCCCTATGCTGGATAGCTCTCCGAGTTTATATTGGGGAACCTAGTAGCTAACTCCGCCCACAAGTAGATAGCCTCCGGCACTACCAAGCCACTCCTTAAACGTCGGCATGTTTGAAGGCTACCAGACTACAATTATAAGCTTAGCGGAAGCAAGGTGAAATTCTCATGATCTGACCTCAGGTCACTTGAGGTCATTAACGCTTTGAGGTGTGAGATCTCAGGCAGACAACTGGCGCCTCTCAGATCCTTGTCTGTGACTCATGTACTCTATGTATGTATTAAACTAACCCAAACACTTTTACAGTGTTACACCATATCGTTCACTTCAGTATGTTGTTATTTTACAGTGTCAATTTGGAATCTGGCCTTCAGCATCTTTCATGCATTTATTATATATATAATTTACGTACTTTATCTGAGGCTGGCGGGGGAGAGGAGGCTGGTGGACAGGCAGGAGAGGAGAGGAGGCTGGTGCTTATCTGGTTGATATCTAGTTGTATTTACCTGGTGGACAGGCAGGAGAGGAGAGGAGGCTGGTGCTTATCTGGTTGATATCTAGTTGTATTTACCTATCATTGTCTATAGACCGGCAAGGGCTAGCTTCTCTTGCCCGACTACTGGCCTTGATGTTCCTGTTGTGTTACAATTTAACAACATTCCGACGTTCAAAGTTTTTGTAGTGTGTCTTAAGTTGTGGATGGAGGTGGCTTCCACAACTTCTTGAAGTCACGAGTATATCT
Organism: Procambarus clarkii; assembly: GCF_040958095.1. Taxonomy (NCBI): domain Eukaryota; kingdom Metazoa; phylum Arthropoda; class Malacostraca; order Decapoda; family Cambaridae; genus Procambarus; species Procambarus clarkii. Next base: position 3,776,958 of record NC_091231.1, read on the forward strand.
TTACATTTCTTATACTCGTTTGTGTTTCCAGATTCCACTTGTGGCCTCTCGTCCTAGTTTTTCTCAATTTATAGGCTGTTCGTGCCCATCACGTCCATCCCTTTAATTATCTTGCATGTAGTGATCATATCATCCCCCCCCCCCCATGTTTCTTCTGCCATCAATGGTTCAGAGTTTGAGTATCCTTAAACCTGTCCGCGTAGCTTAATCTTCTGAATTCAGCACTAAAATAAAAAATGTTCAGGTGGGACAGATGCCATGTCAGTGTTGCACATTTCAGTATTGGCCTTATATAGGATGAACAAATTATCTTTAAAAAAGAGTCGTTATTAGTGTTGTTAAACACTGTTGTGATATTTGCCTTCTTGCCGCAATACTGCCAGTGTTGCCATACTTGTGTGTGTGTCTGGTCTTGGTGTCCCATTATGTCCACAAGTCTCTTTTGTTAGTCTTGTCCTTATGGTGTCATTTCCTCTAGTCTTGAGTCTTCATTACCTTACGCTTATTGGTGCAGAGTTCTAACACACATTGGCCTGTCCATTTGGGGGTCCTGACGGCTGAGGGGCGGGCCGCTCGGGATTCACAGTCCTAAGGTCCCGGGTTCGGGAGGCGGAAACAAATGTTTCCTGGTCGAGGACCGGGCCGCGGGGACGCTAAGCCCCGAAATCATCTCAAGATAACCTCAGGAGATCCAGTCACGGAGTTTGTAAAGGCCTTCCTGTCCTCCCAGGTTTTTACACTCATTAGTTTCCCTCGTTAGACTGGTGGATGACGTCACTGGCATAATTATTATCAACTGAATAGAACTGATGAGTTCTTGAGGACAATGGTGACACGGTTCCCAGCGGAGCGCACCTGCGGCCACCTGTGTTCATCACGGCCCAGTAATCAACCCCGCCGCCACTACATCATAATTAAAGCTTCGCATTTTTGTCCTCGCCAACAATTATTACTTTTTGTATAATGTGGTGTACTCCCCCCCCCCCCCCCCCCCCCTCCTAACCACCACCACAACATGTGTTGGGGAGAGTGAGTGATACAGTGGGTAGGGGGCAGCAAGGGCAGTCTTACAGTCACACACCTCCCCACTAAACTAACATTCAAAACAAAACTAAATTATCACCCACCAAAAAAAATAAAACTGATAAATATGAGCATAATGAGTCCCCTCTATAGGAGGAGTCGAGGCCACACTGCTCACAGGTTGGTCCAGCAGCTGTGACACCCGCCGCTGGGGCGCGGGCTCAAGTCCCACAGAAAGCTTCGCAACGAAAATCGGAAATAGCTCATGTTTTGGCTATGTTCTCACTCCACTCCAGTGGAGTGAGGAGCCCGTACACCTTACACAAGGTAAACCATACCTGCACGGAAACCAGAGGAGCACGTACTCTCTTGAAGGTGTGCGTGTACCCACTGACCTCATCCACTGGGAAAATAATCAAATGAATATGGTTATCCAATGCTCCCGTGTACTGTGTGTCCACCTCATGCTGGTTCCCCACTAATGTTCCTGCGGCACGGTTGACCAGACTCCGCTGCTCTCACTCCGACTTGTGACTCACAGCCTGGTTGATCAGGTATCCTTTGAAGGGGTTCATCAAGTTCTCATTTCAGCCCCGCGAGAGGTCGGCTACTGAGGAAATGAAGAAATGTTGCGGCGAGTTAGGAGGAGGCGGCTGATGTAGGTGAAGTAGGACAGGACGTCCGGGGCCTTGTGACTCAACACAGAGACTATTGCACCAAGAGTGTGACACTGGACGCGTCATCCCACGCCGCCCCCTCCACGCTTCCTGCAACACCACCAGTCACCCTTCACCACATCCTATAGACAACCCTAATGCTTAACCACGTCGGCGTTAGTGGTGGCGGCGGCGGTTGCTGCACAAGTTACAACACAACAGTTAAGTAATACTGAGAAATCATCATCATTGCACTACTAATATATACCGAGATTGCCTTGAGGTGGTCCCGCGGTTGTACATGAAAGACAGAAGCAGCCAACAACCTGTCCTCCCGCATATTACGTCGCATATTTTGTATGGAAACAATAAAATTAAAAAGTATGACGTATTAGTAGAAATCAGTATTTACGTTTTCTATGCATCGGCCTCGGCAGGTTTGGTGGGTTGCTTGGGTTCCTACGTTTCTGGCCAGCCAAAACAGTTGCATTTTAACGGAGTGGCGAATCAAGAGAACGGGCCGAGTTGTGCCCTTACATTTTGAGGGCGGGTCTTAAAGTCAACGACCCTTAATGTCTATAGAAATCTCTTAATAACCAAAGATTGAGAACAGACGTACAGGTTCGTAGGTACTTGAGAGGCTGGTCCCAAATCCGCGCACATATAACAGGACACGAGACCAGGAGGCATGGCAGGATGTGCAGAATACCCCCGTTGAAAAGCAGAGGTGCAACAGGTACTCAGAGAGAGAAGTGTATCAACATCAGAGGCCCGAGACTGTTCAACACGCTTCCACTATACATAAGGGACATAACTGGCCGACCCCTCACAGTGTTCAACAGAGAACTGGATAAACGCCTCCAAATGATACCTGATCAACCTTGCTGTGATTCGTACGTCAGGCCAGCCGCGTCCAACAGCCTGGTTGATCAGACCACCAACCAGGTCAGGTCAGAGACCGGGCCGTGAGGACGTTGATCTCCGATATCAACGCAAGGTAACCGTAAGGTAAGGGAGGCCAGACCGTGTACACACAGTAACAGAGGGCCCCAGCCATTTACACACAGTAACAGAGGACCCCAGTCATGTACACACGTACATTTCCCTAAAGTCAGATTTAAAGGAGAGCTACAGAAGTAGGCGCGAGGCATCGATTCCCACATAGCATTACTAGGAGCACGGCCACCACCACCACCTCCAGTACCAGGTGGGAGACCAACCACAAACATCACACTAAGGTGGGAGGGGGAACCACAAGCAACAGCCATGTGAGAGAGGAACCTGGTTACCCTGTGGTTACCGTGTGTTGGTTTCGGGGCTTAGAGTCCCCACGGCCCGGTCCCAACCAGGCTGTTGGGCGCGGCTGCTCGCAGCCTGATGTATGAATCACAGCCTGGTTGATCAGGTATCCTTTTGCAACCCGTTCTCGCAAATTCGTAAAGTCAATATTGACTTATTAAATAAGTGCATGGGTGACATACCAAACATAATAGATTCCCTTAAAAAGCTTCATAGAAAACACCGACCTTACCTAACTTTGTTAGTATCTTAAGATAAGCATCTTATTGCTTCGTAATTACAATTGTTACTTAACCTGTTATAGGTATAGGTTAAGTAATAATTGTAATTACGAAGCAATAAGATGCTTATCTTAAGATACTAACAAGGTTAGGTAAGGTCGGTGTTTTCTATGAAACTTTTTAAGGGTATCTATTATGTTTAGTATATCACCTATGCACGTAGTTAATAAGTCAATATTGACTTTACGAATTTGCGAGAACGGGTTGCCTTTTGGAGGCGTTTATTCAGTTCTCTTGAACACTGTGAGGGGTCGGCCAGTAATGTCCCTTATGTGTAGTGGAAGCGTGTTGAACAGTCTTGGGCCTCTGATGTTGATAAAGTTCTCTCTCAGAGTACCTGTTGCACCTCTGCTTTTCAACGGGGGTATTCTGCACATCCTGCCATGTTTTCTGGTCTCATGTGATGTTATTTCTGTGTGCAGGTTTGGGACCAGCCCCTCTACTATTTTCCATGTGTATTATGTATCTCTCCCGCCTACGCTCAAGAGAATACATATTTAGGCTCTTTAGTCGGTCCCAATACTTTAGATTATTTACTGAGTGGATTCTAGCAGTAAAGGATCTCTGCACACACTCCAGGTCAGCAATTTCCCCTGCTTTGAAAGGGGCCGTCATTGTGCAGCAGTACTCCACTCTAGAACGCGTCTTGAAAAGTATCATCATTGGTATAGCATCTCTGGTGTGAAAGGTTCTCGTTATCCAACCTGCCGTTTTTCTTGCAGTTGTGACGGCTACTTTATTGTGTTCTTTAAATGTAAGGTCTTCCGACATGGGTACACCCAAATCCTTTACTTTGACTTTTCGTTCTGTTATGATTTGATTGAGTTTTGTACAGGGTTTCCGTTTTTATTTTTTCATTTTTTCCGTAGCGCATGAGCTGGAATTATGTTCGTTAAACACCATATTATTTTCTGTAGCCCATAGAAAGCTCGTACAAGGAACGACAGTCAGACTAACCGGGCTATAGTTGATATGTAGGCCTGCGGGCAGCTGCAAGCAACAGCCTGTTGGACCAAGTTATCACAAGTCGAACCTGGCCCCGGACTAGGCTTGGGGAGTATTTTAACTCCCCAGGTCCTTTCCAGGTAATGTCCCGATCAAGGTTCTGTGCCTCTATACAGGTAGCCAGGGTTAACACACACACACACACACACACACACACACACACACACACACACACACACACACACACACACACACACACACACACACACACACACACACACAGTGTAAGGTGATGGAAATGGGATCAGGAGCCAGGAGACGGAAAGGCCGATACATGATGAAGGGAAACTATCTCCCTATAACGACTAGAGGAAAGGATCTGGGAGTGGTCATAACACCGAACCTAACTCCAGAGGCTCATATAAATACAATAACGTCAGTCGCATACTCAACGCTGGCAAAAGTCAGAACATCCTTCAGAAACTTGAATATGGAGGCTTTTAGATCACTGTATACCACCTATGTGAGGGCAGTCTTAAGAGTATGCCGCCCCATCTTCGAGCCCCCATCTTAAAAACACACAAAGAAGCTCGAAGAAGTTGAGATGCACAAATTTCGTAAGAGTAAAGGTAAATGGTTGGGTAGTGGTGGTGGTGGCGATGGTGGCATGTAGCGAACACAGGGGGCCAAGACACCCGTGTTGGCCCCATCTTGAGATACCAGTGACCTGGCCTGACCTTCTTGAACATGTATGAACGGTGGTTGTCCCGGCCAGACTCGCAGAGCAGCGGAGCAGTCTCCTCCTGGCCGCCCTCACACACCCTCATCACTCTTGTAGCAGCGACACGCAGCCACGCCGCCCGCCCGCCCGGTCACTAGCCCGGTCAACAGCCCGCCTGGTCACTAGCCTGCCCGCCCGGTCAACAGCCCGCCCACCTGCCCGCCCGGTCAATAGCCCGCCCACCTGCCCGCCCGGTCAATAGCCCGCCCACCTGCCCGCCCTGTCAATAGCCCGCCCACCTGCCCGCCCGGTCAATAGCCCGCCCACCTGCCCGCCCGGTCAATAGCCCGCCCACCTGCCCGCCCGGTCAATAGCCCGCCCACCTGCCCGCCCGGTCAATAGCCCGCCCACCCGCCCGCCCGGTCAATAGCCCGCCCACCCGCCCGCCCGGTCAATAGCCCGCCCACCCACCAGCCCGCCCACCCGCCCCCTTAACCACCACCTGCTCTAACATTCACCAGAGCCTTCATCTGCTTATGGAACACTGGACATGTTGATCTGAGCGAAGGTAACCATAGCGTCCACCGTCTCATCTTGGAGGAAGTCAAGAAGCCTTTTCACTCATAACTCCGGCGGAGAGTAGCAGTACAAGACTTCCTGTCACTAAATGACTGGCGCTGGTGGTTGAGTGGACAGGTTGGATACGTAGTCCTGTGGACCGGGGTTTGATTCCCGGCGCCGACGGAAACAAATGGGCAGAGTTTCTTTCACCCCTGATGACCCCATTACATAGCAGTAAATAGGTACCTGGGAATTAGACAGCTGTTACGGGCTGCTTCCTGAGGGGAGGGGTTGGAAGACAGTAGTTAGTTTAGTTCATTTATTATGCACCCCATACCAATCTTGTGGGCGGTAGTGGAAAGGGTTACAGAGGCACATAATGGGCTCAGGGACTGAACCCCACAATTCATTTAGCTAAGCAAGTTACAATCTTGATGAGCTAGTTACAAAATTCAATACAAGTCGTCACATCAACAATGGGTTCGAGATCGACCTCGAGTACAGGTTCTAAATCAAGACAAAGAAAAATATTAATAAAAGTAGATTGATTGACAGTCGAGAGGCGGGCCGAAAGAGCAGAGCTCAAACCCCGCAAACACAACTAGCCGAATTCAACTAGGTGAATACCAACTTGACCATATGCTTAGTTCCTCTGTAATACCCTATTTCCCCCTAATAATACCCCTAACTACATCGTTTGACTAATTTGCAATAAACCTATGTAAACTATATTTTGGTATCTTATTATTCCCCGTCCATGTAGTCTTTATAATGGGTGTTTGTGAATGTTATGAACATTGTAGTGGAGGATGAGGCGAGGCTGTAACACGCAGGACCAAGTTATACGCTAGTGAGGGTAGGCCTTGTATGCTGGCAAATATACCGCCACTTGTACTGTGTGGGGCTTCACGGACACTTTGACAGCTCAATTACAGTCCTGTCTCCAGCCTCGGAGCATTTGTCTGTGGTGTTTGTGTGTGTGGGGGGGGGGGGGGAAGGCAGCCACCCCAACACTGGTGGGAAGGGGGGGCAGCCACCCCAACACCGGTGGGAAGGGGGGGCAGCCACCCCAACACCGGTGGGAAAGGGGGGGGGCAGCCACCCCAACACCGGTGGGAAAGGGGGGGGGGCAGCCACCCCAACACCGGTGGGAAAGGGGGGGCAGCCACCCCAACACCGGTGGGAAAGGGGGGGGGGCAGCCACCCCCCAACACCGGTGGGAAGACAGGCAGCCACCCCCAACACCGGTGGGGAAGACAGGCATCACCACTATCACCCGCGTATCGTCCAGTGTGGGAGATCACAGACACGACTCCCCCATTAACTGCACTGTCACAGATTTGAAAATACATTATTTTTGTTTTCCACTTCTCTGGAGGGAGGGAATGGACAGTCTGCTGCTGAAGTTTTTATATGGTAATGAATAAGTGAAAGGTAGAGAGAGAGAGAGAGCCGGTAAGGCGTACACCAGGTCACACCGGCGGCGGATGGAAGGCTATTAATAGTTGTTAAATGTGGGGGTGTTGGTGAGGTGACGGGCAGAGGCGGCTCTGGAAGGCAATCATGTAGGCGCCCCACCTGACAGGCAGCCAGACAGGTAGTTAGCTTGTTTGCCTAGCAGGCTGACTGCTTGTTTAGCTCGCTGGCTGGATGGTTGGGTGGCTGGTTGGTTGGGTGGCTGGTTGGTTGGGTGGGTGGCTGGATGGCTGGTTGGGTGGTTGGGTGGTTGGATGGCTGGATGGTTGGTTGGGTGGTTGGGTGGTTGGATGGCTGGATGGTTGTCTAGCCTAGTGTTTGGCTCGATAGGGATAGGCCTTGGGAAATTATAAAGTATTTTAAATACATTAGTCTGGCGGACAGGCCTGTATGGCAGTGGTGGTGTTCAAGCTCCCTCTATCATGGTACCTTTCGTTTTCTCCTTTATTCAATAGCACAGATGCTAATCATTTGAAAGTCATTCAATGTGAAAGTGATCAGGAGTCTCCTGTTGTATGGAGAACAATGACTTTCACGAGCCGGGTCAACATGGATTTAGAGCGAGAACATTTCTGTTACTCGGCCACTAAGACAATCATGGAAGCATTAGAAGAAAACAAAATACAGATGTGGTATACGCGGACTTTCCAAAGCCATTTGAAAAGTGTGACCAGTGAGTGCTGGAGCATAAAATGAGGTTACTAAGAATAACATGTAAAACAGAACAATGGATATTCAAATATTTTCTGTCAAGCAGAATGCAAAGAGTAACAGTCAAACAAAATCAAGTCAAAGCACAACGAACAGCTCGGTACCTCAGGGTACAGTCCTTGCACCACTGCTGTTCCTTATTCTCATATCAGATATAGACAAAAACACAAGTAACAACTTCATGTCATCTTTTGCAGATGACAACAATCTGCATGAAAATTACTTGTAACGAAGACATTGGAAATCTACAGGCTGATATTAATAAGTTTTCGATTGGGCAGTGGAAAATAACATGATGTTTTACAGTGATAAATTCCAGGTAATTAGGTATTGAAAAAATGAAGACCTTAAACATAATACAGGGTACAAGACAATCAGATCTACCCACAGTAGAAAAGCAACTTGTAAAGGACCAAGGAATAATAATGTCTGACGACCTAAGGTTTAGGGAGCATAACAAAGCATATATAGACTTACCTAGAGAAATGTTATGATGGATTACGAGAACATTCAAATCCAGGGATCCCATCACAATGCTCATACTATTCTAATCACTTACGCTGTCCCGGCTCGAGTATTGTTTGATACTCACTTACCCCTTCAGAGCAGTAGAGAGATTTCTGAAATCGAAAGAACACAGACACGATAAAGCACCTGAACTATTGGGACCGTCTCAAAGCTCTCAAGAGGTATTCTCTAGTAAGGAGACGAGAAAAATATCACACCGTATAAACATGGAAAATACTGGAGTGCCAGGTCCCAAATTTGCACAGTAGAATAGCAACATACTCGAGCGAACTTGGAGAACACTGCATGAACATCAGAGGTTCACGGCTGCTCAGTAACCTTCCAGCGAGTATAAGAAATATTGCCGGAACAAAAGTGAACGACTTTAAAGAACAAAAATTAGTCAGTTTCCTGCAAGAAGTGCCGCCGGACCACCCGGGTTGTTGAGGATATATGCGGGCAGCTCCAAGCAACAGCCTGGTGGACCAAGCTCTCACCAAGCTTGCAGTGCTCCAGTCTTATTCGTTATACCAACACTAATAATTATGGGCGAGACATGCTCAAGTCCTCCCTCACTTGACAACGACATGCACTTCCCCTCAACTAATGCTACAATCGTCCACAAAGGTGTGGGACGGTGTAAAGTATTTAAGTGTGTGATGGTATACTATAATGTATGATGCTGTATGACTGTTTACTATAATGTATGGTGTATGCCTGTGTACGATAATGTAAGCGGGGTGGATGAGGGGTGGATGAAGGTGTGTAACTCACCTCAGCCTGGCGTCACGCCCGCTCCCTCACCTGCAATACAAAGAAATACATTAGCATACGTTCCTTACTCTACATCAAAATACAATACCAATCCACGTATATCAAACTACAACACCAACAATCCAAACTACACAAACTACAATACCACCTACATCAAAATACAATATCAACAATCGCCACTCCAGACGCACGCCGTACCCAACCCCAGATGATAAAGCAAAGCGGGTATGATCACAACATACAAGATACTGAGGGGGAATAGGCACAGTGGACAAGGAAATCCATCTTCAAATTGAGGGAATGTAGGACAAGATGACAGCTCGCATACGACTTGGCTACAAGTATCTCTGGTAGTTTTCTTTGTATGGGGTCCAGGTAGAACAGTCTGCTTCCTTCTCGACTCGCAATCTGAAATTCCGGGCTCTAATCCCGGGCGGGATATAAATGGTTGGGTGCGTTTCCTATCACCTAATGACGTAGTTCACCTAGCAGTAAATAGGTACCCTGGAGTTAGTCAGCTTCTTGTGGGTTGCATCCTAGGAAGGGGGAAGGGTCAGTAATACCCATGGACCGCATACACTGATGTACACTGGTTCGATACCGCCGTCCTACTCCAAGATTTTCAATAGATATATCACGTTATTGTTTTTGTAATACGTGTCTTTTCACCCGGGAGCCGGCTTCACCACCAAGGATTAAAACTGCCAACAACTTCTAATTATGACTTGACAATCATAGTGAGACACGAGCCCCACCCTCACAAGCAAGAGGTGTAGCAGTCAAATATATCTAAGATATCAAGGGTCACATTACTGACGTAGTATCTGGGGATATGATCAGAGAGAGAACCAGGAAGGCGGCGATGGAGGGAAAGGGGTAGTAATACCTCACAAGCAAATTGAGTTTTGCGGGTGTTTGAAGGAGCGCGGGCGAGGAGAAGGCCAGCATATGAATGAGGGCTCAGCCAAAGGCCGTCCCTGTCAGAGTATTCCCAGGACGTCCACCGCTCCTCTCCTGCAACCTCTGCACAATCTTGTCTCACTCGCACTCTGCAGCAGTCTCTTCCCCGTCTGCCTCAGCTTACCACAGTGTTAAGTCTTGTAGCCCTCTACACATATGTTAGGTTTTAGTATCCCCTCCTTACGGTTCTAGAATTTGAGCGTATCGTGAAACCTGGTCTGAATAAACCAAGTAAAGATACATTTATACGACTACTAGAAACCAATAACTTAGTATTTTGGAAGCCTTCTGTACCGTGTTCATGCACCCGTCCCTTGTGTACCTGCCTCGCTTGCCAAGAACCCTCAGTTAAAATACCTAGTTCACTTGTAAGCAGAAAAGGGGAGAGAAAGGCGAGAAGGCAAAAGGTGAAATAAGAGAGAAAAGAGAGACATAGGAACAGAGAAGATAGGAGGAGAGCACAGAGCAGCAAATAGCTAAGTCACATCACGTTTGCTAAGAAGATTACAGCATTTAACAGTGTAATGAGAAATGCCGTCCTGACTTTGTTACTGCTGACTCTTTGTCTTTCTCTGTACGTAAATGTTCTAATCTTCTTAGTCCACGTGATCTGACTTGCCTATCTGCCCCTCTGTGTTCTCCTATCTCTTCTGTTCCCACCTTTGCGCCTTCTGGTTGTCTATGTCCTTATTCATCTTTGTTTTCCCATTTCCGCGTTTCTCTTCAATTTTTGCTTACTTTGTTTAGACTTTGTTAGGCCTTCAGTGGCTTCTGTTATGTTAGCTCAGTGTTCATGCTCCACTTACCCCCCCCCTCACCTTCCCTCATATTGCCACGACATAAGGGTCCACGACGGACCCAAACGTGCAAGTTACAGCCCCGCTCCTGTGCCAGGTAAGTCCACTACGGGCTCACCATAGCCCGGGCTACCTGCATCTTTTTGTTCCCAGTAACTGAATCTTAAACAACCCAAATGTCGTCACTTTCATTTTACTTCATATGTGCGAGTTGGGTTACACAGGCGTCAAGACTCGTGCAGTGAGGATGGGAAACATGTAGAATGATTTAGGAGTAAAAGTGGTGGAAGATTTCAATTCACCGCTTCAAGAGCAGGCAGGATAAACCCTGAAATCGTGAGAAATAATCACACCGGATTCCCGATAGCGAAGAGACAAAGCCCTGGGAGTAGTAGTTCACCCCCCAAGCCCGACCCGGGGCCAGGCTTGACTCTCGCGAGCTTTGTTACTGATGACTTGTTACTTGCTCCAAGCAACAGGCGGTTGCTTGCAGCGGTCCTCAGGCCTACATATCCACTACAGCCTCGTTGGTCCGGCACTTCTTGCAGTAGTGTCCAGATTTTCTTCAAGGGTTCCACTTTTGTTCTGGCAATATTTCTTAAACTTGCTTGGAGGATACTGAACAACCGTGGACCTCTGATGTTCATACAGTGCTCTTTGATTGTGTCCATGGCACCTCTACTCTTCATTGACTATTCTGCATTTCCTTCCATATCGTTCACTTCATTATATTATTTTGCTGTGCAAAATTGGGACCTGGCCCTCCTATATTTTCCATGTATATATTTATTGATACATCTCTTTTCTCCTGTCCAGAGAGTACATTTGGAGAATTTTGAGACGATCCCAATAGTTCAGGTGCTTTATCGTGTATTTGTACCGCATATGTTCTCTGTATTCCCTTTATTGCAGCACTTTTTCTTGCGTTGAAGGGGGAAGTGAGTATTGAGCTCAACAACTCAAGGCGAGACAGTACAATAGCTAGGCTCTCACACTGTGTACACACAGGTCGGGTCATACCACGAGAATACAGGAATACTGAATTTGTTAAATACAGTATTCAAACAACTGGAAGTCCCACGTAATGCTAAAATATCCCCATCACACAGGTTGGTTAGTCATGCAGGGCCATGCGATCAGTAGCCTGTAGTGGCCAACTATAAATACATTATGAGCATTTTTTACGAGGCCAGCAGCCTCGTACACCAAGCCTCAAAAAGCAGTCATAATTTAGAACAAATTGAAGGAGCTTTCAAGTTATTTATATACTATGACAAACAACTACGACGGTCTGAGCAGATGAATGAAATATGAAACACTGGGTACACATTGTTTATAAATGTTGAAGCAATACTATCTAGGTTCACAGGATAGAAATGGCTTAAGTTACGTAATTCTTCTGGGATGTATTTTTATTATCTCAAACAAACTTGAACTTGGGCTGGACGGTAGAGTGACTGTCTCGCTTCATACAGATGGACGGTCGGGGATTGAACGCCAAAGTGGTTGGGCACCATTCATTCCCCACCGTCCCATCCCAAATCCTTATCCTGACCCCTTCAGAGTGCTATATAGTCGTAATGGCTTGGCGCTTTCCTCTGATAATTTCCCTCCCTTCCCTTACTTGAACTATCCACTGAAGTTTTACTACAAGTTAGATAAGGAAGTTTTACTACACTCTCTACTACAAGTTTTATTTCCAGTACACAAGTCTATGAAGCCTTTTCTTGTCTCCGAGTCTCTTAATGTTTGTATTTGTCACCTTTAATACAAAACAATTTTTTCATCTTTAAAATTCCAATTTCCGCCGCACAAACACAACTTCAATTACGAGGTGTGTGAAAGTTGAGGCGCAAGCTCTCGCTAACAGGCTCCGTGGTCTATTTCAGGCCCCTTCTCTTCATCTGTCACTCCGTCAAAATTCCAACCTTTTAGCCTAACCAGGAGAGTACAAACCCAAGCAACCAACCTAACCTATCGAGTCCGATGCATAGAAAACTCATATTTGTGAGTCGTCACATTCCTCAATAAGTTGCATTTGTCTCGTTGTTACGATGACTAAAACCTGAGTGGATTTAGCTGAGTGGATGGGTTGATAATGGATTTGGTGGATATAATTAGGCGATACCTCGTATGGGTCAATACTGAAGTTTCCTGTATTCCTATTTTCTTAATACAGAGAAGAATGAGGAGACCGACACCGGGGTCTTGGCTACGAGGCCGCCATCACGCATCAAGAGGGGGACACGAGCGAGGTCTTCAAGCGGGTCTTCACATTCTTAGGTAACTACCAGAGCGGGTCAGACGAGAACAGTTAGCGGCAGGAATTTCGCTTCAGAAGGGCTACAGGGAGGAGCTGGATTGGGCTACCAGCTAGGATTATTGGGATAGTTAAACAGGTTACAAGCGTAGACTGGATAGGCATATGGGTGAAGTGGGGTGGGGGTGGATTGTATACACACGTTGTTGACTGGATAGACATACAGTAGTGTACGGGTAAGAGGGGAAGGAGTTGTAAGGGCCCCGCAGAATATGGCCAACAGACCTGCTGCAGTAATGCTAAAATTCTCACTCTTCGCTACAATTGTGTTTCAGCTCCTGGGCCACACACTTTAGCCACACTAGCTTAGCGTTTTTTAGTTAATAATTACTTTGTTATATTCTTGATATATTGACACCTTGAATGCATACGTGTCATGACCATGCCTCCTCTGACTAAGATCCAGGTAGAGCCAGACTAACACTTACGACAAGTCTCTATTCTTAAGTTTGGTGTAGTTAAAAGGGCGCGTGTTCCGTGGTAGCGTGGCACTCCAATACTGGCGGTGGTGGTTACATTCAGCTACTCTGAACAACAGTGCCAAGTGGCACTTGGTGAGCCCGTAGTGGACTTGGCCAATACTGGTGTTAGGAGCGGGTGCTCTAAGGACTCCCTCTCCAGGAGTCTGAAGGTTCCTGGCACATTGGTGAGACTCTCACGTGGTGTGGGAGAGCGGTGTGGCACGCACGCGACAATAACGACTAAGGATCCAATTAGAGGTGGGGTTTTTACACGCTAGTTGGAGTGCATCTTAAAGTCTTAATTAAAACGCTATAATTTTACCTCTTTCGCGCATTTTTACGTGTTTGTATTTGGCATAAAGGTAATATTGTCTCGTAAAAAATAAAACATCTGAAATTTTAAAATAATAACGAGGCATTCCTTGAATAAATAATAATAAAACATAATCGAGGAAAAATATTCAAATCAGTAATGGTGACTGGCGCCCACCAGGGGCTATACAACACACAGAGGGGGGGGGGGTATTGTTAGTTACACACACTGCCACCGGGGCCATACAACATACAGAGGGGGGGGGGGATTGTTAGTTACACACACTGCCACCGGGACTGGCGCCCACCAGGGGCTATACAACATACAGAGGGGGGGGGGTATTGTTAGTTACACACACTGCCACCGGGGCCATACCAAACCCACGTAACTTGTATGAATGTATATATTTATTAAACAACATTAGGGTGCCATTGTGTACACAAGCTGTGCCTGAAGCCTCTCACTCACCTCCTGCCCAGATACTATAACATCAATACAATTGTAGTCTACATTATTCCCAACAAAAAAAAGGTACGGACATGTTTAAGGCGTGCGCTCTAGAATCTAAAAATTACAAGAATTACTAAACACAAAACTATGTCCTGTAGTCGCTAGATATTTATTATCAAACATGCAAATTAACTGAGGGAACCGATCGGCCGAGCGGACAGCACACTGGATCCTGTGGTCCCGGGTTCGATCCCGGGCGCCGGCGAGAAATAATGGGCAGATTTTCTTTCACCCCTATGCTCCTGTTACCTAACAGTAAAATAGGTACCTGGGTGTTAGTCAGCTGTCACGGGCTGCTTCCTGGGGGTGGAGGCCTGGTCGAGGACCGGGCCGCGAGGACACTAAAGCCCCGAAATCATCTCAAGACAACCTCAAGATAACCGAGTAACCTCGTATCCAAAAATGTGTCAATGGGTCAAACACAGAGCTGTGTTTAGTTCTGGGTCAAACACGGAGGGTCAAAACACAAACACTGAGTCAAACACGGAGCTCTTTGGCCCTTTATTATTTGTTGCCTACCTTTACTGGTCGTTGAATGACGAGTCAGTGGAGCTGTCGTCGTACTGCCACCACTGAGGGTAATGCTTTTGGGTTATGTTCGTCGACTTATTGTTTTAGAGAGGTGTGTGTGTAGGAGCACACACGACTCGAGACTCCTGTGAGGAGGCGGAGAACTTTACCTTCCCGCAGCTCATGGTAAGCCTTACCCACTAGTTTTTCCTGGACCACCATTCGTCAATGGTAACCTATCTTGAGTTAGTGATAATGGTGTTATTGATGCTGGTGAGGGTATAAATAATTGATGATAGTAATGATAAATCCTCCCTGCCCAGGATAAGAACCCAGACCAACCGTTCGCAAAACACGGTATACATCTTAGCTTATTCCATAAACGTTACATGTACTTAATGTACTGTTTTCTATCCATTCTGACCCGACCACCAAGATGGCAGCACCCGTAACTACTGAGGCTGGCATGTACAAAATATGAACTCTTGTACCTGCTTGTACCTGCAAAAAAAAATCATATTTTGTACTCTTGGTTAAAAAAAGTGGACCAGAGTAGCTATAAACCTGTAAGGCCTAACATAAGTAATTTTAGGCCCAATTTAGTACATATTTGTACAATACTAGTGCAGCTGGAAGTGCAGTTGTTGTGACAGCGAGAGATGGTTCCCTCTCCTAGGAGTGAGGAGCACGTATAGATAACTGGGCCTCCACTCTTCAAACAGAATTGGTTGCCATAATCCTTGCACTCGAACAAGTATATAAATCCAAAGCTGACACGTTAATTGCGACACGTTAATTGTCATCCTTGACTGACCTCAGCTCCCCAAGACACGCTTGTGTCTGAAGCTAGAGGCACAGATATAATGAAATAATCAATGATGGAGTCACACTTTGTCTCCTGTGGATTCCTTCCCATATTGGTCCCCGAATACATGATAGAAATGGTGAATTAAGCAAAACATTTGCTCGTAAAGAAGGAATTGATCATCATATAGGAATGTCTTCGAGCAGCAATATTCTGGGAGCAGCAACAAACTCAAATAGACTTGAGGCAAAGTGAAATTCACACCAGTTCCTCTATTTTTCATCATTCTATTATGCAGGAAGAACCGCACGTCTATGGGTCATCCAATAAGGTTAGCAGACTTCTAGATGCTGCCACTGCTAGGCTTAGGCTCGGCTACAAGTACCTCTGGCAGTTTGTCACATCTGCTGATATAGACTTGACTAAATGTAAACTTTTGTCAGCAGAAGTAATCAAATACTTTGCGTTGTTATATGAAATAATATCGTGTAATTCAAAGATAAGTCTACCAAAGTTGTTCAGGAAACGTAAGTACTTCTTTCATAATGATGTACCGCCAGGAATGTTAGCGAAGTATCCAAAGTTTACTTACTGTAGGTGCAGCCTGCACATGACTGTAAAGCTGCTGCCCAGTTGGGTGTGTGTGGAGAAGTAGTAACTGACTCACCCCAGATGTAAAATGCCTTGTACAGAGACCGTTGTGGGCCACTACTTGAACCACTTGTAAAATAAAAAGACTACTGTTGTTTGTGTGTGTGTGTGTGTGTGTGTGTGTGTGTGTGTGTGTGTGTGTGTGTGTGTGTGTATATATATACTCACCTAATTGTGCTTGCGGGGGTTGAGCTTTGTCTCTTTGGTCCCGCCTCTCAACTGTCAATCAACTGGTGTACAGATTCCCGAGACGTCAGATTCCTGACGTCCCTGTGACTTAATTACGTCTCGAGTTTCCATCCATGACCCCTCGCTCTACTAACTGTTCTTAGTTTTGAACAATCCCGCTTTGTCTACTGTATCAATTTCCCTAAGAATCTTATATGTCTTTATATCCTCCAACTCTCTTCGTTCCTCAAGTGCGGTACGGTAAACCACTGCAGGGCGTGGGCGTGGCGTGGCGTGGGCGTGGCGTGGGCGTGGCGTGGCGTGGCAAGCGGTACTGACCCCAGTCACAATATTTATATTAAACAGCTGGTAGTGTGACGTCACCGCAGGGGGGCCAAGAGAGGTCTGTACATGGCCACCAACGGCGTCACTTTAACGCGTCGCCACACTACAGCTGTGGAGACGCCGGCCTTATTACCACCTGCCACACCTTGGCCATAACACAAGATAATAGTGGAAGCAAGAGAAGAGGTGACTGGAACACCAGAGCCGGGCCTGGAGCCTCCAGGGCGTGAGAGAACATGTCCCAGCACCGCCTCACCAACTTCACCAGCCAGAATCTGGTAAGTTTAGGGAACTCCTCCCCAGTGCTGCCCCCTCTCACCTCCTGCACCTCACCTTCCCCATACCAAGCTCCTCCTGTAGCGATGGCAGTGAGGATTTTGGATGATTACCTATCAGTGTCTATGGGGAGGTCTAGCTCCTTATGCCCACCCACTGGCTTTGTTGTACCGGTTGAGTTATAATTTATCTATTCTGACATTCGAGTGCTTTGTTGAACTTTGGACTTTGTTCTTTGGGCTTGAACTTATAGACGGAGGTGGCTTCCACAACTTCTTTCAGTACATTCCACTTTTTTCACAATTTTGCCTCGAATGTCAAGTTTATTGGGCAGCGTCATTCACCCATGCATTCCACTTGGGGTTGGTGCGTTTCCGGTTAAGTTTGGACGGTGGATTTTGAAGGTAGTGGCAAGCCAGGAGGTCGGGGTGGTTGATGGTGAGGAGAGGTGGTGGTGGAGGACAAGGCGCCTCTCAGGGTAAACCCGTCACACACACACCAACAAAGCCATGTCTGTCCCAGCGTCCTGCTCCACTGTAAACACCGCCTCCTGTCTCGAGTGGACCTCCACCTGCTGCACCACCACCGCCGCCGCCACCGCCCACCTCACGCCCACCACCACCACCTTCCACCACCACCACGCCCACACTGCAACACCACCACCACACAACCACAATACAACACAACCATTATTGAAGGACCTTACCAGAGATTACCTAAATTAAGATGAACTTCTCGACTTCCAAGGAAAAAAAAGCTATTTACACAAGCAAGGAAATAATAAAGTGTGTGTACTCGCCTAGTGGTACTCACCTATTTGTGCTTGTGGGGGTTGAGCTCTGGCTCTCTGGTCCCGCCTCTCAACCGTCAATCAACTGGTGTACAGATTCCTGAGCCTATTGGGCTCTTATCATATCAACATTTGAAACTGTGTATGGAGTCAGCCTCCACCACATCACTGCCTAATGCATTCCATTTACTAACTACTCTGACACTCAAAAAGGTCTTTCTAACGTCCCTGTGGCTCATGTGGGTACTCAGTTTCCACCTGTGTCCCCTTGTGCTTGTACCACCTGTGTTCAATAATCCATCCTTGTCTACCCTATCAATTCCCCTGAGAATCTTGTATGTGGTGATCATGTCTCCCCGAGCTCTTCTGTCTTCCAGCGACGTGAGGTGCAGTTCCCTCCGCCTTTCCTCATAACTCATGCCTCTTAGTTCTGGGACTAGCCTAGTGGCATACCTCTGAACGTTTTCCAGCTTTGCCTTGTGCTTGACAAGGTACGGGCTCCATGCTGGGGCCGCATATTTCAGGGTTGGTCTTACATACGTGGTATACAAGGTTCTGAATGATTCCTTACATGGAGGCGGAGGAGCCTTGTTGGGAAAGAACACAGGAAACTTGATAAGATTCCATCGCAGATGAGTGAGGGAGGCAGGCAGGGAGGGAGGAGGTATCTCCGGTCTCCTACCCTAGTAAATATCAATATAAGTTTAGTTTGATATTCTTTAAAAAATCATTTAAGAGGGAAGCAAGAGGGAATTCTTTAAGACTCAGAGGGTGGACACCTGGTAGAGGTGAGGTAGACGCGAGGCACTGATGAGCACCGTGAGTGTGAAAGGATTAAAGACAGGTGATGACCGGGACAGGAAGAGTGCCGTGGGACCAGACTACACGTGGCCCCGGTACTGACAGAGGCCGCCGGGACACATGTTAACCCTCACAATGTGATAACACCACACGGCGCGTCTGGAGCCTGCAAGACTGGCAACTTACACACACCATTATCACAGAGATACATCCTTCTAAAGTACTGCACAAACCAGCAATAACATAATGGGTTATTTTGAGAGGACCATCTTACACATAGAGAAAGTCTTCCACACTGACACACAAGCAGGGACGAGGCTGGAATGAGCTGTGGTACTAGACACGGTACCGGACAAAACAGGAAAGAGGGGGTATAGTGAAAGATATGTCTGAGTGTCGTGGTGGTGACTGGGGACCATGCTGGGCACGGCCCTTCAGGCCATACCATTCCTGGCGTGATCATCTACCGTAAGACAGACACTCCTGCTTGACAATGCTTACAGACGAAGCAAAACTGACCAGAAGAGTAAGTAATAAAGATACGACATACTACAAGAGTACCTAAACAGGCTACTAGCTTGGTCATTAATATAACAAGCGTTCTATTCCAATAAGGGTTAGGTAAAAGAGTTAGGGAGCATGAATCGGATAAGAAGCCCGGAGGATGATACAGTGGACGTGGAGAGAACTGCAGGACAGTGTAGAAGGACGGGGAACAGTAAGTAACACCATCAGTAACACCACAAGCAGGTGTTACACAATAAGATAAGCATATTACCAAATATTTGGAGGACATTAAGCAAAGCTTTAGAGACGCAAGCAGGGAATCCTTCAGAACACTGTACACGGCTTACATATTACCAGTCCTAGAATACGTGCAACACTAACAAGAAGCTTCACCTTAATATACAAGTTTGACGATGAGAGTCCAAAGACTTCTTACGAGACTGGTACCAGATATAAGAGAGTTGAGCTATAAGGAGACCTAGAAAAATGTACCGTAATCACACTAGAAGAGAATAGGAACAAAGATGACATGATCACAGCATGTAAGATACCGAGAGGAATAAATGAAGTACACAAGAGATAATCTTTCCCAGAAGAGGGAAGGCCAGAGGAGCAGACGCAGGCAGGAACAGGAAACAAAAGAGAGGGAGTGGGAGAGACGTAAGGGAATACAGGTATTGAGTGCCGGCAGGAAACAATGGCTCACGCTCCCAGCAGACGTCTGGGAAGCCATATTGATCCATAACTTCAAGGAGGTAACATAGCCACCAGGTACAATAGGTACGAAGGGGGGTGGGGTCCTAGAAGAACACGTCTCTTCACGAACACACACACACACACACACACACACACACGTCCTCTCATCTAACGACGGTTAATTAGTGATATCTTAACTCAATCGAAATTTTGCGATATGTCACTCACAAGGCGGGTATGGGGGTGCACCACCACTCACAAGGCGGGTATGGGGTGCACCACCACTCACAAGGAGGGTATGGGGTGCACCACCACTCACAAGGAGGGTATGGGGGTGCACCACCACTCACAAGGAGGGTATGGGGTGCACCACCACTCACAAGGCGGGTATGGGGTGCACCACCACTCACAAGGTGGGTATGGGGTGCACTACCAATCACAAGGTGGGTATGGGGTGCACCACCACTCACAAGGTGGGTATGGGGTGCACCACCACTCACAAGGTGGGTATGGGGTGCACCACCACTCACAAGGTGGGTATGGGGTGCACCACCACTCACAAGGTGGGTATGGGGTGCACCACCACTCACAAGGTGGGTATGGGGTGCACCACCACTCACAAGGTGGGTATGGGGTGCACCACCACTCACAAGGTGGGTATGGGGTGCACCACCACTCACAAGGAGGGTATGAGGTGCACCACCACTCACAAGGAGGGTATGAGGTGCACCACCACTCACAAGGTGGGTATGGGGTGCACCACCACTCACAAGGTGGGTATGGGGGTGCACTACCACTCACAAGGTGGGTATGGGGTGCACCACCACTCACAAGGAGGGTATGAGGTGCACCACCACTCACAAGGTGGGTATGGGGTGCACCACCACTCACAAGGTGGGTATGGGGGTGCACCACCACTCGCAAGGTGGGTATGGGGTGCACCACCACTCACAAGGTGGGTATGGGGTGCACCACCACTCACAAGGTGGGTATGGGGTGCACCACCACTCACAAGGAGGGTATGAGGTGCACCACCACTCACAAGGTGGGTATGGGGTGCACCACCACTCACAAGGTGGGTATGGGGGTGCACCACCACTCACAAGGTGGGTATGGGGGTGCACTACCACTCACAAGGTGGGTATGGGGGTGCACCACCACTCACAAGGTGGGTATGGGGTGCACCACCACTCACAAGGTGGGTATGGGGTGCACCACCACTCACAAGGTGGGTATGGGGTGCACCACCACTCACAAGGTGGGTATGGGGTGCACCACCACTCACAAGGTGGGTATGGGGTGCACCACCACTCACAAGGTGGGTATGGGGTGCACCACCACTCACAAGGAGGGTATGAGGTGCACCACCACTCACAAGGTGGGTATGGGGTGCACCACCACTCACAAGGTGGGTATGGGGTGCACCACCACTCACAAGGTGGGTATGGGGTGCACCACCACTCACAAGGAGGGTATGGGGTGCACCACCACTCACAAGGTGGGTATGGGGTGCACCACCACTCACAAGGTGGGTATGGGGTGCACCACCACTCACAAGGTGGGTATGGGGTGCACCACCACTCACAAGGTGGGTATGGGGTGCACCACCACTCACAAGGTGGGTATGGGGTGCACCACCACTCACAAGGTGGGTATGGGGTGCACCACCACTCACAAGGAGGGTATGGGGTGCACCACCACTCACAAGGTGGGTATGAGGTGCACCACCACTCACAAGGTGGGTATGGGGTGCACTACCAATCACAAGGTGGGTATGAGGTGCACCACCACTCACAAGGTGGGTATGGGGTGCACCACCACTCACAAGGTGGGTATGGGGTGCACTACCAATCACAAGGTGGGTATGAGGTGCACCACCACTCACAAGGTGGGTATGGGGTGCACCACCACTCACAAGGTGGGTATGGGGTGCACTACCAATCACAAGGTGGGTATGAGGTGCACCACCACTCACAAGGTGGGTATGAGGACAACAACCAAGAGTCGGGTCAACTACCACCACCAGAATGGTTACGAAACGCACAATAAACGGATCAAACCAAAAGTGTGAAGGTAAGGCAGTGAACCAGCGGGACTGTTGGCGCCCCCTGTGTGTACACGTGTGTGGCGCCCCCTGTGTGTACACGTGTGTGGCGCCCCCTGTGTGTACACGTGTGTGGCGCCCCCTGTGTGTACCTCTGACGAATATTGTGTTTGTTGACACACAACCCTCACCATATCTGCCCCCCCCCTCCCCCCACACACCATCACCCACCATCTGCTCCCATAGTTTTTCTACTCCACCAAGATAACAAAAAAACGGTGTTCTTGCAAACAGCACTGATCAAGAATACACATGACTCAATGACGACAAAATCCCTGGCGCCATATTGACACAATAGTTATTCTAAGCTTAGGGTTAGTACCCCCCGGGTCAGGGACGACGCCACACAAGCTTAGAGGCAACTCTCCCTCTCAGGGGATCACAGCCCCCGGGTTCAAGAGGTCCACGAGGCTTGTATCTCCACGGCACGGAACACTGCCTTCTCTGTCTTTTACCAGAAATTGAGGCATTACAGACTCAGGCGGGGTGACGTGCAGGCCCGGAGGCACGTACACCCCGCCTGAGTCCACGTCTGGGTGTGGGGGGGGGCACGTAGTCCACGTCTGGGTGTGGGGGGGGCACGTAGTCCACGTCTGGGTGTGGGGGGGGCACGTAGTCCACGTCTGGGTGTGGGGGGGGCACGTACACCCCGCCACACACACACACACACACACTAATCACAAAGCTGCACATTAATGCACAAGCATCCACTGGGATACAAAAGCAGCACGTCGAGTCATTAAGAGAGTCAACAATTACACCGCCCTAGTGATTGATGCCACAGTCATGGTAAACATCGTTACCACCAACCATGCCACCATCATGGTACACTACTGCACCCCCAACCATACAACCTCACACACACACACACACACACACACACACACACACACACACCACACACACACACACACACACACACACTACCACCACCAAAAGAATCTTAAGTCTTCAAGTCTATCACGGCGCGGAATTATCACCGAGTCTGCATCACTTCCTGCACGTATAACTAGTGATAGATCTGAGCATTACCTTTACCGGGAGCAAGTAGCTTGGATCGCTTCTGTACCAACAAGATATCCGGTAAGGATCCCATCTGCTGTCACAGCAAGGACGGCTGTCACCCAAGACACCAATGGGATATTTGTTTAATTATTTCCCCGGAGGCGCGAGTTTATTGGGCAGCGTCACTCATCCTGTGAGTGAACATGCCGCCATACCACCATGTACAACACCCATCCAGTTGGAAGAAAACCTACAGAGTTCTTAATCCTGTTACTTGTACGCAGAAACAGCTGGGACCTACTTAACTGTCTTAAGTAAACCAGGCTGTAAAACTAAAGTGATGTTATCTTACGCGTGTGAAGTTGGGGAACGTTTTAAGAACAGTGTCTAGATTTGACAAAACGTGCTTTCCTAAGTCAATGTGGTTATCTTGAGATGATTTCGGGGCTTTTTTAGTGTCCTCGCGGCCCGGTCCTCGACCAGGCCTCCACCCCCAGGAAGCAGCCCGTGACAGCTGACTAACACCCAGGTACCTATTTTACTGCTAGGTAACAGACATAGGGTGAAAGAAACTATGCCCATTGTTTCCCGCCGGCGCCCGGGATCGAACCCGGGACCACAGGATCACAAGTCCAGTGTGCTGTCCGCTGGGCTGACCGGCTCCTGTACGTGGGGATTATTATGCTACACATATTTATAATGTCTCTAAGATGGGCACAATATCTCACTTATTCTCCAACTTCGCTCCTCAGCTGTCGTTTCCAGCCCGAATCTCCATAAGAATTTGTATTCAAGACGAATTGGCAATTGTGAACTCCCTCCTTCGATCAATTCCCTTTTCGTCCAAAATGATTAAGGATGTGGGCAGCGACTGGACTCTACAGCGTACAGGTTCACTGACGTGCTCTTATGCCCCCTCATCCTTTCCTCCGCTACTTTGCCGTGGTATTATTTGACAATGGCCCCTGTTTTGTAGAATTATCTTAGGGATGAAGCACCTAATGTGGTCTCCTTCAGCGCCCTCTGCAGCCAGCACATCTGCTCGTTCATTCCCCACAGATTCCATGGGGGGTCAGATCTTGAGCTCATTATGTAATCTCTAATCTTTTCCACTACCAATCACAGGATCAGTATCGGATGAGCATAATCAATTAATTCAATTTAAAACTAACGCACAGTCAATGAATCGTTGACGAACGTAGTGAAGTACTCTAACTTGTACCTTCGCTTGGCTAAGAACAAATGTCCAAAACAGGGAGCTTTGACCACTGTTACCAGCGGAGTCCCACAGGGCTCTGTACTTGGACCCATCATGTTTCTAATATATGTAAACGATCTTCCAGAGGGTATAGACTCATTCCTCTCAATGTTTGCCGATAAAAAATATTGAGAAGAATCAAAACATGAAGATAGACAGAGCCTACAGAACGACCTGGACAAACTGGAGAAATGGTCTAGAAAAGGGCTGCTAAACTTCAACTCTCAACTCAGGAAAGTGTAATGTAATGAAATTAGGCGAAGGAAGCAGGAGGCTGAAAACAGAGTACCATCTGGGAGGTAAAATCCTGCAAGAGTTAAATAGAATGATCTGGGGGTTGATATCACACCGAACCTGTCCTTAGAAGCCAACATCAAAAGGATATAATCAGCGGCATATCCAAGATTGGCCAACATAAGAACTGCTTTTAGAAACTTGTGTAAGGAATCATTCAAAACCTTATATACTACTTATGTTAGACCAATCCTGAAGTATGCAGCGCCAGCCTGGAGTCCATACCAAGTTAAACACAAGACAAAGTTAAGAGAAGATTCAGAGGTATGCCACCAGACTAGTCCCAGAACTGAGAGGTCTGAGCTACGAGGAAAGGCTAAGGGAGCTGAACCTCACGTCCCTGGAAGACAGAAGAGTAAGGGGAGACATGATAACCACCAACAAAATTCTCAGGAGAATTGAGTGTGGATAAAGATAAACTTTTTAGCACGAGTGGAACACGAACAAGGGGACACAAATGAAAACTTAGTACCCAAATAAGCCACAGAGACATTAGAAATAATTTCTTCAGTGTCAGAGTAGTTAACAACTGGAATGCATTAGGCAGCGATGTGGTGGAGACAGACTCCATACACAGTTTCAAATATAGATTTGATAGAGCCCAACAGGCTCGGGAACCTGTACACCAGTTGAGTAACAATTGAGAGGCGGGACCAAAGAGCCAAAGCTCAACCCCCGCAACACAACTAGAGAGTACAGTGGTGGAGGGCGCTAGGTGATGGGTGGCTCCAGGTCAACAGTGGGTTCACTACTGACCTCACTCTCCTGCCTCCTCTTCCCTCCCTCCACTCTCACGTAGAGTGTACTCGCTCCAGTCTTACCAGCAGACTATTTGCACCCGATCCTTTATCACTGCAACATTTGGATTAACTAATCATTCACTATTGTACATTTCTAAGGCTTAATTGTTCACTCTTCCCTAAACACGTCCAGGAAACAGGCAAAAACTTCTTCAGTGTTGGAGCTGTAAACAAGTAGAATAAATATCACACAAGAGTCAATGGACTAATCTAAGAAGGTTCACAAGACGGCATTATGCGCCTAACTCGACCCCTGCAAGCACCTCATCCAGGTGAGTTGACTATGTGTGCCTGCACACTGGAGCGTGGGTCGTGCGTTGATGAGTGTCAGCGAGGGTGCTGTCGTCTCTATGTTTATAACATCAACCTGCAGGGTTGACCACTCTGAACTTATACTTGTCAGCCTATGGGGGGTAATACACCTAGGCCAAGGATGGCACGACAATACACAACAAACCAACATGCTTCCTCATTCACTAACTACCCCACAACGTGACCACCGATCATGGTAATACATGTAGAACGCAAGTACGAAAGGATGAATAAATTCACAGCAACAGCGGATAGTTCTGGCCACCCCACCGTACACAGCAAGATTCCTCCAAGGAGTGCCGGACCAACCGGGCTGTGGTGGGTAATGTGGGCCTGCGGGCCGCTCCAAGCAACAGCCTGGTGGACCAAACTCTCACAAGTCAAGCCTGGCCTCGAGCCGGGCTTGGGGAGTAGAAGAACTCCCAGAACCCCATTAACCAGGTATCAACCATGTACCACCACAGCCACTCACACACGGAGACCAAGCAGCCACAGGTGGAATAGTAACCCATTGGCCCTAAGTCTCGTCTCCTGGCTAACACGGTGTACGCTCCCGCATCACAGTTAATACAATATACCCATTATTTCTGAGCGTTGAGAGAGCGATGACAATCACTGCAACAATGATCACAGCACACCTGAGAGCGGAGACTCCGCCAACAACACGCTAAATGAGAAACCAGATGGCATGTCACTCCATCCACTTGACGTGGGCAGTGTGTGCCGGCACGCTGGAGAGAGGGGGGTGGAATGAGTGACGTGGGGGAGACACTGGAGAGAGAGGGGGTGGAATGAGTGACGTGGGAGACACCCTGGAGAGAGCGGGGGACGAATGAGTGACGTGGGAGACACGCTGGAGAGAGGGGGGTGGAATGAGTGACATGGGAGACACGCTGGAGAGAGGGGGGTGGAATGAGTGACGTGGGAGAGACACTGGAGAGAGAGGGGGTGGAATGAGTGACGTGGGAGACACGCTGGAGAGAGAGGGGGACGAATGAGTGACGTGGGAGACACGCTGGAGATTCTTCAGTGTGTAGATCAAGAACAGATCCCTCATTTTCTTGGTCCAAACTATGACCCAAAGCACCCCACCGAGTAGTGAGGGAATTATCAGGGGAAAGCGCCAAGCCATTAGACTATATAGCACTTGGAAGGGGTCAGGATAAGGATTTGGGATGGGACGGGGGGGGGGGGGGAGGAATGGTGCCCAACCCCTTGGACGGTCGGCGATTGAACGCCGACCTGCATGAAGTGAGACCGTCGCTCTACCGTTCACTCCAAGTGGTTGGACCACTGAGTAGTGATTTAAAGCTGTTCCAAATATGTTTTATTTAATCAATTCCGGCACCAAAGTTCTCCGCGCGTTCTCCAGTTGAGCTATTTATCCAGCTTTGAATGAGTATACTTTGAATACTCCAGCCCCTAAATTACTCTAGTGTCAGTCATTAAGAGTGCCATCAATGGTCTGGCACCTCTTGTTTGACAGGTTCTTCTTATTCAACCTATCATTTTTCTTGCAGTTATTACTGCACTGTTTGCTTTAAAAGTAAAGTCTTCTGAGACTATTAGTTCCAAGTCATTTACACAGCTCTATATTTCTATGGTGCAATTTGACTGTGGTCTTTGTGTGGTTTTCTGCTTCCCTGGGATTCACCAATGCCCGGAGCTTAAATATTTATTTTATGTGGTTCAGGAAAAGGCGAACAAATGTTATAATGTGTGTGTGGATGTGTTGGTGTGATAAGAGAAGAGAGAGAACTGGAGCAAGCACAGTACACAGACACACACAGCTTTACACACGGCAACATCCAAATTTCACCAAAATTCACGTAAGCATTCACTTCATCAGTTTATGTCTGTGAATGTATCCATGGGAAGGGAGAATGAGAGTAA
This sequence comes from Procambarus clarkii, assembly GCF_040958095.1. Classification (NCBI taxonomy): domain Eukaryota; kingdom Metazoa; phylum Arthropoda; class Malacostraca; order Decapoda; family Cambaridae; genus Procambarus; species Procambarus clarkii. The sequence continues at coordinate 3,804,488 of NC_091231.1, forward strand.
AGGTGTGGATGTGAGAGAAAGCATGCGTGAGAGCGTGTCCCTGGTGATGCAGACACGACTAACTAACAGAGAGAAAAGTTAGCGGGCGACCACACGAGATGGATCACCTAACATAATTAAGGCTTCACCACTCATGCCTCCCACTCCCACCTCACAGCAAAGTTTGTCACTCGCCCCCTAGGGCCTTCCCCCGTGTGTCAATGTTCACTCTGCCTCTCATCCCCTGTAACTTTACCTAATAATAACTAATAATACACACACAGAAATCACAATAGCGTGATGCATCAAATGAACAAATCCACAAGGGGGAATTAAGACGCTGCGATTAAGGCAGCGTCTGGGATGATCTCGGATGTAGGTTCGAATCATCGTCACGGCCCTTGTGGATTTGTTCAACTAATAATAGTTTAAGTTTTATTGTTCTTTATTGTTGGTTACCTGTTTGATAAGACAAGAGAGAGTTGTGCGGCCCTGATCTGAACACTGTCAGCTTCCTCCCTCCCTCGTGGGTGTACTCACCTAGTTGTCCTTGCGGGGGTTGTGCGTAGGCTGTTTGGTCCCGCCTCTCAACTGTTAATCAACAGGTACAGATTCCTGAGCCTATTTAGCTGTATCATATCTACATTTGTAACTTTGTAGAGAGTCTGCTTCCATAAGTGTAGCTGTTATTTCCTGACAAATATGCCAAAAGTAAGAAAAAATCTATTTCAGGTGACTGCCGACATTTTTGGACCAGCAACTGCGCTGAATGTGTCCGTGGACGGGGGGAGGGGGGAGGGGTCACAATTGCCAGGAGGGCCATAACACCCCAACCGCTGCCGCTAGACATGATTTATGACTCAAAATTTGCAGAATCTTCATGTTTGTACATGTCTTAAGAGGAACTTTTTCAGTGAAAAAAAGGTTATTTGCATGAAAACTATTTTTGAATGTATTAGATGGGATCAAAAGGGGAAAATACCCATATATATACCGCTTTTGAAACAATTTCCTTAATATTATTTGTTTATGTCAGTTGTAAATCTGAAATTACACACACTTATATATATATATATATATATATATATATATATATATATATATATATATATATATATATATATATATATATATATATATATATATATATATATATAAGTATATGTATGTATACGCGCAACAATGATAAAAAAAAACACTGATTCAAGTACGCGGAAAAACCACATGTGAAAAATAGAGGCAAATAAGAATGATTCATTCTTTCATTCTACTTTGCTCTGATGAAGGCGATGTAGCCGAAAACGCGTTAAGCATTCTCTATTTTTCACATGTGGTTTTTCCGCATACTTGGATCAGTTTTTTATCATTGTTGGGCGCATGCAACATTATATACATTATATATATATATATATATATATATATATATTAGTGGATATAAGCCTTCAATAGTCAAGAATAGACACCAGAGCAGACAGCAGCTACAGTCACCAAGTGTTGCAGATGATGTGTGTCTTCCACAGAGAAAGCTTAAGGCACACAGAAACATGAGAATTCTTCATATTTTGAGCCATAAATTGTGTAGCAGCAGCAGCGGTTGGCGAGTTACGGCCCTCCTCGACATTTCGACCCCCCCCCCCCCCCCCTTCCCGTCGGACGCGTTCAGACACGCTGCTGCCCCCCAAAATGGCGGCAATCATCCGAAATCGATCGTTTTCTTACTTTTGGCATATTTGTCACGTTTTATGAATCTCTTTTTTTTTAATATTTCAGGAAAAAGTAATTTTTCACTCCAGCCTAGTCTTGATCCGCCCCACACACACCTCGGGCCACCGGGACAACCTCCCATCATGGAACAATACCTCCACTCCCATGGAACAATCTCGTAAGTATCTCCCGTAGCATTTTCGCTATCTACCACGCCGGCACCTCCGCCACAGAGGGAGACCCGTGACCGACTATAAGGACGAATAACCACTCTCCTGTCGCTCTCAACACTGCCACTGACTCCTGGCGCACACAGCTGGTTATCCTCAGAGTCTCAGCCTCGGGTCGACTCCTCAACGGGAAATTAACCAGGAGTGGACAGGGATGAGTGGCCCAACGGGATCACGAAGCTTATCTATAAAGGATGAAATACCGAGTCTCCTATCCCCCCCCCGCACCCCCCCGGCCTGAGGACGGGCTTCCCAAGCCACTCGACTGTCCTCTGGGTCCTCAGTGGTTTACAGCACCGCTTCCTCCTGGTCCCCCCAAAAACACACACACACATTGTGCTTCAAAGTGGAGACTGAGGAGATTTTTCAGACCAAACTGACAACACCAAATTCGGTCACATGCAAAATATTTAATGAAATTTGCAATCCACAAGTGACAACTGACAATATATCGCAGAAAGTCTCCTGACAACACTATCAACATCCTCAAATACACACGAGCGTGTGCGCGCGCTCGCACACACACAGGAGGAAGTGATGTCGTGGAGGCTGACTCCATAAAGTTTCAAATGTATATATGATGCAGCTCGAGAAACTCGGGAATCTGCACACCAGTAAATTGGCGGTTGAGAGGCGGGACCAAAGAGCCGAAGCTCAACCCCTGCAAGCACAACTAGCAGAGCACGCACGCACGCACGCACGCACGCACGGACACGCACATGAATAAGAAGGCTGGGTTAGTTTCCAAGACTGGCAAGAGAGCCTTGTTAATGTGCAGCCCAACCGCCCATATACAAGCTGATGATCAGAGAGGTATAACTCCATAAGTCCCCAGAGACAGATCTCAGCAGTTCCAAGACCAATTAATGAGAACAGAAACCACACAAACACCGCCCCGAACATCGTCTTCCTCGGGCACTTCAACTGTCGGCCACTAAGTAAATGTTTAGTTAGTAAATGGAATGCATTAGACAGTGCTGTGGTGGAGGCTGACTCCATACACAGTTTCAGATGTAGATATGATTGAGCCCAGTAGGCTCAGGAATCTGTACACCAGTTGATTGACGGTTGAGAGGCGGGAAATAAAATTGTGAAAAATAACTAAATACATTTCGAAATTATACATATTCAATTTTCACGGGGTCTTGTGCCCCCGTCATTTTTAACTAACCTTAGAAGAATAGGCGGGGAAGAAAAATGGCAATTATTTTGAAGTTACCTTGAAGCGCTTCCTGGGCTTAGCGTCCCCGCGGCCCGGTCGTCGACTAGGCCTCCTCGTCGCTGGACTGGTCAACCAGGCTGTTTGACGCGGCTGCTCGCAGCCTGACGTATTAATCACAGCCTGGTTGATCAAGTAGCGAAATCATCTCCTCACACCCTAATATAGAACCCCTCCAGTCCGACTCCTAAGATGAATTCTATAGCGGCCCCAGATACCCGCTTGTGAGAGGGGGGGGGGGGGCTCCAGATATGTGGCTGTGAGAGGGGGGGGTTCCAGATATGTGGCTGTGAGAGGGGGGGGGCTCCAGATATTTGGCTGTGAGAGGGGGGCTCCAGATATTTGGCTGTGAGAGGGGGGCTCCAGATATGTGGCTGTGAGAGGGGGGCTCCAGATATGTGGCTGTGAGAGGGGGGGCTCCAGATATGTGGCTGTGAGAGGGGGGCTCCAGATATGTGGCTGTGAGAGGGGGGCTCCAGATATGAGGCTGTGAGAGGGGGGCTCCAGATATGTGGCTGTGAGAGGGGGGGGCTCCAGATATGTGGCTATGAGAGGGGGGGCTCCAGATATGAGGCTGTGAGAGGGGGGGGCTCCAGATATGAGGCTGTGAGAGGGGGGGGGGGTCCAGATATAAGGCTGTAAGAGGGGGGCTCCAGATATGTGGCTGTGAGAGGGGGGCTCCAGATATGTGGCTGTGAGAGGGGGGGCTCCAGATATGAGGCTGTGAGAGGGGGGCTCCAGATATGTGGCTGTGAGAGGGGGGGGGCTCCAGATATGTGGCTGTGAGAGGGGGGGGCTCCAGATATGAGGCTGTGAGAGGGGGGGCTCCAGATATGTGGCTGTGAGAGGGGGGGGCTCCAGATATGAGGCTGTGAGAGGGGGGGCTCCAGATATAAGGCTGTGAGATGGGGGGGCTCCAGATATGAGGTTGTGAGAGGGGGGGGCTCCAGATATGAGGCTGTGAGAGGGGGGGCTCCAGATATGTGGCTGTGAGAGGGGGGGCTCCAGATATGTGGCTGTGAGAGGGGGGGCTCCAGATATGTGGCTGTGAGAGGGGGGGGCTCCAGATATGAAGCTGTGAGAGGGGGGAAGGGCTCCAGATATGAGGCTGTGAGAGGGGGGGCTCCAGATATGAGGCTGTGAGAGGGGGGCTCCAGATATGAGGCTGTGAGAGGGGGGGAGCTCCAGATATGTGGCTGTGAGATGGGGGGGGTTCCAGATATGAGAGAGTGAGAGGAGCCCCCCTGCGCCTCCTCAACACCCCCTCCTCCCTCTCCCAGTCAGGGAGGTCATAAACTGCATTCCAGCAGCCGGGGTGACAGGCTGAGGAACTATATTGGCCTGACCCAGCTGGATAACACCCCCCCCCCCCCTTGCCTAAGGACCAGTGCACCCCTCTTCCCCCCTCCCCCCCCCCACGTACGTACGTACGTACATGCGCACGGACACGCACTCATGCACAGCCACAATGCACGCACGCACAATTATATGGTGGGAGAAGGCTCAACAGTTGACCTGGTGGGTTAAGAGCAGGTGTTGGGCAATGTTTACGACCATAACCACAGTATCGGACTCCTCTAAACAGTTACGCTCTCTACAGGATTGAGAACCCGCCCTAGTGCTGTTTTGAATTCATTCATCAGTATTACGTTCAAGACACCAGGACTCAGGTGGTGGCATGACCTCGGGCCTGCTTGGTCATCTCTTCTGCGAAGGATACTAGATTTTAATCGCGATCTATTAAACCCCATCATGATCCACCTTCATCATCACATTCTTGTAAACCCCGTCATGATCCGAATGTGATGGTGAACTGCGCCATGCTCCACCACCACCATCACCACACCGATAAACAGGGATCCAGACTCCTCTTTAAAGAGCTCTGACACTGACGTCGGAGTGTGTAGTGAGCTATCAACATGTGCTTTCAGCAGTAGGGGAGTGTGGTCGTGAGTGCTGGAGCACACACCAGGTGACCTTGGTCCTCATGTTGCCTCTTGGTAAATGGTGACTGATTCCCCACAAAGGTCTTCACAGTTTTCACCACACATGTCCTCGGTGGCTTAACCAAGACCCACCACCACCCAGGGACACCCACCACCACCCAGGGTCACCCACCACCACCCAGGGACACCCACCACCACCCAGGGACACCCACCACCACCCAGGGACACCCACCACCACCCAGGGACACCCACCACCACCCAGGGACACCCACCACCACCCAGGGACACCCACCACCACCCAGGGACACCCACCACCACGCAGGGACACCCACCACCACGCAGGGACACTGGTATCCAGTAAGGAAGGTCAACAAATGGCATGCATTTAAAGAAATAATTGTGGAAGACACCGCCATCCACAACATTAATTTCAGATTTGACAAAGAACGTGTCAGAATAGTTCAATTATAACGCTACAGGTATAACGAGGCTGGTAGGCTGAGCACAGAGAGCGTGACCTCACTCCCCCGGGGACAGACACTGTTAGGCGAGTACCCAGCAACACACACACGCCCACCAACCCCGCAACACACACACACGCCCACCAACCCAGCAACACACACACACGCCCACCAACCCAGCAACACACACACACGCCCACCAACCCAGCAACACACACACACGCCCCCCAACCCAGCAACACATACACACACACGCCCCCCAACCCAGCAACACATACACACACACGCCCCCAACCCAGCAACACATACACACACACGCCCCCAACCCAGCAACACATACACACACACGCCCCCCAACCCAGCAACACATACACACACACGCCCCCCAACCCAGCAACACACACACACACACGCCCCCCAACCCAGCAACACATACACACACACGCCCCCCAACCCAGCAACACATACACACACACGCCCCCCAACCCAGCAACACATACACACACGCCCCCCAACCCAGCAACACATACACACACGCCCCCCAACCCAGCAACACATACACACACGCCCCCCAACCCAGCAACACACACACACACGCCCCCCAACCCAGCAACACATACACACACGCCCCCCAACCCAGCAACACACACACACACGCCCCCCAACCCAGCAACACACACACACACGCCCCCCAACCCAGCAACACACACACACGCCCCCAACCCAGCAACACGCACACACGCCCCCAACCCAGCAACACACACACACGCCCCCAACCCAGCAACACACACACGCCCCCAACCCAGCAACACACACACACAGGCCCCCAACCCAGCAACACATACACACACGCCCCCAACCCAGCAACACATACACACACGCCCCCAACCCAGCAACACACACACGCCCCCAACCCAGCAACACACACACGCCCCCAACCCAGCAACACACACACGCCCCCAACCCAGCAACACACACACGCCCCCAACCCAGCAACACACACACACACGCCCCCAACCCAGCAACACACACACACACGCCCCCAACCCAGCAACACACACACACGCCCCCAACCCAGCAACACACACACACACACACACACGCCCACAACCCTGCAACACACACACACCCCCAACCCAGCAACACACACACGCCCACAACCCAGCAACACACACACACGCCCCTAACCCAGCAACACACACACGCCCCCAACCCAGCAACACACACACACACACACACACACGCCCACAACCCTGCAACACACACACGCCCACAACCCAGCAACACACACACGCCCACAACCCAGCAAAACACACACGCCCACAACCCAACAACACACACACACGCCCCCAACCCAGCAACACACACACGCCCCCAACCCAGCAACACACACACGCCCACAACCCAGCAACACACAAACACACACGCCCACAACCCAGCAACACACACACGCCCCCAACCCAGCAACACACACACGCCCCCAACCCAGCAACACACACACGCCCCCAACCCAGCAACACACACACGCCCCCAACCCAGCAACACACGCGCCCACAACCCAGCAACACACACACGCCCACAACCCAGCAACACACACACGCCCACAACCCAGCAACACACACACGCCCACAACCCAGCAACACACACACGCCCCCAACCCAGCAACACACACACGCCCCCAACCCAGCAACACACACACACGCCCACAACCCAGCAACACACACACACGCTCACAACCCAGCAACACACACACTTTAGGTCCCCAGTAATGCACACAGTTACTTACGTAATGACAGGTAGAGGCGATGCTGTGTGTAGCTTGAGTCCCACCCTGGGACTCACTCACTCACGCCGGGACTCCTCACTCACTCACGCCACCACCACCGAGCATCACATGGGTCGGTCTAGGAGCTCAGTCGGTTTCCGGAACAATACGCAGCTCTCACACGACTTACAACAGTCTTGTTGACCTCCTCTAGTCTGGAGGGCGGGCTGGGGTCAGCGAGTGTACCGCACGAGGAGCGTGGTCAAGAGCGGACAGGTCAGACAGAGGTCAAAGTGACAGATTGCGGGAGGGAGGTGCGCGCGAGACAGGGAGGTGAGCGGCAGGTGTTGCCTCGCCAGCCGGTGGGCCAGAACTGAGGCAGGCAGCCAGTGGCACCACCGACACACTCCCGAGGCCCTCGCTACGCCTCGGCCCTCACATCCTAGCATCAGGGAGTGTCGGGAACATGATACACCTCCAACACCCTCCACACACACAACACCTCACACTTGGACAACCGTAAACACGTGCGACACGGCCCCCCAGGCCCGCACCGCTCTTTAACACCCTCGCCCACCCGACCGAACACTTAGGCCCACCATCTGATTTATTACGCATAAGTCAATATTCCCCTCGGTGGACAGGTTACACCTCAGGTATTGTGACCACCGGTTACACCACACAGTGACCCTGGCGGCACCATGGGAGCCGGTCAGCCGAGTGGACAGCACGGTGGACTTGTGATCCTGTGGTCCCGGGTTCGATCCCGGGCGCCGGCGAGAAACAATGGGCAGAGTTTTTTTTCACCCTATGCCCCTGTTACCTAGCAGTAAAATAGGTACCTGGGTGTTAGTCAGCTGTCACGGGCTGCTTCCTGGGGGTGGAGGCCTGGTCGAGGACCGGGCCGCGGGGACACTAAAGCCCCGAAATCATCTCAAGATAACCTCAAGATGGTGGCTGGCACCACACACGTGAACAGGCTCCGTCACCACTCTAGTCAACCACTGACTACTCTATTTCAATTGTGCTCCTAAACTATGACCTTCTTGGTTCATGTTGTGCAATCTTTGGCCAAGTGGTCTTAAGTTTACTGGTTATTCTCGTCTCAAGGATGGGTTCGAGGAGGTGGTGACCCACCACCACAAAGGACAACGTGACCCACCACCCAGGAGACAGTCATCAGCCATTGAATAAAAGATAACTGTCCTCGTTGTATTTCCAATTGTTTACTGTCCCGTAACAAAGACTATTTTCTTAGCAGCTTGGGGGAGGAGGGTTAAGAATGCTGTGTTCCTGACTCGCGATAATGTCTTCATATATCACTGGCGAATCACCATTGCAAGGGGGGGGGAAGAGGTAATAAATACTATATTTGAATGAAAAACTTTTCTGATTTTTTTTTCTTGCAAGAAAGAGCAAGTGATCTTTAGTAAGAGGTCAAGGTGAGAGGCGGGACCGTCTGCCGCGACTCCTGTAGGACCCAACACCCGCGGCGGCGTGAGTGGTGACGCTACAGTGACGCCAACACCCGCGGCGGCGTGAGTGGTGACGCTGCAGTGACGCCAACACCCGCGGCGGCGTGAGTGGTGACGCTACAGTGACGCCAACACCCGCGGCGGCGTGAGTGGTGACGCTACAGTGACCAACACCCGCGGCGGCGTGAGTGGTGACGCTACAGTGACGCCAACACCCGCGGCGGCGTGAGTAGTGACGCTACAGTGACGCCAACACCCGCGGCGGCGTGAGTAGTGACGCTACAGTGACGCCAACACCCGCGGCGGCGTGAGTGGTGACGCTACAGTGACGCCAACACCCGCGGCGGCGTCACACACACCACCGCCATGTGTAACTATCATGTTAGGATAAGTTTAATCAACAGTCACACACAAATAATCTCTAACGGATGTGTGTGACAGATTTGCCTTAAACCGTCAAATACATTAGCCAACCAGAAAAGAAAACACTAGACCTTATTTTTACAAACTACAATGTTTGTAAACAACTAATGGTTTGGAACATAATAATCACAAATACCTATTAATCAGATTACACTCTAATCGAAGTTCAGACGAGCATGGACAAACAAGTTCAGACTAGACCCGTGCAACCAGTCTCCCAGCCAAGAGGAGAATTCAGTAATCTTAAATTTCACAATAAACTGATTAACTAGGAACTGATAAACTAAGACCACACACAACCAAACAGGGAAGAACAGCAAGATAGTGCAAACCTAAATTAGTGCTTCGAGAAAATAGACAGAGCAGTCAGCAGCACTAGACATAGGAAGTTACATACACTAAGAATAGAAAGAAAAAGATGCATATTAGAGCGAGAACGGTGTTCCCTCTATAGGCAAAGAAAACAAATCATAAAACAATTTAAACTCCCTGCCCACCTCCCCAACAACGACGAGAAAGGTTTTACAGAGAAATAGAAACGATAAAACTAAAGCTATGAAGATATCAAGTCCAGGAGATGAAAGACAGCCAAAGGTCTTCAGTGGAATACAGAGGAACCAAAAATACTTTTTCTTCTGTGCAGAATCTAGAACAAAATTTACTTCTAATATGAGTGACATGAGTGAAACCCCGAGGATACAGTATTTCACTCATTTCTTTGTTGGTTTCGGAGGACTCTCAGAAATACCGAAGTTTCTGTTTTCAATGAGCCCTAAACACACTGAAGAATGATGACCCAAACGAATTCTTCATGAATGTCATACTAAACCAAGCTCTCTCTCAAGCCTGGCCCCGTGCCGGGCATGGGAAGTAAAACTCCCAGAACCCCATCCAGGTACAATCCACGTAACATCCAATCAGGTATCAGATGTCACCCTAACCCCACTGAAGCGGCCGCAGACAGTATGCTCATGCAACTCACATCAGGTCAAGAGTCCTCGAATTTTATGTTCATAAAAAATTGGAAAAAAACTATCACAGACCCTAAACATTATTTGGAGACAGAACCTAGATATTGGTGCTATCCCTAACAACTAAACACAGCGGAAACCGTGCCACTCCACAAAGGAAGCAATTCAAACAATTTACAAACAGATAGCACTAACATAACACATCATAAAAAATCTTTGAAAAAGAGGTGCTACAAATTAAGATCATAAAACACATGGAATACCTGGTTGATAGGGTTCTGGGAGTAGTTCTACTCCCCAAGCCCGGTCCGAGGCCAGGCTTGACTTTTGAGAGTTTGGTCCACCAGGCTGTTGCTTGGAGCCGCCCGCAGGCCCACAGGCCCACCACAGCCCGGTTGGTCCGGCACTCCTTGGAGGAATAAATCTAGTTTCCTCTTGAAGATGTCCACGGTTGTTCCGGCAATATTTCTTATAGTCGCTGGGAGGACGTTGAACAACCATGGACCTCTGATGTTTATACAGTGTTCTCTGATTGTGCCTATGGCACCTCTGCTCTTCACTGGTTCTATTCTGCATTTTCTTCCATAGAATCATAGGATCTACACCATCCTGGACAACATGGGTTCAACACCAAGCACCTCTGCCTCTCACAATAGCAAGACCACCGAAACACAGCCTTACCTGTCACGGAAGACGAGCAAAACGCACGTGTAATATACACAGATTTGAGTAAAGCTTTCGAAAAGTGTGGTGTTACTGCACACAAAATGCGCACAAAGAGTGTCCTACTGGCAAAGTAGGAAGATGGATCTATAATTGCCTAACGAACACAACTCTGTGTGTAATTGTCATCAAGGTAAAATATGAATCATCCACCGTGAAGAGCTCAGGCCTCCAGGGTACTGTGATTGCTCCGGTACTACTTTTTATCCTCGTATCAGACACATAAGGACACAAACTATAGTACCATACGATGTACCTTTTTACAGTACCTTTGCAGATTACACTAGGATTTTCCTGCGAGTAGACAATAGAGGGGACAGCAGAATCTGATGTAAATCAAGTCTTTTAATGGGTGACAAAAATATGTTTAATGAAGTTCCAGCTCCTGCGCTGCGGAAAAAACGAAAATATAAAAATGGACACCATATAAAACGCAGTCAAATCACACTATTGAAAGAAAAATCAATATTAAAAGATCTGGGAGTAATCTTGTCAGACGACCTTACTTTTAAAGAACCCAATAAAAGTAGCTATCACAACTGCAAGAAAAATAACAGGTTGGATAACAAGAACCTTTCAAACAAGATACCAATGATGAGGCTTACAAGACTAGTTCCCTCTCGGGTGGAATACTGATGCACACTAACATCCTCATTCAAAGCTGGAGAAATTCCTCACCAAGAGAACGTGCAAAGATATTTTACTGCTCGAACTGCCCCAATAAAACATCTAAACTATTGGGACCGCTTAACATTCTTAAATCTGTATTCTCTAGAGCGCAGGAGGGAGAGATCCATAATTTACAAGTGGAAAATATTAGGAGGACTGGTTCCAAATTTGCACACGGAAATAACTCTTTACGAGACCAGAAGGCGTAGGAAGGAGGTGCAAAATAGCCCCGTAGAAAAGCAGAGGTAAAATAGGTACGCTGAGAGAGCTGTTGAGACAACAGGTCTCTCAAGTCAGAGAGACTTGGGACAACATCAACACCCCAACATCATCAAGTTTAACATCAAGAGCCCAAGACTTTTCAACACTCTCCCTCTAAACATAAAGAGAATAAATAGAATTCATCTCACGGAGATCAAAACAGAACTTGATAAACACCTCCAAAGGATACCTGATCAACCAAGCTGTGATTCATACATTAAACTGTGAGCAGCTGCGTCTAACAGCCTGGTTGACCAGACAGACTACCAACCAGGAGGTCTGGTCAGAGACCGGGCCTCTGGGACACTGATTCCCAAAACCAACACTAGGTAAAAATACAAGTTAGGTCCAAGATTCCACACTACCCCCCCCCCCATCACTGGTGGATGAAAGTGTGAGTGTGTGGGGGGGGGGGTATAAAATGTGGGGGTGGGAGAATATATATAATAAAATGTGTTGAAATGTTGAATGTTAAGGGACTAGGACAGTAAGGAGGGGGGAAAGGGGTAGTTATATCTGCTAGGGACTGGCCACACGCGCGCACGCACGCACCACCTGGGAGGTGAAATCCTGCAAGAGTCAAATAGAGAGAAAGACCTGGGGGTTGATATCACACCGAACCTGTCCCCAGAGACCCACATCAAAAGGATATCATCAGCGGCATATGCTAGACTGGCCAACATAAGAACTGCCTTTAGAGACTTGTGTAAGGAATCGTTCAGGACTCTGTATATCATTTATGTCAGACCCATCTTGGAATATGCAGTGCCAGACGGGAGTCCATACCAATTAAACACAAGACAAAGTTAGAGAAGATTCAGCGGTATGCCACCAGGCTTGTCCCGGAACTGAGAGGAATGAGCTACGAGGAAAGGCTAAAGGAGCTGAACCTCGCGTCCCTGGAAAACAAGAGTAAAGGGAGACATGATAACCACCTACAAAATTCTCAGGGGAATTGACAGGGTGGACAAAGACAAACTCTTCAGCACGGGTGGGACACGAACAAGGGGACACAGGTGGAAACTTAGTACCCAGATGAGCCACAGAGACGTTAGAAAATTTTTTTCAGTATCAGAGTATTTAATAAATGGAATGCTCTAGGAAGTGATGTGGTGGAGGCTGACTCCATACACAGTTTCAAATGTAGACTTGATAGAGTCCAGTAGGCTCAGGAAACTGTGCATCAGTTGATTGACAGTTGAGAGGCGGGACCATAGAGCCAAAGCTCAACCCTCGCAAGCACAATTAGGTGAGTACACAGCTTGGTGAGCAGCCATTGTTGGTGCAGAGGTCGTGATCACAATCTCCCCGCGCCTCCTCCTCCCCCTCACCTGATAAACTCCACCACACTTCAATACAAAAATACACACCTGAAGCAGAATACAAAAAATATACAAACGGGAGAGATAAGAAGGTGTGGCGTACAGGAGTCGGTCCCACACTAGGGAAGGTCGCGGCGCCCTTCCTCACACAACACCAAGTGTTGTAGAGGCAAGAAAGGCAGGGAGACGAGGGCAAATGTCAAAAGGGGGGGGGGGTGAAGGAAAGACAGGCAAAGGGAGGGGGAAGCGGTGAAGGTAAGAGGGAAGGGGAGGAGGGTGTAGGACCTGCCTCCGTGTTCTCAGACGATCAACAGGTTAAAGACCCCCCCCCCATTGTTCACCAGACTTGACACACTGTAACCTTGATAGTGACCTAAGCTGGTGACACCCTTAGTGTCACCAGCTTAGTGTGAGTGACACCCTTAGGAGCCTCGATGGCCATTACCATACCCCTGATATCTTATGGGCCTTCCTAGTGGTGTTCAGCTAATCGAAGATGCTAATCGAAGATGCCCAGCTAATCGAAGATGCTATCCCACCCGACAAAAATATATCAAAACACAATAACACAATGATATACATAACAAAAAAATCAATACCATGAGCCAGGTGTTCCGAAGATAAACAACAATAACCACACATTATCACTTCGAGTGGGACTGCTTCCAAATCTGCACGCGGAAATAACATAGCATGCTACCAGGAGGCATGGCAGGATGTGCAGAATAGTCACGTTGTGGTGCAGTAGGCACGCTGAAGGAGAACTATCAACATCAGAAGCCCAAGACTGCTCAACACTCTCCCGCTGCACATAAGGGGCATAACTGGCCGGCTTCTCACCGTGATCGAAAGAGAACTCGATAAACACCTTTACCAAAGGATACCTGATCAACCAGGTTGTGATTCATACGTCAGACTGCGAGCAGCCGCGTCCAACAGCCTAGTTGACCAGTCCAGCAACCAGGAGGCTTGGTCAGAGACCGGGCCGGGGGGACGTTGATCCTCAGTATTACAAGACGATAACAGCAAGGTAGCAAGCACCCACAACCACCAACGCCCACAACCTCCCAACGCCCACTCGTGTACACTAGCAGCAACATAAAGTGGGCGTGATTACCGTAGTCTCATGCCACGGAAACTATTCATCAATCTATCAATTACTCAAACACCTGACATCACCGAGCACACCTGATGCCACTAATTAGCGGGCGAGAACCAGACAACCTTCCTGGACGGCACCCAACGGATGGTCCACCTGGACGTCCCTACCTCTTCCCCAGGGAGGAAACTGGCGTAGATTTATCTAGTCTAGCAGAAAATAGTTTATTAGGTCAGATGAACTACACAAAACAAGATAATGGGGGTAGAAATCGCCTAAGGTACTCTATCCCTTTGAGATATATTTCTTTCCTGTCTCAATAAACATACTTGAACAAGATCATTTTTGAGGGGTAGTGGAGCAAGGAATGTGGTGGTCCCCGAGGACAGCGTGTCTCGATACCAGCACATGTAATACTCGTGTATGTTTACAACCTCCCCAGCCCCACCCACTCCTCTTGTTGATACCAACGTCTGCGTCCTGGAGCAACTCGCTGCCAATGACGGATTATTACCGCAAACGGTACGGCTGCTCCTACTAGAATACGTACAAGCACTTGTCTTTGTACTTACACAGCTGGTAGTCAGAAATCAAAATTAGTCCTCCAGAGCCCAGCTGACATGTTGTTGAATTCCAGAAACTGGTCATCAACCGCTTCTCATATCGACTCTTGCAACAGATCAGCAACTCCCTGGCGTATGGCAGAGCACTCTCGACTTTGTCGTGTCTTACACAGCAAGACCACCTCAGAGAATTAACACCCTTCTAAGACTGCTCAGGAGGGTGTTAATTCTCAGGCACTTTAAGGCTTCGCATGGAGATAATCGCTGCTCGTACCACGGGTCAGTCTTGCTTACAGGACTTTGAACAAGCAGACTCGAGTGCTTGCAGATCACCGAGGTCAAGCACCCTAATCCCCAGACAAAAAGTGAAATGTTGACATGTCCCAGTGATGTGCGATCTCGTTAATGTATGACATCATACGTCTCCCACTTTTGGCTACATTACGTCACGTGACCTTTAATACGTTCTCGACGGATATGACATCAGAGCTCCAGCAGTCACCATCTTTACTAAAACAATACATTAAATACAATCAATAAAATACAAGGTGGTGGGCGTGGGCGGCATACAGGCGGGGTTGTATTGTGTGTAATCAACAACATTGCGAAGCGTTACAAATACAATGTGATGAGTTGCGCCTAATGTCTTCAGTTAGTCACCATGCCAAGTATGTCGTGTTTGAGGGGGGGGGGGGTAGGTTTCCACAACCATAACCTTGTTAATAACCCCCACACAACCGACTTCATAATGCTCCAGGACCAACCGAAACATCGTCGACGTCTCCATCTACTGATGTGTGATTTTGGCTTTATATCTTCAGCCACGTTATTGTGACTCGTCGTCTGCAACAATAAGTTATGAGGCTCTCTCATGTCCCCTTCCCACTCACACCAAGCACCCCATGCCCCCCCCACACTCATCATTGACACAATGACCTCCTCCCCCTCCACACAGAAACACAACCCCGTCATGGTAACTCCCACGAAGAACACCAACAACACTGCCACCTTCCTCTAAATTAACTAGCGACGTGGAGAACACGACAGGAGGGGACATGAAGAACACGACAGGAGGGGACATGAACACAACAAGGGGGGACGTGGAGAACACGGTAAGCAGGAGACGGGGGGAGGGAGTGGTAACAGCTCCGGGAAGCATGGCCTTAAAGTTGAGTTTGCACAGACACCAGCCAGTGAAGCAACAGTTGAGGCAGCACCACAGCCAGTCACTACAGCAGCCATCCTCCCACCAGGGGCAGCAAGGCATTCATTCATTCAGCCAATAGTTCTATCCATATGGCTAGACATTTCCTCACTCACTCACACAACACCTACCCTCGCCACTTCTCTAACTTCCGCCTCCACACAATCCTTCCTCCACCTCCTCCCCCTCTCTCTCTCCACATAACTCTATGAGCTCCACAATATTTCCATCTGGCATTGTTCTAACGTACAATACACTGCATCTCTCCAGCTACATCAATAAACAACAGCTTACAACTGTAACGAAGCCAAGTTCCATTCCCCTACAAACTAGCGTCTACTTACACCACTACGGCTCCCACCACACACATAGTTAGTAACAGTTGATTGATTGATAGTTGAGAGGCGGGCCGAGAGCAGAGCTCAACCCCCACAAGCACAACTAGGTGAATACACACACACCTACATCTCTCGTATGGGTCAACAGGGGTTCTGCAGTAGCCATTAGTCTTGTGTTGTGTTGTGTTGTCAAGCAGTGACGTTGCAAGAGGGCAACTAAGGTGACGGCTCTTGCGTCCCGGGACGGCTCCCGGCCGCTCAACATCTGTCACTGTAGCCTGTGTCATTCTTTTATGGAATGAATAGGTGAATTTTTTTTATGGAATGAATAGACAATTCATAACAATTCAAGTGGTTTTTTTTGTTGTTTCTTTGTTCACTTTTAAAACTCCAAGGGACCCCTCTGAACTAGCTATTTTAGGAGCCTTCATGACAAAAGCAAAGAAGCCGTAGATAACGCAAGATAACAGCGAACAAAGGACACAAAAGAACCCGAAGCAATAAAATATTAAATGAAAAAAATGGCAGGAAAAATACAAGACAAAAGCCACAAGAATCAAAGTTAAAGTAAGACGAGGTTAGGGAGAAGATCCTGGAGGCGCGTCCCAGTACAGGTTACAGTACAGTACAGTACAGTTACAGTAAAGTACAGTACAGTACAGTTACAGACAGGACGTGAAGACGACGCCGTCGCCAACTCCTGGCCACCGAGGATGTGTGAGTGGGTCATGACGCGGGTCATGACGCAGCTCTGTGACGCAGCTCTGTACTCTACCAGCATCAAGGTGGTGGTGGCCTCTTCTGTCTCAAAACTTGATCACAGATTCTTAACACCCCGAGGCGTTCAGACACTACATAGAGAGTAGTCGCACTGAGGGAGCGAGAGCTGCGTCTAGTGACGCAGAGGAGACCAGCCTATGTTACTCTCTATCTTTTACTATCTAGTATCATGGTGTGTTTTCTTCTTACCACCAGAAACCTGGTGGTAAGAAACCCCGCCTCCCGCCCGCCAGGGGCCGCCCCCGCCTCCCGCCCGCCCGCCAGGGGCCGCCCCCGCCTCCCGCCCGCCCGCCAGGGGCCCCTCCTCCGTCCACCAGGGGCCGCTGGTCGACCCACGAGAGTCCTCCGCCAGAGTCCGTGGCCCCACTCGCTCTTCAATATTGGTATCTAGAAGCGTCCATATTGCCGGCCCTCCACCTGCCGCCGCCATTATTTAGGAAAAATCAGACCACATAAATTACACGTGCCGATATTGATGGAAAAAAAGTTGGTGACTAACAGCATAATTAGTGAGAAATTATTTGGGGGGGGGGAAGTGACACAGGTGTGTAACTGGGGTGTAGAGTGACCCAGGTGTGTAATGTTACAGGTGTGAGTAGAGGTCTACCTGTTGTTGGTTCCGATGATCAGTGTGTGCCTACGGCCCGGCCTGTGACCAGCCTCCTGGTTGGTGGTGAAGTGTTCCAGGTGTGTGTACCGGGCCAGGTGTGCGAGGGGAGGTGTTACAGATGTGTAGATACGACAAGAGTGTGAGGACAGGTGTCTCAGGGACAGGCACCAGTGTATCATTATCAACCCTCACTTGGCCACCGACCGTCGACCACCATAGCTCTTACGCTACCAGCCACAAGGGTAGACCCGCGTGCAGTGGCTCCCGTCTTACCGGAGTGGGACATGAGCGGGATCCTAGGAGAATCCGAGAGAGGGGGTGTGGGGGAATCCGAGAGGGAGGGAGTGGGGGGAGGGTCGGAGCGGGACCAAGACGGGCGCCCCGAGCGCGAGCCAGGCCAGCACGCCCTCCAGACATCACACTCCACACTAATTAGGATGACAGGGTAAGCTTGCATAAACCTCTCATTCATTCAAGCAACTTTAAAAGTGTCCCCCCCCCCCCCCCCGGGGCTACACGTAGTCTTCTTTAATCTCTAAATACAGCAAGCTGCTGCACCCACACGCTGTTGAGTGCAGCATAATATACTCAGCAGCTGCTGCTCACCCTTCAACATCTACAATTACGAAGCCATTAAGACGTATGACGGTATTAATATTAACATCTTTATTGACAAAATTAATTACAATTTTGCCTAATTTGAGGATTTCGATTAAGTCTTTTTAAAGTGAGGATAATGCTGGTATTCACTGTCACGCAGGACAGAGGGTCATACATAAGACAATAGGTCTAAACTGTAGGCGGAAGTACATATATATCATGGTTACAATCAATGTTTTAATATATGGATATGTGAAAACGACTTTCTACTACGTACGATGGTCACTACATCGCTAACCATCAAGATGAACGATGACAGTTCCACACAAGAGACTACTACATAAACCTGTGAGGCAGGCAAGCAGCAGGAAGTGGAAGCGTAAATACATTAGTAAGAGTACCTAACAGACGGGAGTCAGACACAGTGAGGGGTGAGACGTCGGACTGGCATAGAATAACATGCGGGGTATCTCAGGGATCAGTGCTGGGACCCATACTAATTATCATTTATGTTAATGATCTGATTGATAAAGATTAAGCCGCCCAAGCGGGGGCAAAGGCATGAGTAGCCCGTAAATTAATGACCTAATCACAGGGGTTGCATCCAATATGTCGACGTTTGCAGGTGATGCAAAGTTAATGAGAAGAATCAAGACAGATGAAGATTTTAAGATACTTCTCGATAACTTAAACTGCAGAGTTGGTCCGATAAATGGCTCTTGGAGTTCAACATAAGCAAATGCAAGATGATGGTAATGGAGAAGAGACGCCAGGAGACAAGCAGGAGGGAACACAATGAAGGGAAACAACCTCCCTGTAATGACTAGAGAAAAAAATGGGAGTGGATATTAACACCAAGCCTTTTGCTGCTAGTCTATTGCAGCCGCACCAATGACTCCGGAGGGTGGAGGCGAGGACACGATGGACATCTTAATAGCTTTTGACAAAATATCCATAGAAGGCTTTGTTGTTAAGGAAGACTTGTGGGATTGGTCAGGCGATTTACAGATCGTTTATCATTAGACTGAACTTCCAGGCTGTATGCTCAGTAATGATAGGGCATTGGTAAATTGGATTAATCCTCCCACTCTATATACTAGGCTAACTAGAGCCTATTGCATACCTGTTGCAGATCAGAAGTTAAAAGATGTGCAAAGTCCAGGACCATGACAACACTGGACCTTGACTATACCTTGCAACCTTGCCCGTAGCCCAGCCGTCTCGTGGTCGTCAAGAGGTGTTCCACTGTGTGGATTTCCAGAGAAAACACATACTTTGTCTGGCCTCGGGCCGGGCTTTGAAAGTAGAAGAACTCCCAGAACCCCATCAACCAGGCCAAGGACAAAGTGTACCCAATAGGACACAGTCACACCTGAAGAGTACACAAATATTTACTACATGACATCTGGTCAGTGGGTACCACCACATTCCCGGCACATTTTCGTCTAGACTCTAGCAGTTAGACTTAAGTCTCTCTGGAGATTACCTTGTGCCGTCGGCTTCCACCACTTTAACTCCATTCCTTGTGTTCACTCTCATAGTATGTCTTCGCCGACTTGATAATGCTCCAAGATGGACCAAAACATCGTCGTTTTTTTACCATTTTTCTGATGTGTAGTTTGGTCATCAGTCGCGTTATTGTGACTCATCGTCTGCGTATGTCTACGTCTGTGTAGGGTAAAAAATACTCTGAAACAAATTCTTTCGAACGTGTGTGGCTAAATTGCGTACTTAATTTCCAACTGTATTCATATGTTCGTGTACATCATATACTAAATAATGTCCTTGTCAGGCCTGTCTATTCCCTTCAGAATTGAATATACAGTAATGTTTTCACTGACAAGTCAACGTTCCAGGGACGTGAGATGGATGGATGGATGGATGGGGGGGGGGGGGGGGGGAAGTGAATGTGTATGTACTCACCTAGTTGTGCTTGCGGGGTCGAGCTCTGGCTCTCTGGTCCCGCCTCTCAACCGTCAATCAGGGCGCCTCACAGCTGGATGGACAGCGCTTCGGATTCGTAGTAGTCCTGAGGTTCCGGGTTCGATCCCCGGTGGAGGCGGAGAAAAATGGGCAAAATGTTTCTTTCACCCTGATGCCCCTGTTACCTAGCAGTAAATAGGTACCTGAGAGTTAGACAGCTGCTACGGGCTGCTTCCTCGTGGGGGGGGGGAGGTTTGTAACAAAAAGGAGGCCTGGTCGAGGACCGGGCCGTGGGGACGCTAAGCCCTGAAATCATCTCAAGATAACCTCAAGATAATCAACTGGTGTACAGATTCCTGAGCCTATTTGGCTCTATCATATCTACATTTAAAACTGTGTATGGAGTCAGCCTCCACCACATCACTCCCTAAAGCATTCCATTTGACGACTACTCTGCCACTGAAAAAATTATTTCTAATGTCTCTGACTCATCTGGGTACTGCCTGTGTCCCCTTGTGCGTGTCCCACCCGTGCTAAAGAGTTTGTCTTTGTCCACTATCAATTCCCCCGAGAATTTTGTAGGTGGTTATCATGCCTCGTCTTTTTAACCGTCGAATGTCTAATGCACTGATCCGTACTTAATTTTCTATCATATCTGCTAGATAATATTATATATATATATATTATATATTATATATTATATATTATATATATAAATAATATATATATATTATATATATATTATATATATAGATAATATATATATATATATTATATTATATATATATAAATAATATATATATAACCACACACACACACACACACACACACACACACACACACACACACACACACACACACACAGAGACGTTAGAAAGAATTTTTTCAGTGTCAGAGTAGAAGACAAATGGAATGCTTTAGGGAGTGATGTGGTGGAGGCTGACTCCATACACAGCTTTAACTGTATATATGATAGAGCCCAGTAGGCTCAGGAACCTGTACATTAGTTGATTGACAGTTGAGAGGCGGGCCGAAAGAGCAGAGCTCAACCCCCGCAAGCAAATAGGCGAGTACACACAGGGTGTGGGTGAAGGGTGAGAAGGCGTGAGGGAGGGTGCAGAAGAGCACACACAGAGTGAGGGTGAAGGGTGAGAGGGAGCGGGAGGGCAGTAGAGGGCGGCGTAAGTGGAGTGTGAGGGAGAGACAAAGTATCCCTCACATGGTGGTGGCGGTGACCTTACGCGGGCTCCCATCACCGCCCCGGATGCTCACACAACTTGCCACTCTCTCCAAGGACCTCCTCCACGCATCAAGTCTCCGCCATTGGAAAAGTTGCAGCCATTTTTTCACCCCCGTTTGGATGTGAGAGATGTATGCATTTGGGTAAGCGATACCTAGCTCACGGACAGAATACATACGTACGTACGTACGTACGTACGTACGTGCGTGCGTGCGTGCGCGCGAGAGAGGGAGGAAGGAAAAAAGTTTTATATGTTACAACAGCTCAGTGGCAGAGTTACGTGTAGCCTAGCCATGTATCACTTTATTTGACTAGGATATTTTTGTGTTCAATTACACACAAAGTTCTGACATTCAAGGGTTCGAATCCCTAGACTTCTCTGTTAATCATTCGTCTCGGGCAGAGGTTCTCAACTTTATTTTACCCTTGTGCAACCCTAGAAATAATTTTTTTGTCTCAAGGAACCCTTACATAAAATTTATTATATATATATTTCTTAATCTTATGCAGCAGTGTAATTGGGAATAATGTCTTTCAAAACGGAAATAAAGAAAAACGCGTATTAAAAAGTATGCCTCTTTAACGCAAGGAGGCTAACTGCCACTGTTATGGCATTAAGATGCCTTGAAAGAAACTCAAAAGAAGCGGTGATCACCCACTGATTCAAACGTTGCACTTCGAACCTTTAGGAAAGAAACAGGCAGAAGATCTAGGGACTGATCTCTGCAATCTAAACTGTAAAAATACTAACCATCAGGGAAAAGTTAATCATCTAATTTGATAAACTGTTCACCTGAAACAGCTGAGTTTGGGTACAAGTGTCAGGATTAACAACCAACGGGGGGGGGGGGGGGGGTCTTCATATGGGGGGGGAGGGGGGGGGGGGGTCTTCATATGGGGGGAGGGGGGGGGGGGGTTGTACATGCGGCTATGGTGATACATTCACTACCAGGATGCGTGACGCTGCCCTGTAAACCTGCCCTTCAGTACAAAATTTAAAAAAAATCCATGGTCAAAACGTTCTTAACTCCTCACATAGAGCGCTGGACACAACGTTCTCAACCTCCCTCGACAATACTTATAAATCTTGGCAAATGTGGCGTGTTAGTGGCCGTCAACTACCAATACTTGAACATTAGTCCAAGTGCGCGTGCAGTTCTCAAAATCAAGGCTGTTAAATAAGCAACCTTTATCGTCGCCACCAACCAGGGGACCTGGTCAGGGGTCTGGTCAGGGGTCTGGGTAACAGTCATCATTGGAACCTTCGTAGGGTAACCTCAAGGTGGTCGTCTTAGACCACACTGTCAACTACAGCCTCATCCAACCCTGGAAAACACAAACACACACACACACACACACACACACACACACACACACACACACACACACACACACACACACACACACACACACACACACACATATATATATATATATATACCTTAACAACCTTGTTACTGCCTCACTTCTCGTGCTCACCGTCCGGCATGCTACTGCCCCCGCCCCCCTTTAATTACTCTGGTCATAAGAGCTGCTCAAATTAGCGTCTCCAGTAATTACCACTATCGCTGCCAACTCTGCTAATTACACCATTCTGTTACCATCCCATCAAGACCTGTCCTAACTTCTTGCATTTCAATTAATATATATAACTACCGTAAAGAGGCGTCGTTAACTACGGTAACCATTCATTATCACATTACCCCCGGGGCCAGGCAGTGCCAGGCACTATCCTGGCGAGGGTATATGGTTGTGGGGGGGGGGGAGGCAGGGATAGTGAGGGCGGCCCACCAGTACTCAAGACATCACTCCACATGTAGTTTACTTGTAGCCCCCTAGCAACGCCCGGCGAGCACACGGCTACACCCCCCCCTACCCTTTGCAGATGAACCCGACAGCTTAATAGCACACATGTGTAACAGCCACACACCTGCCTAACACTTGATGACGTGTGGTCTAGGCGTAAGGTGATAGGTAGTGTGGAGCAGGAGTGGGCGTGGCACAAGGGTGGGCGCTGCTGGGCGTGGCACTGGAGTAGGACACGCCCCATGCCACCTTACCCCAGTGTCAGGCATCACCACTCAAGGTATCGTGTCTCCCGCGTCACATTTATAATAGTCTATCTTGTTATTGTGTAGCATGGGAAAACCCTGACGTAGTAGCCGCTGTATACACCTAGTCCACCACTGTAACGTTTTCTTTACCAAGCATCTAACAGGTATTTTTTTTTTTACGATCCCGTAACGAACGTTGGAAATGTACCCTATTAACTAACGGCTCACAAATATTCGCATTTTCTGTGTATCGATATGTTAGACAGGATGTTTGGGTTCGTACATTTCCCGTTAGGCTAAAAGGTCGGATTTTTTATGGAGTGGTAAATCATGAGTACAGGTTGTACGAAGACTGTCTACATTCGTGAAGAATCTTCACGAAAAATCTTTGGAGCAGGAGAGATGGGATGGAACCAGCATCCTGGATCATCCCAGACTCGCCCCTTTTTCTCTAGATGTGTCACGTTATTATAATTTTACTGTGTACTAATATATCTGCCTCTCAATGTATCCATTGGATATTATCTTCGCGGTCGCTACCTCTGCCCGCATAACTGGAATATATAAAAATATTGAGCTACAAGTTTCTAAAATGGTGTTTTTTTAATCCTGTGTTAGTTTGGGCAACTGCGAAAAGCCTACTGGTTCAAGCAAGAAGGTTCACCGCTGACTTCAATGACGCTCTTGGCAGCCTTTCCCAAAAATTGACAGTACGTTATTTGGCCGAAGTTAGCTGGTGGACAAGTCTTCCTTTTATTAAAGATGAATCCCACGTTAGCAACCCTCCATGCTGCAGTGCAGCTCCAGGGGTAACTGAACTTCTAACCTTTTTTCTTGACAACCAATCAGTTCATCAGGACCCGGTCAACTGTTTTAAATTTGTTTGACGACTTCAGTTCTTACAACTAATAGCTCACAATATTGACTTTCTACTCTGCCCTTATAAATAGTGTCCACTTTGGGTGTATCATGTAATGTTTCCCATCTCCCATTAGATAATTCCACTAACATTTTCTGAGGAAGGCTTGTCCAGGGAGGTGGCAGGTAACTGTTGCCAGGTGGGACGTGTTGACAGTGTGCCGTTGCTCGCTCTCACTGGCCCCCTCCTCATACCTGCCTGGCTCATAGATGATGTGGCAGGAGATGGCTGTCTCTGGGCCCTGGCGATGTCCTTACTACCGGAGTCCCTGTCCAAAATGAACCTTATGCCTCAGTTCCGTAGATCAAACTGAGGCATAAGGCCTCCACCACACACACTCATTTCTCCCAGAGCTGTCACTCTTCTCTCTCATCCCAAGTATTACAAGCAGCTCACAATCCAGTCTCACCAACAAGAGGCTTCAAGAATGCGTCTCTCCATGGCAAATCCCTGCCTGCCATTCCTCTGTGTGTCTCACCCCAACATGCTGGCCAGAATAGCATCCAGTCTCCGGCAATATACTCTCTCTATACTGCCGGTAAGCCCCAATAACAGGGGATCATCCAGCCTCAGCCACCAGTATTATCTCCACATCCTAACAGTCTCACAGCAACAACATCGTGTAAATAAATATATGTACTTGTCTTCGATGTCTCCTGTTTATAGTCTAAATTTTATAATACAATTCTTACGGTTATATTTTTAAATTGGTCACAAAATCCCGTGGTTATACTCTAGAAAAGTATCATTAAACGTTACGGTTATACCACCCAAATTAGCCTCAATATCCCAGGCTTATACTGTTAGCTGGCTGGCCCAGGCTCAACACCCTCCCCTCCCCCCATCCATCCTCAAAGGGTCTCCAGCCGAGGAGGGAATTACAACAATATTGGAAATTATACATTTGATAGCTCAACTTTAAACACACACACACACACACACACACACACACACACACACACACACACACACACACACACACACACACACACACACACACACACACACATCCTGGTGTTGAGCGCCTGAGGGAACTGTGCCTTACGACACTAGAAAGAAGAAGGGAGAGGGGGGACATGATAGGAACGTATAAGATACTCGGAGGGATTGACAGAGTGGACATAGACGAAATGTTCACACGGAATAGTAACAGAACGAGAGGACATGGATCGAAGCTTGAAACTCAGATGAGTCACAGAGATGTTAGGAAGTTTTCTTTTAGCGTGAGAGTAGTGGGGAAATGGAATGCACTTCAGGAACAGGTTGTGGAAGCAAATACTATTCATAATTTTAAAACCAGGTATGATAGGGAAATGGGACAGGAGTCATTGCTGTAAACAACTGATGCTCGAAAGGCGGGATCCAAGAGTCAATGCTCGATCCTGCAGACACAACTAGGTGAGTACACACACACACACACACACAAACAGAGACATCTGGGATGAGCTGTGCTAGTGTGTGGGAACTATCTCACGGTGGGTGAGATAGTGCAGGCGAGATAGTGGGTGAGAGAGTGCAGGTAGTGCTCTGGGAGTGTACCTGGTGTTGAGCCCCGCTCTCGAGAGTGGTCTGGGGCGTGCTCTAATGTCTTCACCCTGACTGAAAGTCATTATCAACACAAACGATCTCATTTTTGCCATAAAGGAATTGCTTAGCCATACGAAAGCACAGGCGTTATTCCATAATTGTTTTCTTAATAGTTTACTCCGTCTTGATGGTTGCTCCTAAGGTTAATGGTCTCCCCCAGCTTAATGGTCACCCTTGCCTTAATGGTCTTCCCTACCTCAATGGGTGGAGCCATCAAGGCCATACTGAGCACACACAACTGGAGCCGGAATGAGGTATTTAGTAATGCTCTTCCCCCCTTGCAGAAGACAACAAGAAGTGGAGCAGTTACTGGTACAATTGGCAGTAAGTGTGTGGTCATTACGGCACCACTATCAGGGAGTGTGACTCGCCTCCCCACCCACCAACCCCTCCACATTAACCACACACTAAACATTCCTCCACTACACAATTATACCCTCCATGCAAAGATACCTGCACTTACCGTTTGCTCTTAAGGGAGCATACTTAATTTTTTTATACGTTCGAATACATTAACATAGAAAATAAACCTTTCTAGTTTTCCTAATGGTTGGATCCACCACCTTTATTAAGTCTAATTTACTTAACAGTCTTTCACGCGTACTGGTGTTTCAACGTCAATAGTATTATTGTCCAAGTATATATGTAGGATGAGTATGTGGTATCGTTCCTGGGTGACTGTGACCTGTTGGTGTGGTGGAAACTTGTCACAAATGGTAAGTTCTCTCTCCCGTATCTCCAGTTTGACCCCGACCACTGGGACTGGTCGGTATAGCGGTGGTATCGCTTACTGAATGTCGCCGTTCGTTCCCTGATGATCCCAGAAGGTGGACACGGTTCCTTCCGTCCTATCCCAGCTATTCGTCCTCTAGTCCTGGTTGATACGTGGTTGATGGGGTTCTGGGAGTTGTTCTACTCCCCAAGCCCGGCCCGAGGCCAGGCTTGACTTGAGAGAGTTTGGTCCACCAGGCTGTTGCTTGGAGCGGCCCGCAGGCCAACATACCCACCACAGCCCGGCTGGTCCGGCACTCCTTGGAGGAATAAATCTAGTTTCGTCTTGAAGATGTCCACGGTTGTTCCTTCCAAGTGCCACACAGTCGTGCTAGCGTAGCGCTTTCTCCTGATAATAACCTTCCTCTCACACTATTATTGCCAGAATTCTTCAGCAGCTACACCCGGGGAGCTGTAAATTACAATATATAATGCTCTTGTTTTCTCCTTGATGCTAATATGGCTTGGAAAGCATTAAGCATTTCAGTGATCTGTTACCAGGCTCTACATAAAATATACAACTCTAATGTGTTAATTTTAGGCTTTCTTTGTTATCAACCTTAAAATTAGTTCACACAAGTTCATTTTTCCAGGCAATGTTTCTAATGCTCGCCGGGAGGGTATTGAAGAGCCGTGGACCTCTGATGTCCAAACAGTGCTCTCTGGTTGTGCCTGTGGCACCTCTATACTACTCGCTGGTTCACGTCTTTCTATTTAACATCCCAGGAAACTTTCGTGTTTCCTGGGGTGCTAAATACCCTCATACTGGCCTTTCAGGATTTCACTAATTTCGTTGACGTCCTCTGTGTACGAACCTTCAAGTTGTAAGTATAGGTCCAATACTACTGGAGGTTTTAGATTTTGATTTTGCATATGTGAAAAAATATTTTGGATTTTTCTTTATCTCTTTATATAACTTTTTGTTCCAATTACAATTTCTCAGACTGGTGATCACTTCAGCGTCTGCTCTATTTCTGCAGTCTCCATGTTTACATTTATTTTCTTTGTCGTGAAAGTCGTGTCTGCTTAAGCACTTCCGTGATTTTTTTCCTTCTTCTGTACAGTCGTCTGCGTTCTCATTCTAACGTGGTCCACTTTCTGGCCCTCCACACAGGCACGTGGCCTCATTTAGATCGTGTAAGCTACATGTCAGTTGGGCTATTCCCTGTGTAGGAAGTTTCCTCGCCTAAGACCGTCTCCCATTGGATACCTGCAAGGTCTAATATTTTTTCCCCAGTCAATTCCGTTATTCCTAAAATATAATTGAATAACCCTTCTCGCTTCTTGGTCATCTTGGACCTACTACAGGTATTAATGCTAGTGTGAACTTCATTACGCTTATGGTCTGAGTATGTAGTATCTGTGATGTTGTATCTGTGGTGTAGTATCTGTGATGTAGTATCTGTGATGTAGTATCTGTGATGTAGTATCTGTGATGTATCTGTGATGTAGTATCTGTGGTGTAGTATCTGTGGTGTAGTATCTGTGGTGTAGTATCTGTGGTGTAGTATCTGTGGTGTAGTATCTGTGATGTAGTATCTGTGATGTAGTATCTGTGGTGTAGTATCTGTGGTGTAGTATCTGTGGTGTAGTATCTGTGGTGTAGTATCTGTGGTGTAGTATCTGTGATGTAGTATCTGTGATGTAGTATCTGTGATGTAGTATCTGTGATGTAGTATCTGTGATGTAGTATCTGTGATGTAGTATCTGTGATGTAGTATCTGTGATGTAGTATCTGTGATGTAGTATCTGTGATGTAGTATCTGTGATGTAGTATCTGTGATGTAGTATCTGTGATGTAGTATCTGTGATGTAGTATCTGTGATGTAGTATCTGTGATGTAGTATCTGTGATGTAGTATCTGTGATGTAGTATCTGTGATGTAGTATCTGTGATGATGTATCTGTGATGTAGTATCTGTGATTGTAACGTCTCCTATTATTTCTTTGTGAAGATTAGGTCCATGCCGTGCCATCCCCCCACAAAGACCCCCCCCCCTTCCTAGCACCCCATCCCACCACAACTCCCCTCCCCCCAGCACCCCATCCCACCACAACTCCCCCCCCCAGCACCCCATCCCACCACAACTACCCCCCCTCCCCCCAGCACCCCATCCCACCACAACTCCCCTCCCCCCAGCACCCCATCCCACCACAACTCCCCTCCCCCCAGCACCCCATCCCACCACAACTCCCCTCCCCCCAGCACCCCATCCCACCACAACTCCCCTCCCCAGCACCCCATCCCACCACAACTCCCCTCCCCCCCGCACCCCATCCCACCACAACTACCCCCCCTCCCCCCAGCACCCCACCCCACCACAACTACCCCCCCTCCCCCCAGCACCCCACCCCACCACAACTACCCCCCCTCCCCCCAGCACCCCACCCCACCACAACTACCCCCCCTCCCCCCAGCACCCCATCCCACCACAACTACCCCTCCTCCCCCCCCCCAGCACCCCATCCCACCACAACTCCCCTCCCCAGCACCCCATCCCACCACAACTCCCCTCCCCCCCGCACCCCATCCCACCACAACTACCCCCCCTCCCCCCAGCACCCCACCCCACCACAACTACCCCCTCCCCCCAGCACCCCATCCCACCACAACTACCCCCTCCCCCCAGCACCCCATCCCACCACAACTACCCCCCCTCCCCCCCGCACCCCACCACAACTACCCCCTCCCCCCAGCACCCCACCCCACCACAACTACCCCCCCTCCCCCCAGCACCCCACCACAACTACCCCCCCTCCCCCCAGCACCTCACCCCAACTACCCCCCCTCCCCCCAGCACCCCACCCCACCACAACTACCCCCCCTCCCCCCAGCACCCCATCCCACCACAACTACCCCTCCTCCCCCCCAGCACCCCATCCCACCACAACTCCCCTCCCCAGCACCCCATCCCACCACAACTCCCCTCCCCCCCGCACCCCATCCCACCACAACTACCCCCCCTCCCCCCAGCACCCCACCCCACCACAACTACCCCCTCCCCCCAGCACCCCATCCCACCACAACTACCCCCTCCCCCCAGCACCCCACCCCACCACAACTACCCCCTCCCCCCAGCACCCCACCCCACCACAACTACCCCCCCTCCCCCCAGCACCCCACCCCACCATCGACCTCTCAAACTGCAACAATCATTTCCGAAAGTCACAAAATTAATTCACATTTTACCGACAGGCCCAATTACTGCGGTCCTCCCCTGGCGAGTTTGTGGCCACGTCTGAGACGTGTAGCAAGATGGCCAGAGACGTGTAGAGATGTAGGAAGAAGGTCACGGACGTGTACGGGTGAACCAAGATGGCCAGAGACGTGAGTGGGTGCAAGACGATGACCAGAGACGTGCAAGAGAGAAGGAAGGTGCCAAAGACGTGTAGGGGTGTGCGACGATGGTCAGAGACGTGCCAGAGAGAAGGAAGGTGCCAGAGACGTGTAAGAGGTATAAAGGAAGATGACTAGAGACTTTTAGGAAAGCAGGAAGTTGGATGCCAGGAGAATATAGAATTATCTTTATCAGTTAGAGCACAGGAATACCGGTAAGTTTACACAGGACAGGGGAGGGGTGAGAAGGGTGGGGAGGAAAAGGTAGGGGGAAGGGAGAGGGAGGAGGGGGGGGGGGGCAGGAAAAGGTAGGGGAAGGAAGAGGCAAGAGGGGAGGCGGGAATCGAGGAGGACAAGAGGAAGACTTGCACGATCAATGTCGGCTGCCTTAACCTTCCCCACCACCACCACTACTCCCCCCCCCCCCATCAACTCATCACCCACTGGAAGGACACTCAGGTGATGCTCACCGACCCATCACTGGCCAACCTGCCCCATACTGCCTGCCTCCACCACTCTTAGTTCCCTCCAAGTGCATGCACACAGGTAGCTTGACGGCTCAGTGGACAGCGCTCGGGATTCGTAATCCTAAGGGTCTGGGTTCGATCCCCGGTGGAGGCGGAATCAAATGGGCAGAGTTTCTTTCATGATGATGTCTCTGTTCACCTAGCAGTTAAATGGGCACCTGGGAGTTAGACAGCTGCTACGGGCAGTCTCATGGGGATGAGTGTATGCGCGCGCGTTAGAGAGAAATGTGTGTAGCAGACAGAGGAAAAATAAATTGGTTAGAAAGGCGGAGTCCAAGGACTAATAGCTCTATTTTGCAGATACAAATAGTAAATACAAACACACACCCTCACTAGGGGGAAAAATAATAATAATAATAGTTACCCCTTAGTCTTATTTATGCGAGTAGAGGCAAATCATTGACGGCAGGAAATTTTCACGAGACCAGTGAATAATGGTGCAAATTATTATAAGAAAAACTTGTTCTGAACATATTTAGCCGTGTAGTCGGCGGGCAATGCCAAAAATCGTCGAGGGGGTCTGAATGTGGCCCGAGCATGTTATTCCCTTTTGAATTGTGGCGACCCCGAGCACCCTATGTTCATCCCGTACCTCAGACCATTCCTTCTGCCAATTTGGGCGAGGCTACTAACCCCTACCATGTGGCCTCTAACACCAGCTCCCCCCCTCCCCTCCCATCACTGGATCAACACAGAAGTGTATTCAGCACAGTTCCCCAAACACAGTAAAAGGTTCAACAACAAACTGCAGGTCGCTGAGAAATTGGGTCCTATTCCAACATTACTCTAAAATCCCACTCAGATTTTCAGATCTTTTCATCACTCAAATTTCAAAGGAACGGACCTTCAAAAGATAAATATTCATACGAACTTTTTTTTTAAATCCTATAAAATGTTTTACATGTGTTCATCGTAAAATGTTTTAGACGCCGCTTCAGATATTCTGGACTTTTGAAGATAAAAGCTGCAAGGATATATGATGAAAAATATGGGGAAAATATGAGCTGTTCGGCCATGGGAGTTACCAGGTGACACACACAGTGTCTGAACCTTCAGGGACCACGTGTGGGAGTTACCAGGTGACACACACAATGTTTGAACCTTCAGGGACCACATGTGGGAGTTACCAGGTGACACAGTGTCTGAACCTTCAGGGACCACATGTGGGAGTTACCAGGTGACACAGTGTCTGAACCTTCAGGGACCACATGTGGGAGTTACCAGGTGACACACACAATGTTTGAACCTTCAGGGACCACATGTGGGAGTTACCAGGTGACACAGTGTCTGAACCTTCAGGGACCACATGTGGGAGTTACCAGGTGACACAGTGTCTGAACCTTCAGGGACCACATGTGGGAGTTACCAGGTGACACTGTCTGAACCTTCAGGGACCACATGTGGGAGTTACCAGGTGACACAGTGTCTGAACCTTCAGGGACCACATGTGGGAGTTACCAGGTGACACACACAATGTTTGAACCTTCAGGGACCACATGTGGGAGTTACCAGGTGACACACACAGTGTTTGAACCTTCAGGGACCACATGTGGGAGTTACCAGGTGACACACACAGTGTTTGAACCTTCAGGGACCACATGTGGGAGTTACCAGGTGACACACACAGTGTCTGAACCTTCAGGGACCACATGTGGGAGTTACCAGGTGACACACACAGTGTCTGAACCTTCAGGGACCACATGTGGGAGTTACCAGGTGACACACACAATGTTTGAACCTTCAGGGACCACATGTGGGAGTTACCAGGTGACACACACAGTGTTTGAACCTTCAGGGACCACATGTGGGAGTTACCAGGTGACACACACAGTGTTTGAACCTTCAGGGACCACATGTGGGAGTTACCAGGTGACACACACAGTGTTTGAACCTTCAGGGACCACATGTGGGAGTTACCAGTGACACACACAGTGCCTCAACCTTCAGGGACCACATGTGGGAGTTACCAGTGACACACACAGTGCCTCAACCTTCAGGGACCACGTGTGGGAGTTACCAGGTGACACACACAGTGTCTGAACCTTCAGGGACCACGTGTGGGAGTTACCAGGTGACACACGCACACACTGAACCTGCAGATATCCCAAACAAAGTACAGTACCATAAAACTACAAACATTTTGTACCCAGTATTTACCCAGGTTTTTCCTGAAACTAAACTTATCCAATTTATATACATATTGTTTCGTGTTATATTTAAAAGCTTATTGATATCTCTTATGAAGTCATTTATTCATTTATGTTTCAATCAGGTCACCCCTTCGTCTTTCTATAGTCTAAAATTAAGGTATAATAATATCACTATATTACTGAAATTTGCTGTTAAAAGTATTAACTTTTGGCATCCATTCTGTACGCTTACAAGTGAAAATATGTCCATTTTCCATTTAGAACGGAGACTAAAACAATTTGTATTGCCACAAAATTCTGGTACTGGTGTTGTCAGGAACCTGTTGCCTCGGTCACTTCCGTGATCTAGTTAACTCTATACCCGGGTATGGCCATTTGTATGTCTTCCTCACACCTGGCACTGATTTCTGTGTTTATACTCTTGTTCTCGTGGCTGCACTTGCTCTCTTCCCTAGCCCATAAGTTCATTGACACTGGCTCTTCAACCAATGCTTGGAGTGTCAACTACTTTATTCCCCTATTCCACTTCGTTAACTTCAAGTTACTTATAATGTCCCCGTGGCTCATGTGGATATTAAGCTTTACTATGTCCGAGTGCTGGTTCCTCCCGTGTCAACAGTCTCTCGAAACCGGTTTCCAAAATGGCTGGCGGCGGTACCCTGTGGCGTATTTGGTAGTGATGTACAAGAGCAAGGGAAGTGAGGTGGAGGGAGCCACTAACCGCACCGCTGCCACACAACCTTTATATATGCTCACACAGGAGGTGGGGAGCCGTGGGGGACTGGACTGTGGGGGTGGGAGGACACCCGGTGCTATGGTTAGTGTGGGGCCAACACAGCTGCTCCCCTTTAAATCATCCGCTCTTTAACATGGGTGGAGAGAGGCAGGACTCTCTCCTAACCTCCCCTCTCATCCTTCTCTCTCTACACCCTCGTATTTATTCTATTCTTCCCCCACCCCCTATCCCTCGCCTTTCCTTCCCCTCAGCACCTGCCCACCCCCTCCCCTCAAGGAGCCACTCCAGTTCAAGCCGCACAGGCCTGGGGCTATTTTGGTTACCAGCGAGCCACATTTAGTCCTGCAGGGATATTTTTAGAACGGAACCTGGGGTAGGTAGCAGTGGGCCAGGCGGTCATGGGGTCCCGTGACACCCGCTCTAGCCCAGCCTCCGTCCTGCTCCAGGCCCCACCCTCGCCTCACTCCAGGCCCTGCCCCCGCCCCCACTCCAGGCCCTGCCCCCGCCCCCACTCCAGGCCCTGCCCCCGCCCCCACTCCAGGCCCTGCCCCCGCCCCCACTCCAGGCCCTGCCCCCGCCCCCACTCCAGGCCCTGCCCCCGCCCCCACTCCAGGCCCTGCCCCCGCCCCCACTCCAGGCCCTGCCCCCGCCCCCACTCCAGCTCCCACCCCTGCCTCACTCCAGGGACCCGCCCCAAGCCCCGCCCTCGCTTCACTCCAGCCCCCGTCCCACTCCAGGACCAACCGACACTTTCCTATATTTGTGTAGGAATACTTTATTATATTTTAGGGGTTACCCATAGGTGCCTAGGTCTCTACCCCTCCTCCCCTCCATCTCATCTGTTTCCGTACCCCTCCTCTCTACACATCCCCCCCTCTCCATCTCTATCCCTCCCAAGATCCCCTCCTCTCCCCAAACATCACCTTCTCCTCTATTTCTGCATCAGAAAATACCAAATTCACTTTTATCATATTTAGGTACACTTCTGGGGACGCCCTAAGGTTCCGAGACTATGTGAAGGAGTACAGAGCTGCCCATGTAATGCTTGGAAACCCCGATCATGTGTATTGTTTCCGGTAATGAAACCTAGAGACTTTGGAGAAAGGGGGTGTCACTAGACCAGTCACTAGTCACACTGGATACCCTGCGGGGTGACCCCTGGCCGCCGAGGTTCAAATCATCGAGGGGTCAAAGAGGTAATAGTGATTTATAACTTGGAGACCACTGGAGTAGGTTCATAGGTGTAAGCTCGACATGTTTAAGGGATTCCATAAAAAACACTATACCCAAAATACACCACGAATGTTGCCGGGTGATGGTTGGTCATGGAACCCATGTGGACGAATCTGATTTCAGGATCATTTATCATTTATGTAAGCAATCGAGTGCTAGTATATCTGAATCATTGAAAATTAGCAAGTGGAGAATATCGTGATTAGGCATTACGTTTTCAATAATGAACGTGTGGCAGGGGTTATGAGTCGCAGGTCTTAAGCATTAGCAAATAGTGCCGTGAGTCCAAAAAAGTCTGAAACCACTGGTCAAGATGATAAGACTGAGGCGAGAGTCCTAATGCAAACTTTATGCTCAGAAACTTGTGGAGTAGCTTGACACCTTCTGGTAAACTCAAGGTGATGAACGGCCTTTGTTCTTCGTAAGTAGCTTGTCGGCCGCTCCAGTCTTCCCGAGAATGAGCACTTTAAGCACCTCGCTCTCAAGTTATACCAACAACCTCATCCCTCCCAGCCTAGAGAACATAAAAAACATCACCAAAAAACTCTCACATCTCAACAAAACCTACCTACACCAGAGAATAGCTGAAGGTTCGCCATCTGCAACATGGTATCTTCAGGCAACCAAATTAGAAAGGTTAAATATCCCAAAAGGAATCCACAGGGAAATAGCAGTTAGGTTATATAGACTACGTCTAGGCTACAGATGCAACTGGGAGATTGGTGAATCCCGACAGAGAGAGTGCATCTTCTGCCAAACTGTCTCAGAAAAACCATTACTTCACTATCTTCTGGAATGTGAAGCAACCAATGACCTTAGAAGAGCTTTAAGAGTTCCTGAATCATGCAGTGGCCACCCTGAAGCCATCAACACAGCCACTCTCCTGGTCAACAAAGGTGTCCAGCAGCTGGACACCCTCATAAAGACTGTGAAGCAGTATCCTCCCCCACGATAACAGCTTGATGGTTAAATGCAACCTCAGAATACTGAGAAAAAAAAAATTGTACCACTTACGGGCTATTCATGCCCGTGCCACCTCTTGGGTGGCTTAATCTTTATCAATCAACCTCATCCCTGTTCGTAAACTCGCACGTATGTGTACACATTCTCACCGACATTACCCCGCGTCGCTTTTGTTCACGGTACGGTGTTGTGTGTGTACACCATGTGACTGCCTTTCCTTGCCATCAAAAGCGCCCTCTTCCCCACCCAGCACCCAGTCACTAGCCATCAGAAGAGCCCTCTTCCCCACCCTGCATCCCCCCCCCATCATAATATTTCAACCACAAACATGTAGACAGCCTCGTTCCTCCTCCTGGCTCCTGCCCGTCAACGTTCAGAGACGTCACTGGAAAACATACGGCGAGACGAAGATGACTTCGGTGTTATGTTTGTTCGAGCAGGTATCACTGGTGCTTGTGGAGGCCGCCAAGACACCATGGGACGCCGTCACACACGCTGCTCCAGCATCACTTCAAGAAACAGGCGGCCCGGAGGAGGCGGAGAGATACAGTAAGCCACAGACTAAGGAGGGAATGGCATGCAAGGGACGCTCTCGCGCCAATGTGATCCACCTCTGTACATTATTATGCGGCTGCTCTGCACCACATTATGAGACAGCACGCCCTGTTTGACTGGGGCCCGACAGGTAGAACCTTCACTCCTAAAGTACTAGAGGAAAATCAGAAGAATATTGGTGAGTCATATGGAAAGTGTCTCCAAACATTATGAGGACAAGACAACGGCGATTTTGAGGAAGGTATGGGCAGTCTACGTCTTCCTGTACTGTAAGACAATTTATACAGTGCCACACAAAAGACTACTATACAAACTTTACAGGCAAGCAGGGATAACCGGGAGAGTACTAGCCTACATTAGAGAGTACCTTCCAAATAGGAAACAGATGCAATGAGGAGAGACCTCAGTGTTGAGGAAGGTCACATGTGAAGAATCAGAAGGACTTCAACATTCATGTTATATGTAAATGATCTAAAGGCGGCAGTTGGACGAACTCAAATCAATGCTTGAAGTTGCTCCAAATTTATGAAGAACGCATAACAGTTTAGCATTTTAAATATATGCAAGGCAACCTGAATGAGCTTCAGGGATGGTCGGAGAAGTGGCTTTTCGACTTCAAGCCAAATAAATGTAATGAAAAATATGGAGGGAGCAACAAAACATAGAACAATATGAACTAAAAAGGAAACAACTACCTAGCAACAAACCTTGGATGTGATAATTCCCTAACTTTGCCAAGGCCCTCTTGACACTCCAGACTTGGCACCAGAATATCATATATCCAAAAATAGGATTATCATTAGCATTCGACATATGATTAGTATTTTGGAACCATGCAGTCAAAGACGGATGGATGACATTCAAAGCACTCTACATAGAATAGGCGAGGACCACTTTTTGGAACAGTGTGCCGCCAGCCCGAGCAAGCAACTTACCTACGCAGAACAGCCAAGAGCATTTCAGAGCACTTGGCAATGTGGAGGTGTGTGTAGGGAAGCTCGTACACGACCACGACGACTGAAGTATATGGACAGGGTAAGGAAGCCACGCCTCCCCATACCCGGGGAGACAAAATACTGGAAACTATAACATCAAAGATTCTCAGGGAATTGGTAACACTAATGAAGGCAGCAGCATTACCAGTATATGGCAACGCAGAACAAAGCAACATAGATGGAAACCTGAAGCACAGACGAGTCGCACGGATCGTATGAAGAACACTTCAACTATCGTGGTTGGCGTTCGATTCCCGATGGTGCAAGTGATTGGGAACTGTTCCTTCACTCTGTCCTCTAATGTCAACGCCTATCCTGTCCTCACCATCCCTTCCCAAGTGGTATATAGTCATTGATTTAGTGGTTTCTCCTCGTAATTACCTTTTCTGTTATGTTAATGGTAGGGGAGCAAATGTAATGAACGAGAGAAGGATAACAATCTGATACAATCGTTAAAAAAATTAGGGTTGGAGTCACTGCATTAATCAGCCGTAAGTTGGTAATGAAGGGCTCAGGAGCTGACGCTCGACCCTGCAGGCACATGTCTGTGAACGAACACACAAATGTAACACCAGGGAGGAGAACGGAAGACCGTTCGCCAGCACTATACCTCCCCACAAGGCTCCGTCCTGCCCACAAGTGTTTCATACGGATCACAACCACATATAAATAGTATATATTTCAGTTGTATATAGTCCTGGGGACCATTCAGGCTTGTTTGCATAAATAGTATATAACTGCCCACTCACAGTTAATTGCTCGTAACCATTGTCCCGCACACCACCTTATGAAAAGATGAGTTTTCTGTGTATTTTAATGCCAAGTCAAGAGAGGCGGGGAAGCCCAACACAATGAGCGTGGAACAAAGGAGAAAATGCCCTGACAGTTGATGTCTGATGCCATCCCCAACCCCCACTCCCCCCTTCCCCACCCCCCTCCCTCCCTCATCTCCACCCCCCCTCTTCCCTACCCACCCACCCCCTTCCATGCCTAGACAACTGTGTACGCCACATCAAACTCATATTATATTATATTTGTAACTTTTGTTTCTAGTAGTGTTTCTAATATCGTCAGCGTAGCTATTCGCACGAAATTTGCAGGCAGGATGCAAGAGCTGTAAATTGTAGGAGACTAGCCACGCTGACGACGATATAGTTCTATTAGAATCACAAGTTAAAAAATATATATGTAGTGAGAGAACCCAGAACAAATAAATGTGTTACGAGGTGATAACAGCGATGATAACGACAAACAGCAAACAATTTATGACACCAATAGTAAGCCTGAGGGGGGAAGGGCTTACCCCCCCTATGATAGAACCCAATAGGCTCAGGAACCTGTACACCTGTTTATTGACGGTTGAGAGCCTGGACCAAAGAGCCAGAGTTCAACACCCGCAAGCACAATTAGGTGAGTACACATACACACACACACGATAACAACAACAACAAAGTATTTAGTTGCTATTGCAGTAATAACAGTAGCAATAAACACGAGGAGGTTGTGTTTGCTACAACAGCCTCAAGAGCTATTATTTATAATATACAGAGCAACACCGCCAGCAAAGTTTTGTCCCTGCAACTTCAAATACGTAACCCCCCCCCTCCCCCCCAGACACACACAGCCTCTTCTATTGTCGAAGATTTAAGAGGTACAATCGAAGGGAAATGGTGAGAGATATTACAATCCCACTAAAATATAAGTCCCGCTCCTACTACACAATAAAAGAAAATGGAGCGTAAACTTGCTGAGTGTGACCAAATCATTTAACCAAATAGAAACTGTTCAAGAAGGAAGCACAAGATGTAAACAAAGGTTCAAGACACTCCTGATCATGCAACACCAAGCAGAATTGATCTTTTACTTAAACCATTCCAAGTCAGAATCTGAGATAGGCATATATGGCTTTTTCAATACAGGTTATAAAAACAGGCACCCGGCGGTGCCTGGGTCTGTATCAGACTCGCACCCTCTTTCCCCCCTATTCCCTCCCCATTTCACCCCCCTTCCCTCTTCCCCTTCTCTAACTCAGCATATACAATCCCAGCAAACACACAATGTAACCACAGAATTATTTTTACAATTGTTACGTTGATGCAGCATTGTAACAACAACAGTTAAAAAAACTGTTGTGGTTATGTTGTGTGTTGGAATATTACGCACGGCTGAAAATATGATGAACATCTCTGGAAAATTAAACCACCATTTCAGCCTTAAAGCGAGATTCAGAATAAGAACCAATCCTCCTTAAGGTGGGGCATGGGGGTCGACCCCGCTCACCTGTGACTCTTCACACAGTCATAAATCCCCCAGGCCTCCAACCTTGGACAGACAGACATGACATCTTTATACACATCCTAGAGTACACACACACTCTACATTAGTATTATCAAGAAATGTGAGGAAATTCTCTCTATAAAACTCTTAAAGTGTAACAATGAGATGACATGCTTACCTCTAGTCTAGGACACACACTTTATAGATTTAAAATCAAATACCTTCAACTATTCTTGCGATATATAAAACAAAATTATTGGCTCTGTTGTAAAACTTACACGAGTATAGTCATCGACTGGTACCACTGATAACATTTTCTGCCATCACAATGTGTGAGCAGAAATTGTTGTGCAGATTAGCACAATATTATACGAAATTTGTTAAAATATTTCTAAAATCTGATAACAGGGTGATCTAATTCACCTAATAACTCTAGGGACCTTCCAAAAACCGCAATACATATGACTTACTTTCAAGTGTAGACGTTCAATTAATTCAAACAAGGTAGGAAAATTATTTAAATAATAATAAAATATATAGATAGAAATAGACAAGAAATAGAAAAAAAAATTTAGAAAAAATAATAATAAAATTTAATTTTTATTATTTGCGACCTTTTCGTTAGGAAATGCAATATCAGTGTGTTTTAAGTCTGGAACATATTTTATGGATTGTCACCCAAAGGTCACATTTATCAATCGTATCTGCAAATTCTGTGTTAATCTGCATTTTTTTCTTCCTTCTGATGCTTACGTGATTTTGTCATTTAAATAATTGTAAAAGGCATGATGGTCCTGGTCTGAATCTGTGTTGACCTGGGTTGTGTAGTTTGGTTTTCCCATAAAACTACAGATTTGACTCAATGACCCTCTCTGGAGCCTTAATTATGTTCCATGTTGGACGTTACTATATATTACTAACGACCTATATATTCATTTTTTTGCCATTGCTTTACTAGTTCCTTGTGGAGCAGGGCCATTTTTGCTTCTTAAAGTGCCTTTGGAACCTCGACAGAATCGGAGCTTTTTCTCCACAGTAAAAGCGCTCGATGGCACTTAGATTCTCCACGCGCGTTAGTGCCACTTTGCATTGCTTTATAAATATGGAGCTCCAGGAGTAAAGGCCCCGAGGGACGCCATCTATTCACTTATCAGTCTGCTGCGCTTGTGTTTATATCAGTTATCTTGTCGGAATTGTGTACATCATTCGTGCAGGGAGCCGAGCGGACAGCACGCTGGACTTGTGGTCCCGGGTTCGATCCCGGGCGCCGGCGAGAAACAATGGGCAGTTTCTTTCACCCTATGCCCCTGTTACCTAGCAGTAAAAACAGGTACCTGGGTGTTAGTCAGCTGTCACGGGCTGCTTCCTGGAGGTGGAGGCCTAGTCGAGGACCGGGCCGCGGGGACACTAAAGGCCCGAAATCATCTCAAGATAACCTCAAGAAGAAGGGGCGGGGGGACCCAGCACCCTCATTGGTACTCACCATCTGCAGGGAAGGTCCTCGCCGCTCTCACTCACTCACCTGTAACAAATAAATGAAAACTCAGCGCTCTGACGGATCCGTAGCTGCTACGTGGACAATGACCTCCCCCCCCCTGTCCCCCCCCACACACACAATGGATCTAGGGCTACATGTAGAAATTATACAGTTTAGGAATTTAGACTTTGAGAATGTAGTGTGCGCATCATGTGTTCTGAGTGCTGGGCAGCTCGGGTATGCAGCAGCAGCACCAAGAACGATTTAAAAACAAACTGAAAAGATAAAAAAGTACAAAGGTTTGTAACATAGGGCTGAACAGCAAAAAGCAAACACTACTGTTCAACAGCATTCAAACTGTACTCTGTGAAGACAACGGGAGAAGTATCATATAATATACACATGGAAGATACTGGCAGGTTAGGTCCTAAACATGCATAATAAAGTAAGACACTGGAGGGGAAGATAAGACCCAGTGAAGAGGAAAGGTACACAGACCCAACCTTACAACAATATATGAATATCAGGGACCCAGGACTCGTCAGCCCTCCTTCCAAATATATAATCTTGAAGGAGGTTGAACACCCAATCACACTGACCTTCCTCCACTCCTGCCATTCCTCCAACAATCCCCACACTCACGCCATCCACCCGTTGCTATCCACCCACCACGCAACAATTTCTCCAACAATCTCAACCTATAATAACCCACAACCTGCACACCACCACTTGATATTCATCTCCTGCAAGTGGTATAGACAACACCGGTCATATTCAGGTCTACCGAAGTATGACACAGACAGTGTCATACTTCGATACATGGGGGTTTAACCAACAACCCACAGGGAGGGTTAACCAACAATACACACACACACACACACACACACACACACACACACACACACACACACACACACACACACACACACACACACACACACACACAGAGGCCAACCTCCCGAGAGACTCAACCTCCTGCATCACTAACGAGATTTTCAATATTAATGAGACGCGGCATGCTTATAAAAGCACAGGTTTTTATTTTATTCGAGAAATGAACGTTTGCATTAAAAATTCATTAGGTTCCAATGGCGGCGGCGTCCCATGGTTGACGCTGCGTGTATTAAAACTTCATATTTCATCACCAAGACCCAACTATTCTTAAGGGAAAGGATGGGAACTATCAGGGATAAGCGCCAACTCCTTATATAGCACTTGGAAAAGGGTCAGGATAAGGATTAGGGATGGGACGGGGGGGGGGGAAGGAATAAACCATACTTTAAATAATATATGTATGTTGGCATTTAATGTATTTTGTTAATTTACAAGCAAGATGCAAGCATCACACGCTATTGCATAGACACTTATGTTACTCTGTGTATTATGAGCACTTAGAGAAACATTACGAAACACAGGATAGAAACGTCGTAACTTTTATTTCACGTGTATGTGGGGTTGTGCCCGTAGTAAGGAAATGCAGGTGAAATTGATTACATATTAATAAGATATTCCTTAACTTCTTTTAGACTGGTTGGGAGAAGTACAGCCTTTAATTACATTTCGAACGTCATTCGAAAATCTAGGACCCTTAATTTACATAGCATTTTTGCTGTGGTCGAGTCGCACTCTAGAAACATCAACATATATTTGTTTCTCGTGTGGTGCCCCAAGGGTTCTGTTACAGCCCCCAGGGCGCCATTTGAGGTCCGGATTAGCATTGCAGGTCAGAGTTTTATAGATACAGAGTACACTCAAGCGTGTGTGTGAAGTGACTTGATATTTCAACGTCTCCGTGGTGCAGTGGTAAGACACTCGCCTGGCGTTCTGCGAGCGCTTTGTCATGGGTTCGTATCCTGGCCGGGGAGGATTTACTGGGCGCAGATCCTTAACTGTAGCCTCTGTTTAACTCAACAGTAAAATGATTACCTGCCCGAAACGCTACGCGTACTAGTGGCTGTACAAGAATGTAACAACTCTTGTATATATGGTAAGTCTGGGCTGTAGGACCCCTGGGACAGATATTGTAGGCGAGATATGGATGGATAAGTAAATAAAGTGTTACCAAGGCATAGCTCGGTACCTATTATCGGATTTTAGAGAGGATGCCTAATGTTTTAGAGTTTTTTTTTTAGTTTTGTACATGGCAACTGAAATTCGGGTTGTTGCCAGTGGTGTACCCGGCGATGCAAGGGTAGACCTGATGAGCAGCTTGATCCAGACCCCAGGTTGACTCATCAACATTCCCCCCCAAAACAAAATCCCAAAAAATGAGAAACTATAATTAATTAGGACACGCATAGCAACCCCATGTCAACACATCTCTAATCTGTCTCTTAGCACTTAGGGCTGATTTACAGCTTTCCACATATATGTATTTAATCTGATTTTGTTTACTTTTCACAATACATTGCTTTCTGATTTACCTCAAATTTAAAATGTATCTAAGAATCTAGGTGGCAGTGAAGTATTAAAAACAAACTAACAATTCTTATTAACATGGTATAGGGCAGCTTTTATCTGACCCACGTAGTCCAGTCCCAAGCTGTCAAGTTAGGTATTATTCTGACTGGATTAGTCTCGTTGAATGACACCCTGCCTCACCCTGTCATGGCTATCAGGCCTCCCAGTGGGGCTTGATAGCCGAGTAGACAGCACTTCGGATTCGTAGACCTGAGGCTCCGGGTTCGATCCCCTGTGAAGGCGGAAACAAATGGGCAAAGTTTCTTTCAACCCATGTTACCTAGCAGTAAATAGGTACCTGGGAGTTAGGCAGCTGCTACGGGCTGCTTCCCTGAGGGGGGGGGGGTGTAAACAAAAAGGAGGCCTGGTCGAGGACCAGGCCGCGGGGACGCTAAGTCCCGAAGTCATCAAGATAACCAAGATAACCCTGGGGCCCCTCGCCCTCACAGCTCTCCATCCAACATACACACAGGGCTTCAATCGTCCAATGATAACACATTCCCTGAACAC
Source organism: Procambarus clarkii (assembly GCF_040958095.1). Lineage (NCBI taxonomy): Eukaryota > Metazoa > Arthropoda > Malacostraca > Decapoda > Cambaridae > Procambarus > Procambarus clarkii. Next base: position 3,848,543 of record NC_091231.1, read on the forward strand.
CCGCTTCTTGACCCCCACCCCCCCCCACCCGTCTTAAAGTTCCATTCTCGACACATCTCGTTCATTTTACTGGTTTCCTTTCTCCCCTTAGCCAAACCCCTGTCCTATCCTTCCTCCCACCTGTCCCATTCTCTTTCTCGTTCGTCCATCCCTCTCTCTCTCACACTCTCTGTCCTCCTCCCCTTCTCTCTCTGCCGAGTCAGAGGGTCGAGTAGCCGCAGCAGGTCATGTGAGGAGCTCGGATAATGGTCCCCCGTGATGTATGCTTCCTATTATATGCAACCTCCAGTATGAGCCGCCACTCTCACCACCATAGTCATGCTAGTGGCTTGAAAGCTGCTGGCTAGGTGGTGGTGGATAGGTGGGTGGAGGTGGTGGTGGATGGGTAGTTGTAGGTGGTGGTAGGGGGAGGGGGTCGGGGTAGGTGGTCGGGAGGTTGAATAGTTGTTAGGTACTATCTGCAAACTGCCAAGTCTGAAACTCGCAGCACCTTCTCTATATAAAAGGTTTAACAGTTAAGATGTTACAGGAAAGTGGTCGTCGTGTGCTACGGTGACCAAGACATGTACACAACTTTCTAAACCATGCCAAACTGGCTTCCCGGGATTTAATGAAAAAGTTAAAATTCTGACTTACAATTTGACACAATCTTCATCCTTATAGATTTAACGGCTCCAAATGGATTTTAACTCTTCGCTGCTTGTTGTTTTCAGTCGTAATATGTTTACAGCCAAATTCGTTATTGATCATAAAATGGGTTTAATGACTTTAGAGTGGGAGGATGAGCAAGTGATGAGTGTTAAGGTAAGTACACGACGTCATGTGGTCCACACCCCATGTACGGACCACAGTGTCCGCCTCTCACTGTATACTACTGATCCTCTCACCTGCGCATCACCGTTGTCACTCACCTGGTCACTGCTAGCGTCACCCACCTCATCCCTGCCTGTTTTTATACCTCCATAAACTGATGTGAATTTGGTTACTGCTTCACCCTGCACTTATCGCACCAACGACCACCATAATAAACATTACGGCTCTCGCTGGGCGCCAACAGCATTAATATTATTATTATTATTAAATCATTATGGCTTATTACTGGTTTGCATTCCGCCAGATTTCTCCTCTAAAGTTGATGAGCAAATCGAAGAAAATGATGGTACAAGTCGGTCTGGCAAAATGTGCAGACTTGGAGCTTGGATAATGGGTAAACTGGGATACTAAAGTCGAAGGAAATAGGAGTAGGTTTGTCTGCAGAAGGAGGAACTATCAGGAGGCAACCGCTAAGCCATTACGACTATTCAGCACTGGGAAGGGGTCAGGATAAGGATTTGGGATGGGATGGGACAGGGGGGAAGAAATGGTGGCTAACCACTTGGACGGTCGGGAATTGAACGCCGACGTGCATGAAGCGAGACCGTGGCTCTACCGTCCAGCCAAAGTGGTTGGGGAGAGAATCGGCGGCAGGATGGCTCACCCGTGACCTGCCACAACACCCGTCAAGACAGTGTGTGTGGGGTAGGGTACACCCACGCCTCTCAATGCCAACCCAGACTCCACAATATATATATATTGTATGTGCTCTCTCACACTCACCAGCCCTCCCATCAAACACTATTGCACCCACACCTCCCACCTCACGGCTGCAAATTATACAGTTAAAGCAACGAAACATGAGGAAGGCTGGCTAGATTCAAATAAGTGTTGCTGTTGTAGTGATGCAGAGTAGAGGAGCAGCAGGTGGGCGTGAAGGCTCTGGACCCCTCTCAACACCCTGAAGGCTCTGGACCCCTCTCAACACCCTGAAGGCTCTGGACCCCTCTCAACACCCTGAAGGCTCTGGACCCCTCTCAACACCCTGAAGGCTCTGGACCCCTCTCAACACCCAGTCATACGTCCTCTGCTCCCACAACTTTCCAGTCATCCAGCATCTTTAGTCGCCTAATTACTTCCTCTCCTGTTGCCTCATTACTTAGCCCTCTCGCGTGGGTGCGTGTGCGCGCGCTCGCCTAGTTATGCTTCCAGGGTCGAGCATGTGCCTTCCGACCATCATGCAAAGAGTCATTTCCGCCGTTTTAATCAATTATATTGAACACTGTCTATCGAATTGTCTTCAACAACTTCATCTAATCCACTTCACTTGTTTACGATACCGAGACTGAAATGTTCTTTCTGATTTTTCTGTGACTGTTTTCAGTTTCCAATTGCCACACTCTCCCCCCCCCCCCGCGGTTCTACTGCTCCTGTATGTGAACATTGATTCTTTATCTGCCTTGTCAATCCCCCTTAGTATTTTTATCTTTCTTCTTTCCTCCATTAGTGGTGAGGTCCAGTTCCCTCAAGTCTTTCTTCATAGGTCAGTCCCCTTAGTGCAGGAACGAGCCTTGTTGCAATAGTGGGTCACACAAAGGCTGTATACAGCGCTTTTAATGGGCCTCTGTCCAAGTTCCTGAAGAATAACTGGATGTTTGTCAGTATGGCGTATACAGGCGTCGTTATTCTGCTTATGTGTCGTCCAAGGCTCTCTCTTTTTCAGAGGCTGAAAGTTGCCTTCCCTTATACTGTTCTGTGTTTGATGAACTTCTTGCTCCAGTTTCTATCCTCATAACCTTACATTTGTCAAAGTTGAAGTCTAGCAGCCATTTCTCAGACAATCCCTTTAGATTGTATAGCTCATATTGTAATGTGTTGCAGCCTTCCTCTGCTCTGATTCGTCTCATTAGATAAGCATCATCAGCGAACATTAACAAGGATGAACTTTCTTCCTCCGTTAGATAGTCAAGCAGTCCCCGTGGCGGAGTGGTAACACACTCGTCCCGCGTTTCGCGAGCACTTTAGCCTGGGATCGTATCCTGACTGGGGAAGATTTACTTGGCGCCAATCTTTAGCTATAGCCTCTGTTCACCCAGCAGTGAATTGTTAACGATTTGGCGGATCAACCTAACAACCTGGTGGTTAAACGATTTAGCGGATCATATTCTGGGGAAAGTTAGGATTAAGGGACTTGCCCGAAACACTATGCGTGCTAGTAGCTGTACAAGAATGTAAGAACTCTTGTGTATATGTATGTGTTTATATGTATACAAGTTGTACATATATCGGGAACAGGATGGGCCCTAGTACCGATCCTTCAGGTACTCCACTCGTTACTTCTCCCTCCAGTTTGATAGCTCTCTTCTTATAATGACTCCCTGCCTTCTTCCTGAACGGCACGTCTTCCACTACTTCCCGACACCATCCTGTTTGTCTAGTTTCTAGTAAGGATCGAATGTTGATTGAAGATTAAGCCACCCTCGAGGTGGCAGGAGTATGAATAACCCGTAAGTGGTAGAATTTTTGGAGTGAATGTGATAAGTTTCACAGAATGTGATGGTAGATTTCATAGCCGTGATCGTATAGTGATTAGTACATTATGTTGTGTTACAAGTTGATTGATAAATATTACGCCACCCAAGAGGTGGCACGGGCATGAATAACCCGTAATGTTACAAGTTCTTGTGTTGCAAGATATATAACCGGGAATATGATAAAGCACCTCGCTTGCGGGCCAATAGGCCCATTACAAATGACCAATTTTCTATTTCCATGAAGGCTTGGGCAGTTTATTTCAAGTTTCGTAGTGTTCTTGAAGATGGCAGAGTGTAATTTGGTGGTCGTTGGATGTTGATAGATGGCTTGGTCTCCTTCATGTATAATGACTCGCCAATGCCCAGTCTTCTGTTGTCGCTGTATTTGTCGATTACTTTGGTATTGTCAGGATATCTCTGGTGATCTGGTTATGTATAGCGAGTATGTGTTTCCCGATAGGGCCTTGTTGTTTGTGCATTATTAGGCGCCTTGAAAGGAACATTATTGTCGTCTTGCCTATATACTGTGTTCGTTGGTGCTGACAGTGCCCAAGTAGGCATGTGAAGCCATACACGACATGTGTATCTTACGAGGGGATTTTATTTTGTCAGGAGAACTTTTCATAAGCAAGCTGGCAGTCTTCCTGCTCTTATATCATTACTTCAATCATCTGGTTGGTGGTGGGAAAGGTCACATTTCTATCAGTAATATTTTTCAGAAAAGTCTTCCGTGTTGCGGTCAGCGGAGATGACGTTCCTGTAGAATGTTTTAATAGTAGGGAACCAGTAATGTACTGTTGTCCGTTTCATCTAAAGTTATATGGCGGGTTACCTTCCTCTGGATCTCTCTGACATGCCCGTTACTACCTAGTAGTTAACACATTAGACAACTGATGGTTAGAAAGGTGGGGTCCAAGAGCTAACAGCTCGATCCTGCAAGCACAAACAGTAAACACACGTGCGCACACACACACACAGTGCAGTAAGTACACATAAGATCAGGAAGGACAGTATTGTGTTAACAATAAGTCCAATGACAAGCAGGGAAGCCTGGGAAGCACGAGAGCAATAATAGGAAATCATTCAATAAGCACCACGACCCTAGGACTCTTTGCTCTTTTGTTATGGGTGTGGACATGCTGGAGGGGCGGCGCCTGGGGCGTGACGTGGGTTGTCTGTACTACCAGCCAGGGTGCCTGGGTCAACACGGGCAGCACCCCTGCAACACGGTGCCTGGCACCACACACGGGCAGCACCCCTGCAACACGGTGCCTGGTACCACACACAGGCAGCACCCCTGCAACACGGTGCCTGGCACCACACACAGGCAGCACCCCTGCAACACGGTGCCTGGCACCACACACAGGCAGCACCCCTGCAACACGGTGCCTGGCACCACACACAGGCAGCACCCCTGCAACACGGTGCCTGGCACCACACACAGGCAGCACCCCTGCAACACGGTGCCTGGCACCACACACAGGCAGCACCCCTGCAACACGGTGCCTGGCACCACACAGGCAGCACCCCTGCATCACGGTGCCTGGCACCACACACGGGTAGCACCCCTGCAACACGGAACCAGTGACCCCCGTGTTGCCCCGCGACACAACACGTCAATAACCCAGAATATTAAGCAATAAAAGCAGCGAAGACAATAGCAACAGCTGGCAATATCACCAGGCAGCCAACAGCTGTGGTAACAACACCAGACATACAGCTGCCGTCGTAATTGGCGAGCCTACAAATATTCTATTGTGGGTTCGTTATATATACTAACGAGACAATGCCAGTTCAGCGTTGTACATCAGCGTGGCAGAAGCGTTCCCTCATCTCCCCAGAGTAGCGTATGTCGTGTCCGTGTATGTCATACACACCTACTGAACATCAGTGCCTTTCATATGAAGTTGAAATATTTATTATGCTTTTGAGTACAGGGTATCAGAAATATTTCATATAAGCAGAATGAGTGACAAGCTTGCCAGGCCGCCTGGAAACTATTTATATTCTAAATCGATTTTTAAATATAAAGGAACTCATACATAAAAGCTTTAATGATGTTCATTATTTGAAGACACTTCAGGGAAGAATGTTGGAGGCAGATGTATCCTGGGGCGTCACACACACCTGGGCGAGGGGAGCTGCTATAACCAAACAATGCCACTCTCGTTTCTGCACATGACCATTCAACATGGAATAATAGCAGGCAAGGAATTTGTAACCTCGTAACCCTTCTGATCTACACACATTTTAAACTGCACTCGGCCATTCAATCTACGGAAATGAATGTTGGTCTGGCAACTGTTGACCCGGACTAAAGCTTTATAATACAGCACTAACGAGAGTGTATACTGAACCACCATTACTGACGACTTCTCTCCACTTTACCACCTAGACTGTTTCGCAGCCAGCATGCACGTTCCTATTCCTGACGTCAGCCATATTTGACAACTTTCAAATGGACATATTGGAGAAGGCATTGAAGTAGTTAAACGTGGAATGGAGGAACCGTAGAGTATAATAGTCCAGCGGGAGAGGAACACACTGGTGTCCCCCACCCGCGCCGCCGACCAGTTGGGGACCGGTCGTAACTCCAGGGCGTCCTGGTGAATGTAGGTCGCCAGCTGGTGTTGAGAGGCGGGTCCCTGGCAGCCCGGAAGGCAGCACCACCACCACACCCACTCCCCACCTGTCATGCCTGGTGATACCCAGCGACGGCGCTCTTGCCCACCACCAAGGTGATCCCACGAAGATCACCTTGCAATATTATCTTTGCAGATACCCACCCACTGTACGCCCACTCGCTACACCTAATTGGCCTGAGGCAAGGCATCCCTGATGACTGTTCTGCGAAGCTGTCTTTATAGGCTGCAGGCACACACACTGCCATCACAACCAGGCTGATCCGGACACTCCAGCATATAACTTGCACATGTTCTTGAACGCTCCTACCGTTGTTCAAATGAACTTCATATTTGTTGACTGGAGGTTCATGGGGCTCTGATGTCTACACTGTTTTCCTTAATTTGTTCTTGGGGCTCCAGGATACTTGTTACACTTTGCACCCTATCTCTTGCTCCGTGTTGCAGGGGAAGAGGTGCTACCCAAATGGGGAGAAAGTTGGAGAAGGGAGGAGATGGGAATAGAGGGAGGATAGGGAGAGAGAGAAGAGGGAGGAATGGAGAAGAGGGAAAAACAACCAGGTGTAGACAGGTACTCCTCCTAGTACTGTATAATGAACACGCGAAGGCTGCATGATACTGTATATAATGAACACTCCAAGATCCCAATAATGAAAAGAACACAACAAGACTTTCATAATAAGATACGAGATCACTAGGCACATCACGGGAGGCCAGAGTACAGTGCCAAGGACCCGGGACGACATATGCACGCTGCCGGGACGACATCTGCACGCTCCGGGACGACACCTGGACGCTGCCGGGACGATATCTGAAAGCTATGGAGGGCGAAGGACGGCCAGGGGTTGGGAAGGTCAAGTTATATGGAGAAAGCGCTAAGCCAGTGTGACTATCGATACAAGGGATACGAGGACCAGGAGCTGGGATAGGAGGGAGGGGAGGGAAGGGCAGGAGAGACGGAAACAACAGAATATGCTACACAGTTTTATAGTAATACTACAACCATACCAACCTTCACACACAAGAGACGATATACAGAGAGAGCGAGAGAGAGCGAGAGAGAGCGAGAGAGAGCGAGAGAGAGCGAGAGAGAGCGAGAGAGCGAGCGAGAGAGCGAGCGAGAGAGCGCGAGAGAGAGAGAGCGCGAGAGAGAGAGAGCGCGAGAGAGAGAGAGCGCGAGAGAGAGAGAGCGCGAGAGAGAGAGAGCGCGAGAGAGAGAGAGCGCGAGAGAGAGAGAGCGCGAGAGAGAGAGAGCGCGAGAGAGAGAGAGCGCGAGAGAGAGAGAGCGCGAGAGAGAGAGAGCGCGAGAGAGAGAGAGCGCGAGAGAGAGAGAGCGCGAGAGAGAGAGAGCGCGAGAGAGAGAGAGCGCGAGAGAGAGAGAGCGCGAGAGAGAGAGAGCGCGAGAGAGAGAGAGCGCGAGAGAGAGAGAGCGCGAGAGAGAGAGAGCGCGAGAGAGAGAGAGCGCGAGAGAGAGAGAGCGCGAGAGAGAGAGAGCGCGAGAGAGAGAGAGCGCGAGAGAGAGAGAGCGCGAGAGAGAGAGAGCGCGAGAGAGAGAGAGAGCGAGAGAGAGAGAGCGCGAGAGAGAGAGAGCGCGAGAGAGAGAGAGAGCGAGAGAGAGAGAGCGCGAGAGAGAGAGAGCGCGAGAGAGAGAGAGCGCGAGAGAGAGAGAGCGCGAGAGAGAGAGAGCGCGAGAGAGAGAGAGCGCGAGAGAGAGAGAGCGCGAGAGAGAGAGAGCGCGAGAGAGAGAGAGAGCGAGAGAGAGAGAGCGCGAGAGAGAGAGAGCGAGAGAGAGAGAGCGCGAGAGAGAGAGAGCGCGAGAGAGAGAGAGCGCGAGAGAGAGAGAGCGCGAGAGAGAGAGCGAGAGAGAGAGAGCGCGAGAGAGAGAGAGCGCGAGAGAGAGAGAGAGCGCGAGAGAGAGAGAGAGCGAGAGAGAGAGAGAGCGAGAGAGAGAGAGCGCGAGAGAGAGAGAGCGCGAGAGAGAGAGAGCGCGAGAGAGAGAGAGCGCGAGAGAGAGAGAGCGCGAGAGAGAGAGAGAGCGAGAGAGAGAGAGCGCGAGAGAGAGAGAGCGCGAGAGAGAGAGAGCGCGAGAGAGAGAGAGCGCGAGAGAGAGAGAGCGCGAGAGAGAGAGAGCGCGAGAGAGAGAGAGAGCGAGAGAGAGAGAGAGCGAGAGAGAGAGAGAGCGAGAGAGAGAGAGCGCGAGAGAGAGAGAGCGCGAGAGAGAGAGAGCGCGAGAGAGAGAGAGCGCGAGAGAGAGAGAGCGCGAGAGAGAGAGAGCGCGAGAGAGAGAGAGAGCGAGAGAGAGAGAGAGAGCGAGAGAGAGAGAGCGCGAGAGAGAGAGAGCGCGAGAGAGAGCGCGAGAGAGAGAGAGCGCGAGAGAGAGAGAGCGCGAGAGAGAGAGAGCGCGAGAGAGAGAGAGAGCGAGAGAGAGAGAGCGCGAGAGAGAGAGAGCGCGAGAGAGAGAGAGAGCGCGAGAGAGAGAGAGCGCGAGAGAGAGAGAGCGCGAGAGAGAGAGAGCGCGAGAGAGAGAGAGCGCGAGAGAGAGAGAGCGCGAGAGAGAGAGAGAGCGAGAGAGCCACTACCAACCCTCCCCACACAAAATATTAGGCATTTATCCCTTCAGCGGCTCAATTTGAGAGGATCCATCGTGGTAATTGACGTGTAGGATAAGATCAGCAGCAGCCTCAGATGGCACAAGTTGTGGTGAAGGGTAGTGTGGTAATGGTGAAGTGATGGTGGTGAAGGGTAGTGTGGTAATGGTGGTGGTGAAGGGTAGTGTGGTAATGGTGAAGTGATGGTGGTGATGAAGGGTAGTCGGCATCCTACCCGCGTGTCAGCACCCCCTCTCCCCATCCCCGCACATGTCGGCACCCCCCCTCCCCATCCCTGCACGTGTCGGCACCCCCCTCTCCCCATCCCCGCACGTGTCAGCACCCCCCCCCCCTCTCCCCATCCCCGCACGTGTCAGCACCCCCCCCCCTCTCCCCATCCCCGCACGTGTCAGCACCCCCCTCTCCCCATCCCCGCACGTGTCAGCACCCCCCTCTCCCCATCCCCGCACGTGTCAGCACCCCCCTCTCCCCATCCCCGCACGTGTCAGCACCCCCTCTCCCCATCCCCGCACGTGTCTGCACCCCCTCTCCCCATCCCCGCACGTGTCAGCACCCCCTCTCCCCATCCCCGCACGTATCAGCACCCCCCTCTCCCCATCCCCGCACGTGTCAGCACCCCCTCTCCCCATCCCCGCACGTGTCAGCACCCCCCCTCTCCCCATCCCCGCACGTGTCAGCACCCCCCCCCCCCCCCCCCCCCCGCCTGTAGACCAATAACCCGTTGGGCTGGAGTAACTCTTGACAGGGTAAACATTGTCGGGTCCCCAAAGAGCTACAGCTGCCACCATCATTTAGGAAAGATCACACCAAGTGATCCATTCCTTTTATTGCCATTATCAAACATTCGAAAGTGAATTTAGATTTCTTGAAATATTTTGTCAACTAAAAACTCACTGAGGCCCGAGAACGAGATGGATCCCGTGAAAAAGATGAGGTCTCGTATTGCAATTCAGACTTGGACTCAAGCCGTCCTAAGTCCGCCCTCAAACCTCGCGTCCCTTTTGCCAGATGAACCCTCAGACAGCGAGAGCGCGAGAGAGCGAGAGAGCAAGAGAGCAAGAGAGAGCATGAGGTGGGGGGGAAGCCTCGGAAGTAGGGGAAGATACAAAAATAATCCCTTAAAATGTTTTTCACAGACGTAACCAACACTCAAAATATATTAACAAAAAGCCTAAATCATCCTGTGATAACAGTACAAGACAATATTACACACACCTTTCTATGCGAACCAAGAAACTATCCAAAAGATGAGAATAACGAGCACTAGGTCAAGTCCTGCCGCAGCGTAGAAGTCTTAAGATATCAAGATGACAACATTTCCAAGACCTATTTACGATATTAAGCAGACTGTGACGGAGCACTACCACAACGCTGTCACTCAAGTGTGTGGTCAGGATAAGATAAACTCGAGAAATGTAGCTTATGACTCGAGCATTTCCTTTGCACCAAGGTACCTGGAGCTGTGCCGCAAGTGCGCAACACAATGCTTAGTTTATCACCCAACATGCCACTTACAGACAATGATGTTCAACACCCTCCCCAGCGAGCATAAGAAATATTGCCGGAACAACCGTGGACATCTTCAAGAGGAAACTAGATTTATTCCTCCAAGGAGTGCCGGACCAGCCGGGCTGTGGTGGGTATGTGGGCCTGCGGGCCGCTCCAAGCAACAGCCTGTTGGACCAAACTCTCAAAAGTCAAGCCTGGCCTCGGGCCGGGCTTGGGGAGTAGAAGAACGCCCAGAACCCCATCAACCAGGTATCAACCAGCTGCAATATGCCATCGTAAACATTCTACGCCAGTTTATACAAATATAAAAAGGCACCATTTTGCAAGGTGACAGGTACAGGGTTGCAACACCAGTTAGTTGCATCTAACATCAATCTCAGTGAAAAAATCCACCAAGGCAATTAGGTGTGCGCGAACCTGCGACTTTGGCATTGCAAAGTCAAACTTAATGTGACTTCTGTGTGTATCAATCTAAGTCGTATGTCTGACAACCCTAAGTTCGAAATACTAATTTGAGATCGTGTAATAAAATTAATTTGCTGAAATGTTAGTATGAATAACCGAGACAAAACTGTAGCTTCTGCGGTACTGTAAACACTAGGAACCGTATTGAGCCTGTAACCAAAACTGTCATTTAACGGAAGGTAGAAGACCTGGGTGTAATCATATTGTAATGTCTTATGCTTAAAGACCACAACCAAATAACTCAAAACTACAATAAAAACAATGGAGTGAAGAATACAAATAGCGAGCGGCACCACGCCAGAGATGACACGCTACAAGTCAGTATTGCTACGCTTCAGCTGGAAAACTGCTCTATATTAACTGCCCTACTTAAGGCTGCCCAAATTACCGACCGGCACAATATGAATTTACTGGCCAAATCCCTTCAGTAAAAATCATAAATAACTGGGAATGGTTAAAATCCCTCAAACTGCATTCCTTGGAACGCAGGGAGAAATACTTCATAACATCTGTGACACATTAGACGGACTGGTTCCTACTTTGCAGATTTAAGTAATTCTATGTGAGACCTGAAGGTATGGTAGACGTGTAACACAGCCCCCACTGAAAATTATGGGTGCAATAAATACACCTTTAAATAATTCTGTAAAAGGTCTGTGGCTAACTAATCCCACAAAACATGAGGACAATTGTCAACAAAGCCGTACTTGCTTTATGGGAAAACTCGATAAATACCTACACCTTCTTATATAAAATGCGGTCCCAAAATCTAGCTGCAAGCACTAACAGCTTAGCTGATCACAGTCATCACTCAGAGCTATCGCATGGTAGTCAAGAGAGGTAGGCAGGAAATGTCATTAAGGTATACAAGACCTTAAATAATATGCCCCCCCCAACCCCCAAAAAGAGAACAGAATGACTAGGGAAGCGTTTAACTTGCGACCTTTTGAGTATGTAAATGTGAGAGAGGCGGCGTGAGTGCAGGAGCAGGTGGGATATACAACTCCTCCTCCCAACGACCTCGTCTAAGCTCAAAGGTCAAGAGTGAAGCCCACACCAAGCTCAAGGCTGACTCTTCAACATACACAACACTGATCTTCACCATAAATGAGCATAATAAAGCACAACAGATGTCAGAGCACAAATGAATGCACCGACTAGACAAGTGTAAAACAAAAACTTTCATACATGCAACTGAAAGACGTAAAACTAACATATAAAGCTTGTCAAGCTTAAAACGGTTTAACCAAAACCAATGGAGACGTCGCAGTTATTAAAGTGGCTGGAGGTTGTGAAAACTCATTAAAACAACCTAGGTTGGCCAAGCGGTGGTGCAGCGCCCCAAGCGGCGGTCCTGGCGCCAAGGGAAGCACCGGCTCCAGAAACTACCTAACATTATTAGAAAAATAAATAAAACTTCAAACAAACCGGTTGAAAAGTCGATGAAATTATAAAAAAGCGACAAATATGTTAAAATTTTAGCTCAAGGCGAAGTTCTGGAACACAAACTCAAAGCAGTTTACAAATTTATTAGGAGTCTTACAGACAATATTTTTTAGTAATTAACAAAAACGAGTGTCTTAAAAACATTAATTCACTGTCAAGTCTTCATCAGTCCTTTGATGTTTACTGTTTAGAATATATTTGCAAGACGGGGGTAGGGAGCCGGTCGGCCGAGCGGACAGCACGCTGGACTTGTGATCCTGTGGTCCCGGGTTCGATTCCGGGCACCGGCGAGAAACAATGGGCAGAGTTTCTTTCACCCTATGCCCCCGTTACCTAGCAGTAAAATAGGTACCTGGGTGTTGGTCAGCTGTCACGGGCTGCTTCCTGGGGGTGGAGGCCTGGTCGAGGACCGGGCCGCGGGGACACTAAAGCCCCGAAATCATCTCAAGACATCTCAAGAAGAAGTGTTAACCTGCATGCTTCCCTCCCCCCACACACACGTGACCACAACACACACACACACACACACACACACACACACACACACACAAAAGAGGTGTGACTGGCCGCCCTCTCACCGTGTTCATAACAGAACTTTATAAAAACCTCCAAAGGATACCTGGTCGAGCTATTTGGCTTGGGTTCGTATCCTGGTCGAGGATTTACTAGGCGCCAATCCTTAACTGTACGCCTCTGTTCACCAAGTGGTGATTGTGTACGTGATTGTTAGACGATTGGTGGGTCGTATTCCATGAAAACCGCTAGGTAAGACTTACCATCAACTATAGGAAGAGAAAGATCTCAGCTCGGTAAAGGGAGTCACAGCAGTCCAGTGTTCCGGTACCCGCCTGTGTAAACCAAAATCAACCTGGCTGTGATTCCCAATTCAGTGTGCGAGGAGCCGCGTGCAACAGTCTGGTTGACCAGATCACCCACCAGAAGGGTTGGTCAGTAACAGGGCCGCGGGGACGCTCATCTTGGGAACTAGCGCCAGGTAGCTGACCCGAGCGTGGTCCAGGGCGGTTGCCATGACGACCTCTCCTGCACACCTCGTCTACCAAGAAGAGGCAAAGTGTCCACTTTACTATACACAACTCCCCACAAACAGTATTGTCATGACATTTTTTTTTCCTTTTCGAGTCAAATGAGGAGATTAGCTGGCGGATAATAATAAAGAAAATTTAACAAAGGTGTTCATTTTTAGTTCAGCAACGCCACCGCCATAATATAGTCTTCTCCATCTTCTCGTATGATAACGTCTCATTTCTTCCGTAATCAATCAATCCGTTAAAATTACTTAATTGAACAACAGTAGTATCGGCATCAATGGGTTTGGCGAGTTGCTGGGTTCGTACATTCAGGGTTAGAGAAAACAGTTGTATTGTTGTCTGTAGTAACACATGAAAGAACGGGTTGCTTAGACTCGGGCACAAGTATCTCTAGCAACTTGCATTACCTGCTGATGTACACCTGACCAAATGTAACGTGTGTCAACAATTATTCGCACGCCCACCGTCACTGTGATGATCGACAAGATACGTCATTTTAGAGACGACTCTATAACAAATGTTTCACCCAAAATGATCTACTACCAGAAATTTTAGCCAAATATCCCAGGTTTGTTAAGTGTATTGTACAGTAAATATGGGCGATTGTGGCCTTCCCATCGCTGCCCACTGCATGGGGGGGGGCGGTGTGCAGGATAAACATCAATTGTGGCACTAGCTCTCCACACGTGTTGCTTAGCTTGGAAAATGTAGTTACCCCGCCTGCCTCCCGCTAGCACTGGAGGCAGGCCGCCGCCACCACCACTGGACGGCGGACGTCACTACTGGAGTGTGGCCGTGTGTGATGAAGTGAGGCCGCCACCAGACGAGGAAGTAACCAGAGGCAGAGTCACGGCTGGACAAGTGGCTGCCAAGTAGCTAGGTGTCGCTCACTAATATGGATTTAGTGAGAAATGTGTTATCTTCTGGAGCACTGCAACACTCGAGTACAACGGCCAAGACATCTTCAGCTTCACCCTTCTGCACCACGCCTCCCCCCCCCACCCCCGTCTGACACAGCCACCTCCACCCAGCCCCCAGCATCTAACAGTCCCTCCCCGCCCCCCAACCAGAAACTGTGAAGGTATAGCTCCCAATGCTGCTGTTCATTTGCTGCCAAAATGTAATACTTGATGCAGGATTAGTTACTACAGCTCTCAGTATAAAGCATGCAGGCGATGAGTCACAATAACGTGGCTAAATTATGTAGACCAGACCACACACTAGAGGGTGAAGGGACGACGAGATGACCACCAGACCACACCCTTCACCTTCTAGTGTGTGGTCTGGTCTATACAAAAAGCATATTTATCTTCAATTTCTCGTTAGGTCCTGCTGTTGTCTGCTTCAGTCTTCACTGAACACCCCACTTGCTTTGGACGAATTTGCGAGGGTAAATTTCCGCCCAGTAGAAAAATATCTGCAAGGCGAATAATAATGGAGGAACACGCGCCCAGAGAACGGGAGAGTCAGCTAGACAAAGGGGCGAGAAAGAGAAATTGAGAGAGAGAGAGAAGAGGGGGAACGGAGAGAGAAGGGGATAAGAGAAAAAACAAGCTAGACAAAGCGACATGCCTAAATTTCGGAGAAGTGCTATAACCCTCTCCACGCCCTCCCCGTCCTCCATCACTGGTCCCTCGACTCTCCCCCTGTCGAGAGACCAGGGGTGACACTCCTTCAGTCTCTCCTACAGAAGCATCAGCTCCCCCGTGACCATTCCCAGGATTCCCCGGTCCACGAACCCCAAACCCCCAGTGCCCCACACCCCCTTCCCCCGGTCCCAGGATCCCCCCTTCCCCGACCCCCTATTGTTGTTGTGGATTCAGGTACTGGGAAGCAGAAGTTAGAAGCAGCACGGGCCGGTCGTACTCACCTGGCACAGGAGATGTGCGCCGATCTCCTAGTAACAACACATCAAGCCACCTACAGTAAACACCGACAACAAAAATACATTTTCACGAGTCTGCTGGAAGCCTCTCGCCAATTATGCTCTCCACGCTGACTTATATTTTTGTGTGTTATGAGAGCAGAAGCCACGGGTGGAGAATTTTTAAATTTCTCCAACGTTAGTGGAGACGGGAAGGGAAGGACTATGACATAGAAGAGAAAGAGGCAAAGGGATGATGTAGAAGGAAAGGAGGCGGCAAGAACAACTATGGAGAAAGGAAGGAGAGGCAAGAACACGTAACGAATAAGACGAAGAACGGAAGGAGGGGGGGGGGGCAAGGGCACAGATTACTAATTATAAAACAAATATATTGTTTTTACATGACATGGTAACAAGGAGGGGACTGGCTCAGAATGTACACCATATTGATCAAGCTTTTGAATTAGGGATACAGATGTGGCCACAGGTCCCATCTCTTGGGCAAGAATTAGTCTGTCTACTATTCTCTGCTGAAGAAGGTAGCTTCACTAGCCATGCTAAATAATGTGCACTCGTGGTAGCAATCAATCACCGCACCTCTGGAAGGTGACGTTCCCTCAGTATACACTATCGTCCTACTTGTTACGCCTCCCCCTCCGTCTACAGTACCTGCCTGGATCATACACACTGCATACCTCCTTCTACAAAATGATGGACAATTCTATCTCCAAAATGTCTCCCCAAAAAATACCTTATCAATACTGGCCGAGGCGCACACGCCCCTTTTGTTTAACACCAGGGTTGTATTTAGGGTGTGGGGGGGGGGGGGAGATGAGAGGAAAAGGGGCGGGTGACGACTGAATAACCCTATCAACGATAACGGTCCTATTACAAAAACGTGTTCACACCACCCCAAACACGCGTGTTCACGCCACCCGGATACTGGTCCGCCCCTGCAACAATACATTACCCTGGACACCCATCAACAGACAAGGAGAAAATTCCTGAAAGCATGAAAGGAAACAAACATGATTCCACTACTTCAGAAGGCAAGGCAAGGCAAAAGGTGGAGAGCAGCGCCCCTGGCGGCGCCGCCTTGCCAGGGACCGGGGAGAGTACACTCAGACAAGGGACAGAGAAGCAACTCGAGTCAGTAATTATCAAAAGAAGGCGCCAAGCCTGCAAGACTCCGTAGCACCGAAGGAGCGACTCCAGACGACGCAAGAATTGAGAAACATTACAAGTCGGGGGGGAAGGAAAGTTGCAGCTACCGAATGTAATATTTCTTGGGTAACCAAGATCAGAGAAACGGGTGGATTTCATTGTTCCAGGACTGCCTGAAGGTCTTTAATACAGTCTCCCACAAGCGATTATTAAATCTCACATCAGTGGAAGAGAGACGAAACATGAAAGACGTAGATCATCAACAACATTACCAGAGGAACACACAGGTCACACAAGGTCATCATTTGACTTATCACACCAGCTACAGGACAGAGGTGCAGCCTATGTATACAACTCACCTACACACACATTATATATAAGATCATTGTAAGGGAAGAGTGAACAAATGGGCTCTTCAGTATGGTCAGGAACCTGTACACCATTCACTTGAAGGTTGAAAGGCGGGACCAAAGAGCTGAACAAACGTAAGTCAAGAAGTAAGAAGGCAGTAATTATCAAAACAAGGCACCAAGCCGGGGGGGGGGGCAAGAGAAACAAGTAACAAGTAGGTAGGCAGAGAGTGGCAGCAGTAAAGGTGCACGTGTTGAAGATCTGGGTGAGCCGGGCCTGGCACTCTGGTGACGTCACACTGCTCCAGTGACGTCTGCACCCGTCCCAACGCCCATTGGTCAACACGGCACCAATAGCAGGGCTCGTGCACACGCGTGCTCTCCCACCGTGCCTAACAAGAGGCTCCTTACTGCAGCAACGTGAGGGCCAGGGTGAGAGGCGAGAGCCAGGGTGAGAGGCGAGGGCCAGGGTGAGAGGTGGAAGGACAGATAGGGGCCAGGGTGAGGCGTGAGGACAGCTAGGGGCCAGGGTGAGAGGTGGGAGGACAGCTAGGGGCCAGGGTGAGAGAGGCGGCAGGACAGCTAGGGGCCAGGGTGAGAGAGGTGGGAGGACAGCTAGGGGCTAGGGTGAGGCGTGAGGACAGCTAGGGGCCAGGGTGAGAGAGGTGGGAGGACAGCTAGGGGCCAGGGTGAGAGAGGCAGGAAGACAGCTAGGGGCCAAGGTGAGAGGCGGAGGGACAGCTAGGAGCAAGGGTGAGAGGCAGGAAGACAGCGAGGGGCCAGGGTGAGGCAAGTAATGGTATTGGGCTGCCGTCCCATCAGCCTGTGGTTGCTGAGCTAAACTGGATTACACGAGAGATTCTGGCCAAATAGTTATCGGAGGTGTTGCCCTTCTCACGTGTGGCAGCTCACCCCTCGTGCCAACATAATCACCCACCTTCCCACCTCCATATTGCTTCATTACCCGACCTAACAGCCCCACCACCCTCATAATATTTCTCACCGCCAACATCTTACTTTTATGTAATGCAAATATTTCAAGATTTCTCGCCCAGACAATATTAGCATTTAGTATTATCTGTACTCTTCCGTAGTACAGATAGGTTCCGAGTAGGAATACCACTGGATCAACAGGTGATCATAGATCTGCCGTGGTGTAATCGTTGATCAGAAGCTTCGTGGGCTCAAGATCTTTCAGTAACAATGACAATCACCAATACCACCATCATTAATCACCCGGGGAGGAGACGAGGGCAAGCTGTCTTGCCACAACCACCAACACCTCCCTAACCTTCCCCCAACGGCACCCTGTGTTCGCATCACCCTATTCTTAGTTTTGATCTAAAATACAGTCGCCTTCGACCTTCCCTATCAACAAAAATAATATACCGTGCACACAAAACTTAACACAAAACATCCCATCTACATAATAAGCTGCTGTCTTTTTCGCACTTGCCATCCGTACGGCAGCTCTCATCACAGCATATTTGCTCATCCCAGCTCATTTTACGAAGAGTTAGCTGGTGCCAAGGACGACCCGCGGGTCGTGTTGATATAACCCATCGCCCCCCGGAAGGTGATTGCTTCATCATCTCCATGACTCCTCCCATCACAGCCACCATCAACACTGTCTTCTGCTTCCGCATCATTCTCACCACGAGTCTCTCTACCGTCCAATGCCTATAGTTTGACCTTAAAGGACGAGTACAAATTACTTTTGGTGTGGTGGGGGTAAGCGGCAGAAGTTTTTTGTTACCATATATATACTTTGCTTTCCTCACATTAATAACAGGATTATATTATTATGGCAGTGTTCTCGTCAACATTAATAAAAGTGAACTAAGACAAATTTCAACTTATATGGATGGAGCTGCTTGGTCACCCTCAGACTGGAACACAGTATAGTGCTTAATTTTATGTACAAATGCGTAGTACAGTACACAAATCATTTTAATTCTATAATTATATATATACGATATATAAATTTAAATGATTAAATTATGTATGCAGCAATTATATATATAATGTGTGTGTATGTATATGTATATGTATATATGTGTGTGTGTGTGTGCGCGTGCGTGCGCGCGCGTGTGCGTGTGTGTATTCACCTAGTTGTACTTGCGGGGGTTGAGCTCTGCTCTTTCAGCCCGCCTTTCAACTGTTTCTACTAATTCTTTTCTCTCTCTCTCTCCACACCACACACACCCCAGGAAAAAGCCCGTGACAGCTGACTAACTCCCAGGTACCTATTTACTGCTAGGTAACGGGGGCATAGGGTGAAAAATTCTGCCCATCGTTTCTCGCCGGCGCACAGCATCGAACCCAGGACCACAGGATCATGTGTCCAGCGTGCTGTCCGCTCGGCACACCCTCTGTGTGTGTGATTATATATATATATATATATTGTGACGGAGTTCCCCCCCTTGTAATTCTCCCACGCCTGCAGTAAGAGTCATGTCTACTTTTCCCAAGCGTTCTCTACGTTGCAGGCTACAATTTGATATATGGGAGAGAGTGAAGTGTTCTCGGAGAGCCGAGAAATTTGTGAGATAGTAATATTTTGGCCTGTGGTTTAGGCCCTTTAGGGAGCCAAGATGGCGCTTACCTCTCTGATCTCCCGCCAAAACCGTGTGACGTCAGTGGCACCGGATTGGTCACCGACAGCAATGTGGCACCGGGAGCCAATGAAAACTTCCCTTAGCGAAAGTGACGTCACGATGGAAGGGGGTCCGGGCCGCGCGCCACTCTGGCGCCAGCAGTCAGATACGACACGTCATAGAGGTCGGACGTGTGACGGATGGTCTTGTCAGTGGGACAGTTGAACCTCGCTCCCGTGGATTTACGCGTCATCGGAAGTCCGCCAGTACTCTGAGAAGTCTTCCCTAGTTCATGTGTTGAACCAGAAGAGGGAATTGACGGTTATTTGAGCAACAAGTGCTCCAGTCAGGTACTGTGCCAGTAGCAGTGAAGCCGTGCAGTGACGTACGTGACGTCTGTGGCAATTCACCAGTTCGTGACAGCGTAGTGGCTGACAGAGCCACTGGGTAGCTGAGGAAGAGAGGACTATTTGGGGAAACCGAACGACTGTAGCTGAGACGTAGGCGACAGCCGTTGCTGGGAGAAGACGACGGCCAGGAGACCGACTCCAACCTTCAAGAAGTCAAGGAGGAGGACGGACCTGCAGTGAGGAGGCACGGAGACGACGCGCTAAACGGTGGGACGACGAGAGGCTCTGGTAGGACACGACGACGTGTAGTGTGGGGGCGTTCCCGACACGAGGACCAGGAGCTACATCTCGACTCTCATCGGAGGATAGGGTGAAGTAGGTGGTTCTAGTTCCCTCCCCATTCCCCTTTAGTTAGCTATATTATTTGGCTATATTATCTAGCCTGAAGATTTTATATGTCGTGAGCAAGTCTCACTTATGTCATGGTAAAGCACCAGGGTGCTAGACAGTACTATCAAGAGTGCTTGTAATATTCATGTTGATTATTGGTGTGTACAGACACCAAGAACCAGTGATAAATTTACTGTGTTGTGTATATCTTTCTATAGATTTTTGATATGAACATATAGTGGTAAATTATATATAATATTATGCCAGTATTTGGAGGTTAGGCTATGTGCCCAGAAACTATTTATTTTCCATGTATTGATGATTGATTTATATACCATATATATGTCTATGTTCATTCAGTGAATAATCATTTGTGAGTACAGTGAATTATTGCGTTATCGCCAACGAGAGAAAGTACTGAAAACTCCAGTGTTAATAGTTCATAATATATTGTTGAGTGAAGAACAATGTGAAGCCATTACAGTGAATCATTAGAGCATTGATTGTAGAAAAGACTGTTTGAGCCTGAGTACAGTGTAACTGAGTAATCCGGTTTATTTAGCCAATATCGAGTGTGCGAGTTTCTAGTAATATTGGAGAATTTAACGAAACAGCGAATCTAGAAAACAAGCAAATTTCGCGCGGAGAGACTATTGCGATCAGCTGTTCTTGACACTTGATGAGGAGGGGAGAGTGTTGCCCTCTAGCGGTCACATAATATCCGTGGGAATTACCAGCCGCGTCAGGATCAGTTGATTTAATTGATTATTGTTTGGCTTTGTGACATCTTTCATACATTTTAAGTAAAATACTGTGACGGAGTTCCCCCCCTTATAATTCTCCCACGCCTGCAGTAAGAGTCATGTCTACTTTTCCCAAGCGTTCTCTACGTTGCAGGCTACAATTTGATATATGGGAGAGAGTGAAGTGTTCTCGGAGAGCCGAGAAATTTGTGAAATAGTAATATTTTGGCCTGTGGTTTAGGCCCTTTAGGGAGCCAAGATGGCGCTTACCTCTCTGATCTCCCGCCAAAACCGTGTGACGTCAGTGGCACCGGATTGGTCACCGACAGCAATGTGGCACTGGGAGCCAATGAAAACCTCCCGTGGCGAAAGTGACGTCACGAAGGAAGGGGGTCCGGCCAGCGCGCCGGGCTGGCGCCATCAGTCATACACGACACGTCATAGAGGTCAGACGTGCGACGAGTGGTCCTGTCTGTCGGACAGCTGTTTCCCACTACCGTGGATTTACGCGTCATCGGAAGTTCGCCAGTACTCTGAGAAGTCTTCCCTAGTTCATGTGTTGAACCAGAAGAGGGAATTGACGGTTATTTGAGCAACAAGTGCTCCAGTCAGGTACTGTGCCAGTAGCAGTGAAGCCGTGCAGTGACGTAGGTTGACGTCTGTGGCAATTCACCAGTTCGTGACAGCGTAGTGGCTGACAGAGCCACTGGGTAGCTGAGGAAGAGAGGACTATTTGGGGAAACCGGACGACTGTAGCTGAGACGTAGGCGACAGCCGTTGCTGGGAGAAGACGACGGCCAGGAGACCGACTCCAACCTTCAAGAAGTCAAGGAGGAGGACGGACCTGCAGTGAGGAGGCACGGAGACGACGCGCTAAACGGTGGGACGACGAGAGGCTCTGGTAGGACACGACGACGTGTAGTGTGGGGGCGTTCCCGACACGAGGACCAGGAGCTACATCTCGACTCTCATCGGAGGATAGGGTGAAGTAGGTGGTTCTAGTTCCCTCCCCATTCCCCTTTAGTTAGCTATATTATTTGGCTATATTATCTAGCCTGAAGATTTTATATGTCGTGAGCAAGTCTCACTTATGTCATGGTAAAGCACCAGGGTGCTAGACAGTACTATCAAGAGTACCTATAATATTCATGTTGATTATTGGTGTGTACAGGCACCAGGAACCAGTGGTAAATTTACTGTGTTGTGTATATCTTTCTATAGATTTTTGATATGAACATATAGTGGTAAAATATATATATAAGATTATGCCAGTATTTGGAGGTTAGGCTATGTGCCCAGAAACTATTAATTTTCCATGTATTGATGATTGATTTATAAACCATATATATGTCTATGTTCATTCAGTGAATAATCACTTGTGAGTACAGTGAATTATTGCGTTATCGCCAACGAGAGAAAGTACTGAAAACTCCAGTGTTAATATTTCATAATATATATTGTTGGATAAATAACAATGTGAAGCCATTACAGTGAATCATTATAGCATTGATTGTAGAAAAGACTGTTTGAGCCTGAGTACAGTGTATCTGAGTAGTACGGTTTATTTGTGCCAATATCGAGTGTGCGAGTTTCTAGTAATATTGGAAAATTTAAAGGAACAGCGCGCGTGAATCTAGAAAACAAGCAAAGTTCGCGCGGAGAGGCCATTGCAATCAGCTGTTCTTGACACTTGATGAGGAGGGGAGAGTGTTGCCCTCTTGCGGTCGCATAATATCCGTGGGAATTACCGGCCGAGTCAGGATCAGTTGATTTATAGATTATTGTGTGGCCTTGTGACATCTTTCATACATTTTAAGTAAAATACAAAACTATCTTAGTGTTTTTATCATTCCCTCCATTGATCTTGTGGCTATATTATACTGGTAAACATAGAGTGATAACAATAAGTACCTGCCTGATTCCTGATCTTTGAGTGTGACCTTGCCAAGGCTACCACTGAATACACCAGTCCACTGAGGGTGTTACTGGCCACCTTAAACACCAGTTGGCGACTTTGTGATTAACCGTAGAGCCCTATTGTTGGGGAGGGCACACGACGGTCGATGTGATCGAGTCGTGTTCTCACTCTTTCTTAATAAGAGGCCGTTAAGATTGACTGGGAGACTCTCCTGGCGTGCAGTGGCGCCGTGAGGATCGAGGGAAGACCCGCAGGGCTACGGTGAGTTACCTTGAGCATAACTATTGCTCACCCCAGAGTAAGGGTAGAGAATAATAGAGAGGTGAAACCCCCAACATTGGCGACCTTGCCAGGATATAGATCGGAGTAAAGGTTGCAGTGGTACTTGGCAGTGGTGTTAAGAGATCAGGTGCAGGTTAACACTCATAGCACAAGATGGAGGATGATAAAGTAACCAGGTTTATTGACTCTAGAGACGAACAGGTGCTGGAAGAGTGCACCAAGGCACAGTTACAGGCTATAGCGGATCATTTTGGAATAAAGCTGAAATCTGCCCGAGTTGGTGAAAGAAGACTAGAGATAATGGCTCAGCTAAAGGCTCGAGACGAAGCTTTGGGGGAGGAACGGCCCCAAACACCTGCCAGTGAGGGTGAGCACCTGAGTATTGGTGGAAGCAGCAGGGGATCCAGCGGCAGCAGGCACAGCATTAAGCTGGAAATAATGAAGCTGCAGCTAGAGGCACAGCAGCGCAAAGAAGAACTAGAGGCACAGCAGCGCAAAGAAGAGCGACAGGCACAGCAGCGCAAAGAAGAGCGAGAGGCACAGCAGCGCAAAGAAGAGCGAGAAGCAGAGGCACAGCAGCGCAAAGAAGAGCGAGAAGCAGAGGCACAGCAGCGCAAAGAAGAGCGAGAAGCGCAGCAGCGTAAGGAAGAGCGAGAAGCAGAAGCGCAGCTGAGGAGAGAAGAAGCACAGCAGCGCAAAGAAGAACAGGAACGAGAAGCACAGCTGCGCCGGGAAGAGCAAGAGCGAGAAGCACAGCTGCGCCGGGAAGAGCAAGAACGAGAAGCACAGCTACGCAGGGAAGAACGAGAGCAAGAAGTTAGGCTGAGACAAATGGAAATAGAAGCCAACCAGGAGGTGGAGCTGAAGCGAGCTGAACTGGGACTTGGTGCCCCTGCCCCGCCACAGGAAGACCGACGAGTGAGGGAACGAGACCTGCCGGTCTTTGTGCCTAGTGAAGCCGAAAGTTTCTTCGATCACTTTGAGAGAGTTGCTGCTATGAAGAGGTGGCCGAGGGCGGAGTGGGCGGAGTTGGTCCAAGGAAGGCTCACAGGGGAAGCTCGCCAAGCCTTCACTATGCTCGACTTCCAAGAATGCACTAACTACGATGCGGTAAAACGAGCTGTGCTCCGTTCCTTTAAGCTCACGCCAGAGTGTTACAGAAAGAGGTTTAGAGAATGTACCCGGTTGCCAGGAAAATCGTATGCGGAGACGGCGAGGGACATTGAAAGAAAGCTCCTTAAGTGGCTGGACTCTGAAGAAGCAAGGTCGGTCGAAGAGGTCAAGGAACTAATGGCCATGGAAAAGTTTATGTCCGTGCTCTCTCCTGAGATCAGGATGAGGGTAAAGGAGGCGGACATAAAGGACCTGAGGGCCGCAGCCGACCGGGCCGACATGCTAGAGGAAGCCCTACGCCCACGCCGAGAGGGACAGAACCGACCACCCGCATACGTCGGAAACGATAGGAGTTATAGAAGGACGGATGGGTGGAGGACAGGAGCGAGTTCTCCCAAGTCCCATTTCTCAAGTTGGAACACCCGAGGAACAAAAGGTGTTGTAGAGCCGATAGGGGAGAACCAAGCTGAGAGCTCGGGAACTGTTACTGCAGGGAAAGAAACGACAAGTGAGGCGGGAAAGACACAGGGTGTGACGGTCTCTGGAGGCAGTGCTAAGACGAGCGGTGGCGGATGGTCTCCGCCGAGGGGCCGCTGCTACAGCTGCGGAATATTCGGACACGTCGCGCGGGAGTGCAGACGCCCTAAGCAGCGGGGACACGTTGCTTTAGTGATGTTCGAGGACCAGAGGGCCGAGGGAGTGCGGGATGAACCCGTGCTGAATGGGGAGAAGAAAATTCACCCGTTCATGTGTCAAGGAACCGTAAGGATGGGGGTCGCAGACCCCATCCCAGTGAAGATGCTAAGAGACACCGGGGCTGACTTTACCCTGGTAAGTGAAACCCTGTTCCCCGAGGGTTACGAAAGTACCAGTGTGGGGGTGGCACGGGTGGCCACTGTGGGAGGCCCAGTGAGGATGCCCCTACACCAGGTAACTTTAAATTCCGAATATGGCTGCCAGACCCTAGAGGTGGGAGTCTGTACATCAATGCCCAAGATGGAGGCGCAGGTCATCTTGGGGAATGACGCGTGTGGAGGATATGTCCTCCCGCATCTCGTGAAAGGCGAAGAGTGCCCAGAACAACACGAGGAGACAGGCGAAGATTTGAACGCCTGTGGGGACGAGAAGGGAATCGCACCGGTGGCGATCCCGGTTTGTACTGTGACACCGAGACAACGCGAAGAACCAGGAGGTTATGGATCTGATGGGGCTGAGGAGTCGATTGACAGCCTGGGAACAGATCACCTCTGCGTAGGACCCAGAGAACGAGTGGAGGGCGAGAGTGGCCCGAATGGTGAGTTGCAGGTGACGCTCACCAGTTCTCTAGGGGTAAACCGCGCTCGTCTCGGAGAGTTACAACAGGGGGAGGTCCCCGAATTGGTTAGTAAGGCCGAAGGAGGACGTGTGGGTCCTGAGAAGGCTTACTTTCCATTTATATATATTATATATGCCATGCTATTCATGATGAAGGAACGATGGACGCCAGGAGCAACCGTGGGAACGGTGAATAAATATGTCCAGAAGTTCAAAGAACGTCTCACTAGAGCGAAGAAACTGGCTAGGAAGCTCCTGAAGAAGGCGCAACGTAAGATGTCGAAGTGGTTCGACAGGAGAGCTGCGCAGAGAGATTTTCAGGCCGGATCCAAAGTAATGGTTGTGCTGCCAGGTAAAGGTAGAGTGACCAAGACGCGGTTCAAGAGACCGTACCGAGTGCTGCGACGGTTGGGTCCAGTGTCGTACGAGATTGGGAAGCCGGATGGACCCCGAAAGAAACAGGTGTGTCCCGCAGACCGCCTAAGACCTTTCTTCACTGTGGAAGGAAGAGCCGTCAAGCAGGACGGAACGATGTCCCGAGAAACCCAGCGGAAGACGGGTCTGTGTGTACCGAGGAAACGAGAACTCCCGGAGGAGGAAAGTAAGTGGTCCAGGGCGGACGGCACCAGTCTCACCCGCACTGAGAGTCTGACAAGGATCAAGGTCAAGCACATCAAGGGGAAGGACGACGTAGTGGCGGACGCCCTATCCCGCATACACTAACGAGACATGACTCTTATTTTAAGGGGAGGGGTATGTGACGGAGTTCCCCCCCTTATAATTCTCCCACGCCTGCAGTAAGAGTCATGTCTACTTTTCCCAAGCGTTCTCTACGTTGCAGGCTACAATTTGATATATGGGAGAGAGTGAAGTGTTCTCGGAGAGCCGAGAAATTTGTGAAATAGTAATATTTTGGCCTGTGGTTTAGGCCCTTTAGGGAGCCAAGATGGCGCTTACCTCTCTGATCTCCCGCCAAAACCGTGTGACGTCAGTGGCACCGGATTGGTCACC
The DNA here is from genome assembly GCF_040958095.1 of Procambarus clarkii. Taxonomy (NCBI): domain Eukaryota; kingdom Metazoa; phylum Arthropoda; class Malacostraca; order Decapoda; family Cambaridae; genus Procambarus; species Procambarus clarkii. Next base: position 3,874,706 of record NC_091231.1, read on the forward strand.
GACAGCAATGTGGCACTGGGAGCCAATGAAAACCTCCCGTGGCGAAAGTGACGTCACGAAGGAAGGGGGTCCGGCCAGCGCGCCGGGCTGGCGCCATCAGTCATACACGACACGTCATAGAGGTCAGACGTGCGACGAGTGGTCCTGTCTGTCGGACAGCTGTTTCCCACTACCGTGGATTTACGCGTCATCGGAAGTTCGCCAGTACTCTGAGAAGTCTTCCCTAGTTCATGTGTTGAACCAGAAGAGGGAATTGACGGTTATTTGAGCAACAAGTGCTCCAGTCAGGTACTGTGCCAGTAGCAGTGAAGCCGTGCAGTGACGTAGGTTGACGTCTGTGGCAATTCACCAGTTCGTGACAGCGTAGTGGCTGACAGAGCCACTGGGTAGCTGAGGAAGAGAGGACTATTTGGGGAAACCGGACGACTGTAGCTGAGACGTAGGCGACAGCCGTTGCTGGGAGAAGACGACGGCCAGGAGACCGACTCCAACCTTCAAGAAGTCAAGGAGGAGGACGGACCTGCAGTGAGGAGGCACGGAGACGACGCGCTAAACGGTGGGACGACGAGAGGCTCTGGTAGGACACGACGACGTGTAGTGTGGGGGCGTTCCCGACACCAGGACCAGGAGCTACATCTCGACTCTCATCGGAGGATAGGGTGAAGTAGGTGGTTCTAGTTCCCTCCCCATTCCCCTTTAGTTAGCTATATTATTTGGCTATATTATCTAGCCTGAAGATTTTATATGTCGTGAGCAAGTCTCACTTATGTCATGGTAAAGCACCAGGGTGCTAGACAGTACTATCAAGAGTACCTATAATATTCATGTTGATTATTGGTGTGTACAGGCACCAGGAACCAGTGGTAAATTTACTGTGTTGTGTATATCTTTCTATAGATTTTTGATATGAACATATAGTGGTAAAATATATATATAAGATTATGCCAGTATTTGGAGGTTAGGCTATGTGCCCAGAAACTATTAATTTTCCATGTATTGATGATTGATTTATAAACCATATATATGTCTATGTTCATTCAGTGAATAATCACTTGTGAGTACAGTGAATTATTGCGTTATCGCCAACGAGAGAAAGTACTGAAAACTCCAGTGTTAATATTTCATAATATATATTGTTGGATAAATAACAATGTGAAGCCATTACAGTGAATCATTATAGCATTGATTGTAGAAAAGACTGTTTGAGCCTGAGTACAGTGTATCTGAGTAGTACGGTTTATTTGTGCCAATATCGAGTGTGCGAGTTTCTAGTAATATTGGAAAATTTAAAGGAACAGCGCGCGTGAATCTAGAAAACAAGCAAAGTTCGCGCGGAGAGGCCATTGCAATCAGCTGTTCTTGACACTTGATGAGGAGGGGAGAGTGTTGCCCTCTTGCGGTCGCATAATATCCGTGGGAATTACCGGCCGAGTCAGGATCAGTTGATTTATAGATTATTGTGTGGCCTTGTGACATCTTTCATACATTTTAAGTAAAATACAAAACTATCTTAGTGTTTTTATCATTCCCTCCATTGATCTTGTGGCTATATTATACTGGTAAACATAGAGTGATAACAATAAGTACCTGCCTGATTCCTGATCTTTGAGTGTGACCTTGCCAAGGCTACCACTGAATACACCAGTCCACTGAGGGTGTTACTGGCCACCTTAAACACCAGTTGGCGACTTTGTGATTAACCGTAGAGCCCTATTGTTGGGGAGGGCACACGACGGTCGATGTGATCGAGTCGTGTTCTCACTCTTTCTTAATAAGAGGCCGTTAAGATTGACTGGGAGACTCTCCTGGCGTGCAGTGGCGCCGTGAGGATCGAGGGAAGACCCGCAGGGCTACGGTGAGTTACCTTGAGCATAACTATTGCTCACCCCAGAGTAAGGGTAGAGAATAATAGAGAGGTGAAACCCCCAACAATACAAAACTCTCTTTGTGTTTTTATCATCCCCTCCATTGATCTTGTGGCTATATGATACTGGTAAACATAGAGTGATAACAACAAGTACCTGCCTGATTCCTGATCTTTGAGTGTGACCTTGCCAAGGCTACCACTGAATACACCAGTCCACTGACGGTGTTACTGGCCACCTTAAACACCAGTTGGCGATCTTGTGTTTAACCGTAGAGCCCTATGGTTGGGGAGGGCACACGACAGTCGATGTGATCGAGTCGTGTTCTCACTCTTTCTTAATAAGAGGCCGTTAAGATTGACTGGGAGACTCTCCTGGCGTGCAGTGGCGCCGTGAGGATCGAGGGAAGACCCGCAGGGCTACGGTGAGTTACCTTGAGCATAACTATTGCTTACCCCAGAGTAAGGGTAGAGAATGATAGAGAGGTGAAACCCCCAACAATATATATATATTATATATATAATGTCGTACCTAGTAGCCAGAACGCACTTCTCTGCCTACTATGCAAGGCCCGATTTGCCTAATAAACCAAGTTTTCCTGAATTATTATATTTTCTCTAATTTATTTCTTATGAAATGATAAAGCTACCCATTTCATAATGTATGAGGTAAATTTTTTTTTATTGGAGTTAAAATTAACGTAGATATATGACCGAACCTAACCAACCCTACCTAACCTAACCTATCTTTATAGGTTAGGTAGCCGAAAAAGTTAGGTTAGGTAGGTTAGGTAGTCGAAAAACAATTCATGAAAACTTGGCTTATTAGGCAAATCGGGCCTTGCATAGTAGGCCGAGAAGTGCGTTCTGGCTACTAGGTACGACATATATATATATATATATACACACATATATATATATATATATATATATATATATATATATATTGTTTTTCGACTACCTAACCTACCTAACCTAACCTAACTTTTTCGGCTACCTAACCTAACCTATCTTTATAGGTTAGGTTAGGTAGGGTTGGTTAGGTTCGGTCATATCTACGTTAATTTTAACTCCAATAAAAAAAAATTTACCTCATACATTGTGAAATGGGTAGCTTTATCATTTCATAAGAAAAAAATTAGAGAAAATATAATAATTCAGGAAAACTTGGTTTATTAGGCAAATCGGGCCTTGCATAGTAGGCAGAGAAGTGCGTTCTGGCTACTAGGTATGACATATATATATTATATATATATATATTCCCTCTACCACCTATTCACCGACCTCTCTGTATGCTTGAACAACGACAATACTCAAAACGTATTGGTTGGCTAGACAGACATCACCCCCCCCCCCCACACCCCCCCACCCTTCACCCCCTAGTACCGGAGACACCTGGACATCTGTCTCGCCAGACGTAAACTGCTTGTTTAACTGCCGGCTTTTCCAGGATTCGCGCCATCTATGACGGCCTGGCCCATATATATAGGGGATCGCAGGCGTCCAGTCTTCAGAATACACTTCGTGCTCTCAGCAGTAACATCAACTCTCGCCTCCCCAGGAGACAGTAGCTGCCTAACACTTTTGTATAAAGGCATTGCACCCCTTTTTGAATAACAAAAACTCACCTGTATTTATATTTCTATATATAATTTTGTGTAAAGCCAAGGTTTAACAGCTTTGTTTTTCATTAAGTATTATTTATTATTTTTTGTTATTAAAGTCATTTTTAACTATTTTTTAGTTACACCAGCCAGAATAGCCACTGCTCTATTACAGATTCTCGTCACAATATTATGACGAGAATCTGTCATAATATTGACAGATTCAATATTTTATATACATATATACATATATATAATACACACACACACCAGGGGTCTGGTAGCTGAGTGGACAGCGTACGGGACATTTAATCCTGTGGCCCGGGTTCGATTCCCGGCGCCGGCAGAAAGAAATGGGCAGAGTTTCTTTCACCCTGATGCATCTGTTACCTAGCAGTAAATAGGTACCTGGGAGTTTAACAGCCGTTACGGGCTGTTTCCTATGTGTGCATGTGGGGGAGGGGGGGGGGAGTAGTTAGTAGATAAGGATTGACAGTCTAGAGGCGGGCCGAAAGAGCAGAGCTCAACCCGCGCAAGCACAACTAGGTGAACACACACACATCACACACACAAACACACACACTGTGTGTATATTCGCCTAGTTGTGCTTGCGGGGGTTGAGCTGCAGCTCTTTGGTCCCATCTCTCAACTGTCAATCTACTGGTGTTCAGGTTCCCGAGCTGCTCGAGTTTTATCATATCTACATTTAAAATTGTGTATGAGCTTCCACCCGTGTCCCTTTGTACGACTACCACCTGTGTTAACTAATCAACCTCATCTACCCTGTTAATTCCCGAGAATTTGTTGTGGTAATCGTGTCTTCCCAAGTTCTTCTATTTTCCAGTGACGTGACGTGCAAATCACACAGCCTTTCCTCGTAACTCATACCTCTTAGTTCTGGGACTAGTCTAGTGGCATACCTATGAACATACCTCCAGCTTCGTCTTGTGGTTGACATGGACTCCATTCTGGGGCCGCATACTCCAGGATTAGTCTTACATGTGTGGTATACAATGTTCTGAATGATTCCTTACACAGGTTTCCGAAGGCAGTTCTGACGTTAGTCAGCCTTGCGTACGCTGCTGCTGATATTCTTTTGATGTGAGCTTCAGGAGACAGGCTTGGTGCGATATCAGCTATGCAGATGACATCCTTGTATATACTAAAACCTACCGCGAAATGCAATCTTAAATTGTATACATACAGCTTGTGAGAGCTTTGGTCTTGTAATCAACACTACTAAAATTAAGGTATTTAACAGACAAATTGGTAATCACAAAAGTGGACCAAGGAAACTTAAGATAGATAACGTATCAATTGACTGTCTCTTTCAAATACCTTGGTGTAATTACCTAAGTGTAGTTACAGGATGAGAGCTATGCTCGTGGTGTCCCGTCTTTCCAGCACTGTCATAACGCTTTGAAACTACTGACGGTCTTGGCCTCCACCACTACCTCACCTAACTTGTTCCAACCGTCTACCACTCTGCGAAAATGAATTTTCGCAAACTGTTTGTGAAAGTGAATATGTGTGTATGTGTGTCCCTTGTACCTTAACTGTAGTCAATAAGTTACATAAAAAATGTAGAGACAGACTCGAGGCTCTCGGAACTGTAGTGGGGTAAAGTCCTAAATACGGTGTTAATATTAGAAGAGCAAAACTGATGTACTTAGTATATACAAGATCTCTGATAGACTATCATCCACCAGTTTTAGTCCTGCAAAATGGCAAAAGTATTGATGAACTGGAAAAAAATACAAAATGAAGCACTCAGAATTATACTTTCTGTCCTATAACTACCAAAGTTCTCAATATGCAGAAAATTAAATATACTGTACCTAGCATTCAAGATAGAATATTGAAATCAATCTTATGATGGGACTAAAACTTATGCATGATAACAAAAGCAACATTGTGCCAGTTGAACTGTTAAAACACATGTAATGGAACCAGCACGTCTGGATTCAAAGAACAGCCACTCATAATAAAATGATGGGACTGCACTACGAATATACAGATGAAAGAGTACAGCACTTCCTTCCACCCGGGCAGATAGTACCTTTTGACATCCTGACGCCTGCATACCCCACCAAGAAACTAATCACAAACAAGCCTCATGTTCAGCTTGCTGTTAAATTAAGCACCATAGAACACATTCTTAATACTATACAAACTAAAAACAACATTGCACAGACCACATACACTGACAGATCACTCAATACAGCTACATGGAGGGCAGAAGTGCTATTATTGCTCATCAGCCCAATGGCAGCACAATTCAAAGGAATATAAGAATTTAACTAGGCATCCACAATACAAGTTGAGTTGGTAGCAATACTGGTAGCACTAAATTATTGACAATATTTAAGTAGACAGCTTAATTATTTCCGACACCCTTTCCTCATTACTAGCAATAAATAGTTTGCAATCAAATAATAACGTGCTTGTCTCAGAAGCCAGATATATAAGCATACTTAACAAGGGAGTATATATAAAAATGTGGATTCCATCTCACATTGGACTGCAGGAACATGATAAAGTTGACACCCTTGCTAAGGTTGTAATAAATAAAGACAGTGTTGAATGGAATCTTGAGTTAACAAATACTGTAGGTCCCTTAAAAGTGTCATTAAAAAGAGAACTCCTGGATGAATTTGAAGAAAGTAGAAGAGTGCAAACTAGAACTAGCAGGTCCATTGTTTATCACAATGAAATGTGTGACGTAAAACATGTGCATGGGACAAGTAACAAAATAAGTAGACTAACAGACGTCGTCACAGCTCGAATAAGACTTGGCTACAAGTATCTCTGGCAGTTCGGCTTGTATAGGAATCTAAAAGTAAAGTGTTAAGTGTGTGGCCAAAAACAAGAACACATGCTCGAACACTATCTTGGATTGTAGTAAAATTGAGCCATTTATAGATAAATCTAAATTCACGTTGTATGATATGGCAACCTATCTTATTACTAAGGATAACCTGAAATCCTTACACTGTATCTATATTTCATTCCCAGTAGATAAACTACATATGAGATTAAGAAACAAGTAGTGTATTGTGAAGACTAATAATAAACAGCAGCTCCCCTATGACTGTAATATCTCCACTGCTCAAACAATTATGTATTAGCAATAAGACCTACCATTAATGCAACACAACCCAATGTTCTACTGAACTTATAAGGAATCCCATAGCATTGCTACAAAAGATTTTCTCCTAGATATATCACACATCAGTATTGTAATACAGTATGTGCAATGATGGAATTGTTTGGTGGAGAGAGAGAGAGATAGGTAACATGTAAAAATTGGATTTGGGTACCAGCTAAATGCTTGGGACAACCAAGGATGCAAGTTAAATGCCATCACATTGCTCCAAAAGATTTTCTCAATACTGTACAGTATATCACGCTATTGTGATTTCGTCATTTTCAAATAATTTCTTCTTGCACTGTAAACATGCTGTACAACAGAATGATTCATGCTTTCTGGAAAGGTACACAGACACCAAATACTGTATGACGTCTTCTGATAGCACACAAATTATGATGCAATCGAATATTGCTCAACTGGCTATTTAAGGTTAGTACAAAGTGGATTAAGAATCATTTTAAATGTGTATACAGCACACCTACCGAGGCAGACATTGCTCAATTGGGGGAGTCAAACAATCATCATATGATGATTATCATATCAATAAAATTATACAACAGATTAATAAAGGAAAAGGAGCTAAGAGTTATTATCCACCAGTCATTAAAGATTGCTTAACAAGTGAACCAAACCTTAGGAATCAACAAATCTATGATTTTCAAGGAAGGAAAATGGTAATTTAGCTGTATACATCTCTGATGCACCCCTATCTGGACTAATGTATCCAGGCATGGGGACCTCATCTTCAAAAAAACATAGTACCTGCTTTGGAGAAAGTTCAAACCCGAGCGACAAAAATTATCCCAGAACTAAGATAACTTTCTTATCCAGTATGGCTGAAGGTCACAGGGCTAACACCAATACAAACAAAACAGGGCTGATTTCATCTAGACATATAAAACACTGAATAAATTGAAAGATACTGTATTAACCTTGGACATGCAGATATCATGAAAACATGCAATTTTGCTCAATGCAGAAGCAAATATTCTTCTAAAACTATACATTTGCATCCAAAAAGTAATTATTATTTTTGTTTGATCATGAACATCGAGAGGAAGTCGGGTGACATAGTAATTTGAGTCCATGGACTCATTGCGATGCAATTTGCTAACTTCAATTAAATGGCTTCCGTAACTGAAAAGCAAGAGCTACGAGAAGTTAGTGGCATTAAATATACTAAAGCTAGAAGATAAAAGAAAGAGGTGTCATGATCACTATGTACAAAATAGTAAAAGAAATCAGCAAAAATAACAAAAGAATTTTTTAAAGATGCAACTTCAAAAACAAGAAGACAAGTTCAAACTAAGAAAATAAAGCTGCCAAAAAAATACAATAGTAGAGATTTTTCCCACAGGTCTAGGTTAAGTTATTACATCCATACATATTTATTATACAGTGTAACCATATTTATATCAACTGTATAAAACCAAGCAATAATAAGTAAAATCAACAAATAATTGATAACTGAATTATCCTGGGAATTAATTTATGATAAACACACTTTACAGTTTAATCCAGACTCCTCTGTAAGACCAAAACGGATGGTTTTAACCCATATAGTAATAAACCCACGGAAATGCCTACCTGCTGAAGCCATAAATGCCAAGACAATACTGTACCATACTGCATTTCAGTTTAAAATGCAGCCTGAAAAGACAAGCAGCCAGCTTCCTGTCTGTTGAGGCCAGTGGAGATGGTGGCCCTCATGTAAATTCAGGTAATTTCAACCTAACACATTATTTATTTTTTATTTATTTATATATACAAGAGCTCTTACATTCTTGTACAGCCACAAGAACACACAGCATTTCGGAAAAGTTCTTAATCCTAATTCCCTGGAATACGACCAGCCAAATTTAACAACCAGGTCATTAACAACCTCATTATCAGTTGGGCACATCCATTGTTTACACAATGCAATGTTATATCAGCTGACAAGGATTTCACTTCTACATATTGGTGCAAAACCATAACAATTCCTTACCTAAGCTTAATATACTGTAATTCAATTTAATATACAGTATATTATATATATATAATGTACTGTAGTTTAATATACTCAGACCTATGATGCTAGAAACAATTTTAGAATGTTGTCAGGATTAGAATGAATCCTAGTTAGGATGAGTAGGCTAAGTCACTAACAGTAAAGAAAATAAGCTTATTATATATAATAATAACTTCGCTCAGTTGGAACAAATTGTTCTGTACACTTTATAAAACTTTTTTTTTTTTTCCCAAACATTGACATTTTTCACTATTTTATTCCACAAATTGTCATTTTATTACAACATGCTTTTGTCCATATTTGGACTACAGTAATATCACTAACAAACAATTTTGTAATATAATTTTTTAAATAATGGTTGTACCACATTCTGGTCCAGCAAATGCAATATTGTACTGCTTAGTAAAGAGATTCTACTGGGTGTTTGATACTGTAATTCACTGTTGGGGGGGACAGGAAGCAGTGTGTATTCATACATGTTTCGCTTTTATCGAGGGCCGCTCCCTTCCCCCCCCCCAACGCCGAATTACTGACCCCACCCAGGATGCAACCTTACAACATGCTAACTCTTGAGTACCTACTCACTGTTAGGCGAACAGCAGCATTAGGTGAAAGGAAATGTGCCTAACCATTTCTGTCCTGCCCGGGATGCGAATCTGGAATCCTCTATTATGCGTCAAGAATGAACCCAACTATACTACTGGGTTACTACTGGAACAAGGGTTTATTCCACTGCAACTGATTACATTTACCTATTATATGGTATGTCTAATAGAAATTTGGAATAAATGGCCCATGCGATAGAAAATATTTTTTATTTTACTATTATGAGCCGATACACAATATAGTACAGGTACTCACAAATTGTATTCCCTTCAAATTTGTGTAATTTCAGAATTGCAGGACTGTCACATAAAACGTGACTAAAAATTATTGATTAATTATACCGTACTGTAGTTATATTACTGTTCCACAGTGGTAACCTTAGAGCTATGTGCTTCATCCAATGCCTTATATTTCAAGTATGTTGTGAACAAGCCTAATAAAGCTGTTAGCAATAATCAAGAGTATATATTTACAGTGCTCAGCTCAGTGTTCAACAGTAAAACAAGACATTGTATTCCATATTGACCATAGTTCTTTGTAATTTTATTAAATTAGAGCCTTTAGTTGAAAAAATGCACTAAAGTTATCTTATAGTCAAAGAAAACCTTGGTATCATGGGGTGTTTCCCCACTTCCAGTGGGCTACCTTTTTGCTGGATAAGTAGACTAAGCTTAAGCAAGGTGAAATGTATTGTGAGCTAAGGAATACTGTACTGAAAACTGCCAAAGCCTGTCACTGGACCAAATCTCTTGCCCAACAATAAAAAAAAAAAAAACTTCCTCATTTACACAATAAAATAAAAAGTAGGCTAAGGCCTAGCTGAAACTATCTCAAATTCTTCAATAATCAAGTGGCATCAATACAAAAAATGCCCATATTTTATTTGTTTAATCTAATTTCAGGCCCCAGTCACCACCAAAGTTAAGATGAACTATTCCTTAAGAGCTCACGTAAAAGCCGTGACAAGGATGACAGCCCACATAAACACAGTATTACACTGGTGTACGTCACTGGACTCGTGTAGCTGTATACACCAGCAGCAGAGGAGTGTGTGGAGAGAGAGGCGTCGGGGAGACACCTGTGTAACAAGTGTGTGTGGTGGTGGTGGCGGCGCCCCCACCACACATTCAACAAGTTATTTAGCCCTAGGTGGAGGTGTAAGCTTGTGGCGCCTGGCCAGACTTGGGGGTTTGGTGCCCCACCGGCTGACCCTTACCTTGTTCACACCTCCTGAGATGGCCAGAGTCCAGCCCTCACTGTCCTCCGTCACTCGCACTCTATATCACACACTCGAATCACCACCACAGTGCCAGCTATCAACCGTCCAACACAAAACAAAGTTCCAATAATATTTTTATCTCTATCGCTTCTCCTCCATCAACCACACAACCCAAATTTTATATTTCAATGTTCTTACGTGTAATAAATCTTCATCAAAATTTAAATTATTAACTAATCAACAGTAAAATAAACAAGATTTAAGGCTTTTCAAAGACTTCGAGACGATGATTAATGGAAGAGTGAAAAGATTCAGATTCAGATTCAGAAAAGAGTTGCTCTTAAGAATAATTCAAGGCCCATTGAAACCATTATTCTCACGTCTCCTCTGTATTCTAACCTCTGTTCTCAAAACAACATATTAACAAAAAAACGGACTGACATTGACACACAAAGGGCAAAAAGCATTAATGCAATGAAATGAGAACGTACATGTATTGTAAACATGCATCATCCATCAGTGACATTGTAATTGCCAGAATTAGGCTACATGTAGTTACTTATGGCAGGTAATTGCAGGCAATGCATGGCGCTTCCAATTTTGAGGACTTTTTTAAACACTAAACAAGATCTAGCTAAAACACTTGATCGACATTATATTGGGGAATGACCTAGCTGTTATCGATGATTTTAGACCAACTATAACTACTGATAAATAAATAAATAAATAAATAAATGTTTATTTAGGTAAGGTACATACATACAAGAAATTTTTACAAAGATTGGTTGACTTATAGGTAGAGCTAGTACATACAATGCCTAAAGCCACTATTACGCAAAGCGTTTCGGGCATGAAAAACTTAAATGATAAGCTTAATACTTAAATGACAACTGTTAAACTGTTTAGCTGTCCAACTGTTTAGACCAACAATAACTACTATTTTTTATCAGGATACGAACTTAGGTCAAATCCCTCGTAAAGCTCCGGACTAATGCTTTACCATCACACCACGGGAACTGCAATGGTAAAGCAGTGATATTTCATCCACTCATGGTTATTTAAATATATTATGATACTCTACCCAACGTAGAGTATCAGACTAGCACATCTACATCTACCTGATGTAGTGCAGTTTTTGTATTAACAGGTTTAAGTACACACTTATTTTACCTGGACCTTCGACAAGGTGCTGGCTTACTGTCCTCGTCGAGACATTTGGCAATTGTCCAAATTCTTCGCAATTACACTGAGGATTAGTGGCCCTCAGGTAATGCTTCGCTGACGATCTCTGCTGCTCGAATTGCAATGCTGTTGTACACCAGTTTATTAACAGTTGAAAGGCGGAACCAAAAAGCTAGAGCTCAACTCCCCTCAAGCACAACTAGATGAGTACAACAATGTGGTGTTGATTTAGCGGCGGCGACGATGGAGGGGTCGGATGCATCAGTTTTAAGTCATGATTTTCATTTAGTTCCACATGAAAGACTGATTAAAAAGATAGAGGCTCATGGTATTGGGTGTGCTATATTAAGTTGGATTAGGGCATGGCTATACCAAAGGAAACAGAGAGTTAGTATAAATGGGGTTAAGTCAGTGTGGGAAAATGTTGTAAGTGGAGTGCCTCAAGGCTCTGTCTTGGGACCTCTGTTGTTTACAATATATATAAATGATTTAGATTCAGGTTTGAGTAGCAACATTTGCAAATTTGCCGATGATACGAAAATCGGTAGGAAAATTAACACGGAAGAAGACTCACTATCACTTCAAGTTGATCTAAATAGGGTTTTGAAATGATCAAAAGATAGGCAGATGCAGTTTAATGCTGATAAATGTAAAGTTCTGAGGCTAGGTAATGATGATAGAGTTACAAGATACGAGCTAGATGGTGTTGAGATTGCGAAGTCGGATTGCAAAAAAGGACCTGGGAGTTATGATTAGTAAGAATTTAACACCAAAGGATCAATGCATGAATGTTCGTAATAAGGCAAATAGGACACTGGGATTTATTAATCGAAGCGTTAGTAACAAGACACCTGGTGTTGTTCTTCAGCTATATCTTGCTCTGGTTAGGCCCCATTTAGGTTATGCAGTTCAGTTTTGGTCGCCGTACTATAGAATGGATATAGGTTCACTTGAGCGTGTGCAGCGTAGGATGACAAAGTTAATTCCTCAAATTAGAAATCTTTCATATGAAGAAAGATTAACAAAGCTTAAATTGCATTCACTGGAAAGGCGAAGAGTTAGGGGTGACATGATAGAGGTTTACAAGTGGATGAATGGACATAACAAAGGGAATATTAATAGGATATTAAAAGTATCAACACATGACAGAACACGAAACAATGGGTATAAATTGGATAAGTTTAGATTTAGGAAAGACTTGGATAAATACTGGTTCGGTAACAGGGTTGTTGATTTGTGGAACTAATTGCCACGTAAGGTGGTGGAGGTGGGGTCCCTCGATTGTTTCAAACGTGGGTTGGACACGTATACGAGTGGGATTGGGTGGTTATAAATAGGAGTTGCCTCGTATGGGCCAATAGGCCTTCTGTAGTTACCTTTGTTCTTATGTGTAAACCGCTTTATATTCATAAACATGGGGGTTTGGCGGCTGGGTTGACGAGCATTTGCGTTTGTTTATGAAGACGGGCTGGTTTATGAATGAAAATGGTTTACACACGACTCTACTGATGACGTTTGAACACTTCTTGAACACTGCTGGAGAAGAATAAGGCAAATTGGGGGGGGGGGGACCTTCGAGAAGCCGCCGGCTTCTTGTCCTCGTCGAGGCCACTAGGGTTAGTGGCCCTCGGGTAATGCTTCGCTGCCGACCTCTGCTCGATTCACAACGCTGTAAATTCTTCACTTATGTACTTCAAATACAAAGTCTCCAGCAGAACAGAGAATGATGGACTTCCAGCAGTTTTGTCTTTGGTTGGACTGCTTTAGCCAGTCGTTTGTCATTGGTTTTCGACTTAGTTTCACAAAATGACTGCACAACTATAGATACTATCATTGTTTGATGACAGGTTGTATACATACAGTACAACTTGCTTATTTAATTATATATATCTACCTGAATTTACCTGAGGGCCACCATCTCACTAGAGGCCTCAATGAGGACAGCAAGCCAGAGGACTGTCAAAGGTTTCCCCATTTGTCCTGATGAGTTTATCGAGGTTTATCTTGAATTGCAGCAGTATTTTAGAATTTATGACAGGTGGGTACAAGAGGCGGACCTTGCTGTAGCTGCCACCGATTCTTCCACCTCCTAAGCCATGTACCCTGCCAATGTAAATTTGGAGGTACAGTCAAATATATATATATACAGTATACACAGTATACTGTATATCCATCCATCCATCCCTTAGTGGAGGAATATGACGATCAGCAGGGGACTCAAATAGCCGAGTTATATCGCTGTAGTACTGTAGAGGTTAGGAAAGTAAACATGGCATGGTCTGTAAAGCAGAATAACGTTTCCTCTTCAAGAAGTACAGGATGCTTAAGGTGGTGGATATGAAGGCTAAGCAGGTTTCTATTAAGGCAAGTTCTCTCTGAGTAAAAACGTGGACAGTGAGGGAGGTGTTTTAGGATTCTAGGACTTCTTATGATTCTTTTTAATAGATGAATATCATGTTTAACATTGTCTTTATACTGAGAGTTTATTTTAGTATTGGACTAATGTACTGTCTATGACTTTGCCAGGCTAATACATGAACTATCAGCCAATTAACAGTACTACTTATTTTATTATATATATCTACCTGAATTTACCTGCAAATGTTACCATAACTTTTAATCAAGATACACCATCTGTTTATAATTTGCGACTGTTTATGAATAAATAATTTTCCTGCCTTATGACAAGAAAAACATTAAAAAGAACATCAAGAGCCACTATTGTTCTACTTTTATTTAAACTCGGACCATGATATTCATCATGGGGTAATTATTAAGATGGGTAAACGAAAATATTCTTGCATTTAATTTAAAGCAAGGGAAGAATTATGGAAATAAAATATTATAACAGTAACTAGTTAATGTCTTTAAAATGCCAACAGAAACAATAACTTTATAATAGATTACCCAAGGACAATGAAAACTAAAAATAATAAAGATAATTTATTTGTTATATATAAAAATAGTGTCACAAATGAAGATGGATATCCAGAGAGGCGAGTAACAATTTATAATGAATAAACATTCATTCATTATAAACTGAGGATGTTCTCTCAGTACATTAAAATGTAAACAAATAATAAAAAGCCTTAAGCCCAGTTAAAAATACTGTAGAGGATATTTAATGAATGATTAGAAATTACTGTACAGCAACTCAGTATTACATAAATTAATGCAATATCTGCAGTGTTGCATAATGTTTTATACATATTATGGTGTAATGCTTAAGACTTGCACTACCCATGTATATGGTTGATAAATGAATATTAAATACCACACAATAGGCACCAAAAAGTATAAGTTAATCATTTTATTTCATGTTCACCCTGTCTATAAATTTCCAGACCACATTTCACCATCCAGAACATGCTTGTATTCATTAGGAACAAAGACCACCACACATGTTGCACCTTGATAGAAGATTGATAGACAAGACCCAAGAGCTCAAGCTCAAACACCATAAGCACATATAAATTAGTCCCCTAGTGGCTTAGTGCTTGCTTTTGATAATTACTTATAATATAAGAGAGCCAAAATATCAAGAGATATAAATGCAGTAGATATTAATAGATAGAAGGTAGGGCCCATGAGCCAGATCTCACTCATCATGGACACTGTTAGAAGGCAAGACCTACACTCGTCCTTAAAATCAGGATGTTCTACAATAAGGTGCACAACTGTAAGTGGGTGGAACAGTGCAGTTCAAATAATAAGGAGCGGGGCATTCTTTCATTAAGTGCCCATGAGTTAAGCACATGTGGTCAATATGCTGCATAGTCACAGTTAGAATATGCTGCGTAGTCAGAGGCATACAGGGTTAAAGAGAGGACAAAAGGTTTTAAAAGACAATCTTGGGTTTTAATAAGAATATCACCCCAGAGGGTATGTCAACAGTTAAAATCACTAGAGATTAAAATGAGCAGTAGAGCTAGTAACACCAAGAAAAGGTGGAAGGATGATAAAAGATACTGTATAACTGCAGAAGTGGCCAAGGCAAGTGCACAGCATCGGTTCCTGGAGATATACTCAAAGGTTGAAAACTGGGAAATTAAAAGGTGCAGCTCATTAAAATTACCATTAAAATTGTATATATTCCATTGAATAATGAAATGATAAAGAACAAATACAAATGAGATGTGAAATAAAGACAAACATAAAATACAAAGAGTTGATTGTCACAAACAGAATCAGAGTAACTGGGGGTTAGTGCTCTTGGGCAAGTGTAGGTTTACAAAGAACAAAAACAGCAGTTGGCTCTGGAGTAAAGGGTTGCAACAACCAGAGGAATGGGGATGTTGGCAACACTCATAACAAGACTGGCAGGAAGACTGGAACAAGGTCAGGAGAGATGGCAGGGTCAAGAACTGAGGCCGCATTACCCTTTGGAAAGAAAGACGAGGAGGGATCAGGCTTACATTTCTGGCCAGAAGATGAAGGAACAAAGCTGGGAGCAATGTACCCTGTCATCTGGGGAAAGGGGGGCAATAAAGATCACTAAGTTTATCAATACTGTAAATTGTAGTAGGCCACTTCCTAATGTGGTCAACTAATGTGTTAGTAGCTACATAATAAGCTCATCTGCTGGATGCAGCTCCTGTTTATATCTTTTCAAACTCACTCATGAATGTATGTATGTATCAATATGAACTAAGTAAAGTGCAAAAGACCTTTTGGCCCATATGAGGCAGTGGCAGCTCCGATTTATATCCACGATATAAATAGGAGCTGCCTCACATGGGTCAATAGGCCTTCTGCAGTTTCCTTAGTTCTTATTGATATATACATACATACATACATTTACTGATACATTCACTTTATATATATATATATATATATATATATATATATATATATATATATATATATATTTATTTATTTTTATTTATTTTGCTCATCTAGAAATCCAAAGTCAACGTTGAGGTGTCTTACTCGGACAGTGTATTTTGCTGACAGTGAGCTCTTGTACTAACATATGGAGCTGGGCTGCTAAGCACTCTACCTTTCTGTGCACAAAACTGGTTACAATGTAGATATTCAGTTTCTTTACACTTTTCTATAGCTTGTGCATCCAAATTAATAAATTCTACGAGGAAAAAATATTTTGTATTTTTGTTTTATTTTTGCACATGCAGATGTGTCCAAGTCCATAGCTGCATGTTAGAGGTTAATTATTAGTAAATTACAATAGTCTCTCTCTCTTCTGATGACTAATTTTTCCAGCAGGAAGACTCCAGGTAACCATCTATTTTTCCTACAAGTTCTTAAGAAACATGGTTCACATTGGAAAAGTACTGTGCAAGATAATGCAGCAAATGTAGCTGTGTAAACTAATTGATATTTATTGTTACTTTAAAAAATAACTCACAGCTTGAACAAACCAAACATAATATGCACACTTAAGTTTTAATGATAAATATAGTACTATCATTCATCTTAATAAAATATTTAAGAAAACAGACTACTGTCACACATAAATATGCAGATGAAAGACCTTAGTTTATGAGATGTTTCATATATTATCTCTCTTGCAAAGCTAAATGGTATGTATGAAGAGCATCATACTGTTTTGGTCCAAGCCAGATGTGGGAACGCACAGCTAGCATTTGAGCAACAGCAGCCTCAGGTGTCAAGTTGTGTTTCTGCAAATTATAAAATCTCAATACGCATTCTGTAATTACACACACATTAAAACTATATTAAATTTACCTTCAAATAATACAGTACTACTGCCAACTATTTCCACATACAGTACTGGGCAGAACAAGTTCAAAACAATCACACGTTTGAGTGAGATAGAAAAGTAACAGACCTACCAAAACACTTCAAGTCAAAATAATTAAATGAAATTTAATTTATATTTTTCAGCATACAAAGCCTAAAATCAAGACAAAACAAAAAAAGTTGAATGTAATGAAATGCCAATTTCTGGGTAAGCCCAGGTGGCTCCCTGAAGCTACACATTGAGATAGTTTCCATCTACCAGGTTGCATCAGCCATTGAGTTCTTCAGCCTACCAGGGACCAGAGCCAGAATCTGGCCCCCTCACAGAGGTGCAGGGAGTGGTCATATTTTGCCACCTCACCAGGAAATGCATCCAAGAAGTCAGTGATTCAAAACAAACCACTGCTTGGTTAAAAAGAGACTGAAGCCTCAAAACTCGCCTAATGAACTCATTGAACTAAGTAAACAAACACTCGAATCACTTGAAACTAGCATGAGTGCGTTCACCCTACCTTCCGGGGTCTGAGTAGTCACTTCTGGAGCAGATGCACAAACAAAACCTACCCCCTAATACCTGGAAGGGACAGGGCAAGGGTTCAGGAAGCCACTGGGGCTCAACCAGAAATTGGCATTTCATTACATTCAATGCCTGTTTTCTGGGGGAATAACACCCCCTTGCAGCTCACTGCAGCTAACTACCCACAGAGAAGGAAGAACAAATGGGAACTTACCAGGAATTAGGGGAGAACTGCAGGAGTCAGGATGAAGAATAGACCGCTGGACGAGAGAAATGACCCAAGGCCACACAAGGGCACTGTGTGGCCTTGGAACATTCACCATATACCAGGCTGCCAGAGCCCTGTTAGACCTCCAAACACCCATGCCCAAATATTGGCCTAGGACATACAGTACAGTATTCGGAAACACAGCCGTGAGAGAGGCATACAATATTTCCAAACATCATGGACACAAGGGCAGACTTCAGGTTGACTGCCTGCCAGGGCCTGATCTCCCAGTTCTAGGGCAGATGTAGACATCCACCCGACGACCTGGGAGGGAGGAGATCAGGGAGATACTGGGGTTCGCCCAGAAATTGTCATTTCACTACATTCAATGTGGGTTGAATGTAATGAATCATTCCCAAAGGGCTGGGGGGAGCCTCTTGTGGCTCCCTAAAGCTAAATACACACAGAAAAGGAAGAAAACCATGGGGACTTACCAGGGAGGAGGCAGGAGTCAGGACGAGGACAAGACCCCTGGCTGACAGACATGACCCAAAACCACACAAGTGCAAAGACCTGGGAACATCCACTAAATACTGGGCTGCCAGAACCCATTGACCTTCAATACGCTGCACCCAAATACCAATCCAGCACATAGCCAAAAGATGCAGCATATTGTACTTTCTAACATCATAGCATGCTGGTAGAAGGGGGGGTTCTGGGGCTCCCCCCTTCCCCCTCCCGGGAAGGGGGGAGCTGCGCACACATGTAGTGCAGCTCTTGTGACATCATGCTCGTTTGCTCGTTTTCATTTGAGGAGTTCAGTCCACTAGTTTGTTTATTTGTCATTTTAACCAGTATAGGGGTTTGTTTTGAGGCGCTTACCTTTCTGGGAGCCTTTCTCGGGT
This sequence comes from Procambarus clarkii, assembly GCF_040958095.1. Lineage (NCBI taxonomy): Eukaryota > Metazoa > Arthropoda > Malacostraca > Decapoda > Cambaridae > Procambarus > Procambarus clarkii. The sequence goes on from NC_091231.1 coordinate 3,893,694, forward strand.
GATGGGAGATATGGAATGCTCCAAATCACATATGCATTTCTATAGGCTATTGCTTCTCGTGCCTCTCTGAGGGGGCCAAGTTCTGGCCGTGGTCCCCGGTAGGCTTAGAACTCCATTCACACTGACTGAAGCCAAAGTCTAACAATATACATATCAGCCTGGATAGCTCCGGGGAGCCGAAGGGGGTCCCCTCAGAAAAGTAATTGAAAAAATGTGAAATGCACTCTTTATACTTCTGTATATAAGACTCCAACAATCAAACAGTATACACACTTTTCTCTTTGAACTTACAGCCATCAAGTAGCATGCAACAAGTGTAGCACTCCTCGTCCTTCCAGCCTTACAGTGAACATATACGCGGCCATCAACGTTACGAGAGTCAAAATCTTGGATGAACTCTACTCCTTTCTTAAGTTTCTCTTGACAAGGAGCTTCAAATATATCAGTTGTACTAAGCTGAAGAAAGCTGACACCAACACTTGCCCAGTCCTGTAGAAATAAGTGAAAATGAGAAGGCATATTCCTTAGCAAATTATTATTGTGCTTATTGAGAAAATCATTTGGAACAATGTAGGGACTTGAACCAGCATTCTAGTGACTTCCAGACGCTTGCCTTAACCCACTCGGCCATGATAGGACAAAGACGATTCAACCCAGAACTCTACTGAGGCCACTTCAAGAGTCCGGACTGGTGCCACAACCAGATTTTTACGAATAACCTGCCTAAACTCTGGACTGTGGGTAATGGTGTCTCCACCATATACCCCTCCTTTCGAACACAAAGAAATCACAATGGTGTTATATCAATGATAAAATAATTTAGATCAATGCAGGGAGTTGAACCAGCATTCTAGTGACTCTCAGATGCTTGCCTATCACTAGAACACTGGTTCAAATCCCCTCACTGCCCCAAATGATTTTCTCATTGATATTTCAGACTATTGTGATTTCTTTGTATTATGCTTATTAATATTTACAAGCCTTTTATATATGAAAGGCAGACACATGTAGATATCTAAAACACAAAATTATTGCAAATACATTACAATTCTGAATTTAAAATTTAAACACCTTAGTTCATATTTTACATTTTTATCAAGACTCTTAGAAAAAATAAATTGGATTATACTTGACTTCATTCCTATGGAAAACTATGTATTCACACACAAGAGTTCTTAAGCCACTACAAAGTGATAATGCAGTGCTAGTGTAGCCAAGGACAAAAACTATTAGCATAGGACAGCGCACTCTTTTTAAAGCTCTAATACGGGTGCTTCCGTACAAACACTGAAGCTTAGTAATCTTTTGATCTGAATATACAATATGAAATGATACTAAATGTTGGACTTGAGAAAACAGTTATTTAATTTTGTACTCTAAATTATCTAAGCTCAATTTGCATGATTGCTATCACTTGAAAATTTGAAGGCTGTCTGGTGATAATAGATGTCAAATGCATCAGTTTTGTTTTGCTGCTATGGACTGCATATAAAAACTTAAGGAAAAGTATTAATATATTGAACATTCTTAGATATGAAAAAGATCACACTGAATGAATTGAAGTGCCCATTTTGGTGAGCCCTCAGTGGGTCCCTGTGCTAAGTGGTGGTATTGCTATGTCTTAAGAAGATGTCTCTGCAACCCACCCTTTCCTACCAGGAGCCAAGACCATATGAGAGGGGACCTTGGGGATTATAGAATAACCCAATACTTAGAAAACCTCACCAGGAGGCATAAGCACAACAAAACAAGGAACTGGTTTGAAACAATTAGGTCCTATTTTGCTGATAAACAGCCTGACCACAATGTGTCTGACCATCACCAAGCTGCAGCCCACATCACCTGGCATTACAACCTGCCTGCCTCCTCACTCCTCAATTGCGCAAACTAAACCCCCCTCCATGCAGGAGGAGGAAGCAAGGTGAGGACAGAGTTACTGAGTTACTGGAGTATGCCCCAGAAAAGGGTATTTTATTACATTCAATGTACAATTTCTGGGACAGTTTCTCTTTGTAACTCCCAGAATTAACTCACAATGGTACTTCAGCAGAAGAGGCTGGCATATCTGAAAAAGAAAATACCATAATGTAAAAAGAAAAGTTAGCCAGAGCTTTCCCATAGGAGAAGACAGTAAAACATGGACCCAGGGAAGGAGAGGCAACAGTCACATCCCAAATGTCAAAGCACAATACAAGTCCAGAGAGGCAGAGAACATAGCAAGGAAATGAAGACATATGGAAACAGAAGAAACCAATAATAGAAGAATTGCAGTTGGGGGACCAGAAATCCATGGCTCAGAGCCTCAGCAACTGGGAATTGACCACCAGACACAAGGATTCAAAAGTCCTGGCTGAAACGACAAACATGGGAAGACCAAGGTCCAGAGGGAGAGGCCCGAGGGGCCCAACCAAAAATGGATGAAAAACACCTCTCTGACAGCTGGGACCCCCTCAAAGATGCTGGGCACCAAGTATTCAAAGCAAAGGATAGGCTACCTCTCTCAACCTCAATGACCAAATGCCTACAGAGGGACAAAGTCAGAACTGAAGAGAAGAAATGACTCGCTGCCATGACACAAGCACACACTAGGCCAAAATGTGAAGCACCAGTATACACAAGGAGCAGAGCTAGGCATGATTGCAACACAAGCACGCAGCTAACTACTACACTCTCCATCAACAGGCCTCACAGTGGATAACAAGTACTGTGTGCTCTTCAGAAGTGAGGTGACTCAAAAGGAGTCAATTTGTACAGAAGAAACCTGAATCCTTCAGAGCCAGTACAGTATGTCTTGTAAGAACAAGTAAAATGCAAGCTAACTACAAAGCTAGGGCACATATAATGTGGGTGACAGAAAACACCATCACAAAGAAGAAAAGAAATGGAAACTAGCAGATCTGATGTTCCAAAAACAGCCAAAACCACTTAAATAAAAGCACATAGCAGAGGATAGGCCTGTCACAGATTACACGATTAGGTAATTACCCAATTACATCATTAGGTAATTACACTTAAGTGATTACGAGTGAGGAGGTAGACTGGATAGTATCCTGGGTGATCTGGGCTACCATCTGGTGATGGTTAATGTATTTATCCAGTGGCAGCGCTCATTTACCCTGTTATCTTGGGGACCAATTTTTCTATAAGTAATAGGGTGTTTTGTCGAACTTGTGCTTTTTGTTGGATTTTACTAATTTTTTAGTTGATCTTTGATCCCAAAAGCTCCTTTTGCTTCATAGGGAGAGCCAGATTCTAGTCCTGGCTACCAGCAAGCTCTTAAGAGTGGGTCTCAGAGGCCTAGTGCATCTTCCTGAGGCATGCCAGTACTGTACTATATCAGAACTTGGAGTCACTGAGAGAGCCCTCCAACAAATAAATAAAAAAATGTTTATTTTCAAATTCAATATTGCACTATTCAGACTACCACTGTAGTCTGAATAATTACTGACAAATAAACTAAACAGTAAAGAATTAAAATTTACCCTCTTCATATTGGATAGCCATTTTAGTTCATAATCTTCATTCATAGATATTACTCCACAGACTTTCTCTTCTTCCACAAGCTGCAAAAAATAAATAATATGTTAATGTTGTATATATACAATACAATAAATAATACATACAGTAGTGTGTGTGGTGTGTGTGTGTAATTGCCTAAATGTAATTACCAATCTAGGATCACCCCTAAATCTTTTCCCTTGACTATTGCCTTTTCATAAAATTTTTTGATATGGACAGGTTTAACTTATCTTGGTTTTTATTATGTATTTATTATGTGCATCTGTCAACACTGAATTCCATATATGATGAATTGCTCCATGCTCATATTTTGTTTAATGTACTGTACTTTTGATGGGCATCACAGTACCTTTGGTCTTATAGTTCTTCCCAGTTTCTTAAAATCTTTAAACTCGCTCAAATATACATTAGTCAGTATTTTATCATTTATTTAATTACATGGTTGAGCTACCATAGTACACCCCTCAATCTTTTAAGTGACAGACTTTCGCACTCAATATCCTTCAAACGTTATCATTGCCTATGGCACTTATCCTCCTAGTACTACACATACTCCACAGATTGTACACCTATACTCCTCTAACTCTGACTACACTACAGTTTCACATTCAGGCATTAAAATGTCCAAACCACACATCAGAAAGTGGAGAAACGACAACGTTTCGGTCCCTCCTGGACCATTATCAAGCTGCATGTTTGATAACGGCTTGATAATGGTCCAGGACGGACCAAAACGTTGTCTTTCTCCACTTTCTGATGTTTGGCTTGGTCATCACATCTTTAGCCACGTTATTGTGACTTATCGTCTTCAGCATTAAGGTTATATCAATCATTCTGTCAAGATGGCCTCTAATCACATCTCTTTTTCATATTGTTCCTAACTAGAGTTTTCAATGCACCACCGACTTTCCTTCAATGACTGACTGCTCTTGACATTACAAGACAAATAAACTAATTAGTGTAGTTTCAAAGTATTTTGTGAACTGTTGGACTGGATGCAAACAGAGAATATGCATGTAAGACTTGTACAGTACAGCATAGCTTTCAAATTTTCTAAAGATTCCTGTGGTCAAGTTCAGAAAATGCATTGCACACTTACCTGCACTTTAGCTATCAGAAATATTTTGACAATATAGTCCTAAAAGGACTGTTTACAGATTATTAATAAGGAATAATAAATTATTATGTCAGGGGACAGCCAGCCAGAGTGTATATATACATGCTAGGCTTATATTGAGGTCTCCCCCTAAGATTGAATAACTAAAACCCCCCCCCTGCAGGATGAAACCACACAACAAGTTGACTAACTCCTGAGTACCTACTTACTGCTAGGTGAATAGAGGCATTTGGTGATAGGAAATGTGCCCAACCATATCTGTCCCTCCGGGGATTCGCACCCGGAATTCTTGATTGTGAGTTGAGAAGAAACCCAACTGTTGAGAGTTGAGAAGAAACCCAACTGTTGAGAGTTGAGAAGAAACCCAACTGTTGAGAGTTGAGAAGAAACCCAACAGTACTACAGTACCGGGACTCTCAAATTAAATTTTATGGTCCATTAATAATCACCCACAGAAACCTAGGCAACGATCTATGGCACATTAGTAATTATTATACGGGCTCACCATAGCCCGTGTTACTTGGAACTTTTTGTTCCAGGTAGCGAATTTTTAACAACAACAACAACAGTAATTATGATTTGACTAAAGTACTGTGGTACCTCGCATAACGAATTTAATCCGTTCCATGTTCGTCATGTGAAACGGACGTCATACAAAACGAGTGTCCCCCATATAACCAGTGTGATGCACTGTGTTTATTGTGAAATTTCCCCAGTGTGCATGACATCAAATGTTCCCCAAAATATAATTTTTCTTTGCAAAATGATAAATTACCATCCCTGAACATGTCTATGTAAAAATAATTACCAAATTCCACTTACTTTGGCTGTGAGGGCGTGGACAAGGCGCGCTGTGACGTCATCAGGGCCTGGTCGCCCGTGTGTGAAGCTCCCAGACACGGTCGCGCGGGCCATTCAAGCACCGCGTGTTGCCACAAATATATTTTCAAATATTTTTTCTATGCATTTCCAATGCGGTTTTATTTGTTTCTTTTATCGTATATGATGCATATTTGTGAACTTTACAATATGTATACAGTAGAATGTTCATAATTTTCCATGAAACTGTGATACATGTGTCAGTAATGTGTCCACATTAAATGTTTGTCACAATATTACGTGGTAAAAATTCACTAAAATTACAATATGTACAGTTTCACATACTATTTACACAGTAACACACTGTATTACACACTCAGTACTTTGGAGGTGCGTAATAGTCAACGAAGTAGTCCATGGTACACAGCGCGACTTTGCTCTCCTTGCACCAGCTACAGATAGATTTTCGTTTCCTGTTTCATCGTTCTGTGTGCTTGCAAATAACACACTCGCGTGCACCCTTGGCTTTAGTACTTGTAGGTGGTATGTAGTCAAGCTTGTAAAGCATAAAGTAGTATTGAAACGATTATAGGAAAAGCTCAATTTGTAAGGTAGTCTTGAAAAGATCGCTTTGTAAGGTCCCACACAGGAAGAGATTCAGCTAGCCTCAAAGAGTGTCCATCAGTCAGGAAGAGATTCAGCTAGCCTCAAAGAGTGTCCATCAGTCAGGAAGAGATTCAGGTATTCTTGAAAATATCAATGAACACCACCACCATGGAAGCCGCTAACACTGTTCATCTATGCTACTTGTATCAGATGCATCATCACTGAACGCAGAAAACGATTCATCTATGTATCATCTACATACATTAGAGATGGCAAGGGTGGGGCTCAGAGCTACACCTGGATACACTCGCTGTATCATCCTCATAGGTGCTGTATCACTGGCATCCGACCGTTGTGTTAAGCCCTTATTGCGCCTAGCTTCACCAATGTTATGACCCTTATGTTCTTCAAACAATAGGGTCTGAATTGCACCGACTGAGCACAGTCTTTCTACACCGTGTGGGACAGGTGTTTGAGAGCCAGAGGCACGTGTGCCACAAATGGTTGCTCACGCACTACTAACCCAGCCAGCAGCCCTTGTTTTTCATATTCGTTATAGCAAAAGGTTCGTTCAGTGTTTGTTGGGTAGGCTGCTCCATTATGACAATCTTTCTTTGTTTCAAATGTGTTCCATTTGTTTTGTATTTGTCACTTACGTCTCAATAATGGAGCAGCCTACCCGACAAACACTGAACGAACCTTTATGACATTTGTCCATTTTTTCAAATTGTTTCAACAGTTTTTTTTTTTTTTTTTTTTTTTTTAAAGAAACATGGAGCAGCCTACCTGCCGACCACCAAACGAACCTTTTGCTATGAGACAAATGAAAAGTAAATATTGAACACATTTGAAGAAAGGAAAATGTCATAATGGTTTACTCAGTGTATGTAAGGTAGGCTGCTCCATTATTGAGACGTAAATGACAAATAAAAAACAAATGGAACACATTTGAAACAAAGAAAGATTGTTATAATGGAGCAGCCTACCTGCTGAACACCGAACGAACCTTTTTGACATTTGTTATATATCAGACATTTCATTTCTTTTTTCCTACAAAAACGTCAATGCTTTGCAACATCTCAGCAGTCACCCTTTTATATCCCAGCATCATTAGCATCTTTAAACAAGAACAACATAATTTATGTGCATCGTCGGAGGCGTCTAAGAATGTGCAAGCAGCAGCGCGACCCCACCATGTGGTGTTTACGTTACTCAAACCAGCGTTCGTCATACGGGACGATTTGATGCCGATCAGGCCGTTCGTTACCCAAAATATTCGTCTTTTGGGGCAATCGTTATGCGAGGTACCACTGTATTTACTTTCTTTGTCATTTTTCTTCGAATTGAAGAAAAGACAATGTTAATTGGTATTTTCAGGGGTTGGGTAGATTCAACTTAAATTACCTTTGGAGGAAACTAAACCAAAAACTGAGTTCTGCTTCTAGACAATTCAAATCTAATGATGTAAACATTATAATTATTACTGTATTACTGTGCTGTGGTTGGAGTTCTGAGCCCAGTGAACCACTCCAATCTAGCAATCTGTGAATGCCATTCTAACTGTTTTTATTAATTTCAACTTCAAACTAAGAATTAAACAAAACCTAATATTTTTAATTTATCTTAAATTAACCGTATGACAGATACTGATACTTGAAGCTCCCTGATCAGTCATTAGTCTACAGGTGAAATACTTGCTCCATGATGAAAACGTGTCAATTTTTTTTATTGCAATTCTTCTCACGCTCTAGAGTATGAATTTACTGTGTATGTAAACTGTATATATAGAGCCCACAGAAATTAAAAGTGGAACAATTATTACAGTAATTACATCAGCATAATCATGCTAATCTAACCTAATGCATACAAAAAACCACAACGGTAAAAATAAACTCCTATGTTAAATCACCTGGCTACACCTATGTTACAATGAAAGCAGTATCAAAATATAAATAAATTACAGTACAGTAGTTATTAACTTCAGTATCATCATAAGTGAATAGTATTGGTTCCAATAGTTTTATTGGTAGTTTGTTAACGAGAGATGGATGATTCATAATGATGGTAAATTACTTTATCAATAACTATCAAAACATCTGGCAAATATCATAAACCAGGATTTTAGGCTCACCTGCTTTGTCATGGTTTTGAAGGGCAGCGCTCCAAGGATTACTCGCTCATCAATATAATCAAACCAACGGCGTGATGACACTCTCTCCATAAAAACATTGAACACCAGTGATGGGATAAACGTTACTCGGGCGAACAACTTGCCCATGGTCTTGCTTATGCTAGAATGAGAAGAAGTAGCAGCGTCAGCAACTTGGCTCCTATATATATAGATGAAGATCATAATCTTTCATGCCTTTGTTCATTCTATATTTAGTCATAATAGAAAGAGAGTTGCACACAATACTTATTTGTCCAAAGGTTTATTTATAATTCTAGTGAGCTGATGAAAAGTTTTGATAATTTAGCTTCAAAATTTAAGCAATAACTTTTTTTATTTCATGTATTTAAACACTTACTCTAAACTACAATACTGTACAGTATGACTTTCACCAGGATGCAATCCATGACATTACCTACGTTGTAGGTACCTATTTATTGCTAGGTGAACAGTGGCATCAAGTGAAAGGAAATGTGCCCAACCATTTCTGTTCTGCCCAGGGATTGAACCTGGGATACTCAATTGTGAGCTGAGAACACAGACAATTTATATAGTACAATTTAATTATATAAATCACAATTTAATACAGTACTTTATATATAGTACTGCATTTCCATTAAAATTAATTACACACTTTTTTAATAACCAAAAGGTTGCATATCACTACAATAATTCTGATTTACACGGTACTGTATATATTTTCTTTTGAAAGGACCGTATTACAGTGCAATATTGAAAAAAAATAATGTACATCTATCTTGTGGCAGTTGAAAAGTACTGAGATTAATTACTTAAAGTCTAAACATATTTTACATAATACAGTTTTCCTATATAATGGTAGCAAAATAGAAACTTTGAATAAAAAGATTAATACAGAACTAATGTGAGTGCTGGCAGTAAAGAACAAATATAGTAATATAAACGCATTTTATGGTGAAGTTACTGGTTACCGAACACTTAAAAAAGTTAGTGACCAAAAACAATATCTAAAATTTATTGCAAAATTAATGTTATGACTCAAAAGAGCAGACACTGTTTTATAAAATTACACTAGAATGGAAGCTATACATACAATACCCACAGAGATATTAAAAAATAAATGTGTTAAGAGATTTGTCTGAAAACGAAGTCCTTATGCACCCTAACACTGGTCTGCAGACAGCAAAACACATCACCCAATTATAGAAATTTTGGCAGTATGATTATGCATATTATAGACTATATTGTAACTCTCTTCATTTACATAAAATTAGGAAATACTCCTAGAATAACAGACCTAAATCTTGGATGTTCAACCCCCCCCCTCCCCCTGGGTGCCTAAAGACTAGTATTCAAATAGCGTCTGGCAGTTTAATTCTCAGAAAACACAGAGCATTCTCATGGGACACAGTTGATTGATGTGTCAATATTCTTTAAAGTAGTTTCATATTGTGTGGTGAATTTGTTTGTTTTCCTTTCTTCCCGTGTATTATGTAAATCGCACATTAGACACCCATGTTTGGTGACTCATTTCTTGGGAACCACTAACCATTATGTATGGTAGCATGGTGTGTTTGGTATGTCAATGGCATTTTTAATTGATTGATATATGGAGATACAGTACTGTACATTATTTTTCAACCACAGAAACAGGCAAATTTTATGATTGGTCTCTGGACACCTTTTGCTACACATTAATAACTATTTCTAGGTGTCTACCAAAGTCAAATAACAGTTTAAAAACTATACATCTGCCTGAAGATAGAGACCAAATTAAATCAAATATAATCCCTTTAATTTGAAGATAAAACAAACTTCCTAATTAGTCTCCCAAGAATCATGGAAATAATAATGTTACACTATGTTTTTAAACTACTGTATATTGAAATAGTGCCTGGCATTTTTCTGATTTTGTTTTATTGGTGATAATATTTTTTTTTTTAGACACAGATGTCTGGAGACCAATAACCATCCAAACCCCCAATTACTTTAACCTATGTGAAAAAGACATTACAGACATACTGTACAATTTAGAAATGAGAATATGTGCATAAACAGGCAAAAAGATACAGCAGAGATGGCCCAGTGAAAAGGTTGAATGAGTGCATGTTGTGATCCACCTTAGCCAGATTAATAGTAAGATAAAAGACAAACAGTTTATGCAGGATTAACAATACAAAAATAATCATAGAAAATATGCTGTTACATAACAATTTGCAAATTCATCAGGAATATTAGGTAATTCTGAGCCACCCATGATGCTGGATGCTTCATCTGAAAAATATATTTCATCTGTTACTCTTAATTAAAATGTATGATGGAAAGGGTTGGGACATAATCCTGACACTAACAATCCTAACAAGCCAAAAAATGAAATATAAAACTTCATTTTATTTCATAGTTTTATATTTACAACCTAACTTAACCCGGCCATGTTCAACGAGGAGTCTGCAGTATGGTGTGCTTATGGCAAGTCAGGATCATAGCTTGTTAGGATTATGACTTGTCAGGATTTTGGCTGTCGGTATTACAGATGTGCAGGGTCCTGACCAACAACGATGGATAGAACATATTGAAAATTAACATTTTAACACAGAGTGCTAAACGAGGAGTTTAGCACTCTTCGTAACCTTCGTAACCAGTCTCCATGGTGTAGTGGTAAGACACTCACCTGGCATTCCGCGAGTGCTTTGTCATTTCGTATCCAGGCCGAGGAGGATTTACTGGGCACAAATCCTTAACTGGAGCCTCTGTTTAACTCAACAATAAAATGTGTACGTGGTTGTAAAAACTATTCTTCATGGGGGTCGTATTCCAGGGACCTGCCCGAAATGCTATGCATACTAGTGACTCTTGTATATACAGTATATATATATATATAAAAAAAAAGTCATACCGATCCAGTATGGGGAAGAGCATAAATTTCCTGATTAATACAAAGTTTTAAGTGGGTAACTAATATTTTACTGCACTGTCCCACTCTGCTTATGAAAGTAAAATACAGCATAGCACTGCCTCATGAAAAATAAAAGAGGAAAAGGGAATGGAGAGCAAGAGAAAGCAAATCCTAGCAGCCTCCTGGAACACACCTGAGCAACACACACCTGCAGGCAGGGCAGCTATGAAAATAGCTGACACCATTGTTGAACCTGTATGGGTTCAACAAATTCAAAGTTTGTATGGCAAAAACCACTCACTACACAAATTTCCAGTCAAATTGTAAATAATGTGAACATTTAGATAATTAATTTTTTTTAATTTACAAGTTCTTACTTTCATGTAAAACCACTTACACGCAAGTAAATAAATATCAAAAGAAGGCACCAAGCCGAGATGACGATATTACAGTCGCAAATTTATACACTTAAAATATGCAGATATAGTTGTTTTATATTAATATCATTACTGATGGGTATAGCAGGGTACACGAGACAAAGTCAAATAAAATATAACAAGTGTAGTTAAACACCACTGTACCTTACTCAGCTCTAAGACCACTGCTGGTCTCCAAGGTTCTCAGCTCAACACCAAGAACAGGCAAGACTAAATAATCCTGCCCGAAACGCTGCGCGTACTAGTGGCTTTACAAGATTGTAATTACTATATTATGTATCCTCACAATCCCAATGTACCTTCTTGTATATATATAAATAAAATAATAAAAAATTAAATAAAATAAAATCAATGAAATATGAATGTACATGAGAGAAGTCACTAACTGTACACTATGTGATCCTTTTCATATATCTGACAGACGGTTTAGAGAAACCTACAAGGGTACAGATGGAGAGGGAACGGGAGCAGGAATGTGTGGCCGGATACTACAAGACCTTGCAGTATCCGGCCTATGCAACATGCAACACCTGCAAGGCTACACTACTGCCCGAACACTCCTTATATACACACACAACCTCCACCTTCCCAACTACCCTAAACGCTCTTAAAGGACAGTATAAACGGCATACATTATCACAGACAAGACGGCAACAGGTGAAGAAAGTTAGGGAAGCAACTGACCCTTCACCTTAAAGACTTACTCCAAAAAAGTAGTAGTCATGATGCATGCAGAATACAGTATATATATTTATATATATATACTTTGCCCGTACAGATGCTATACAGTGGGTAGGGTGCCAATGAGAGGTGGTTACTGATGATGGTGTTATGATGTGTGGGTGAGGGAGATGAGGGAGGCTGCGAGGTGTCCCGGCGCCTGGGTTACCATGGTTATCCTCACCCCCCCTTCCCCAACACTATACACCTTATATAACACCTTATATTACACCATATATCACACACTCTCTCTGTATATATATTTATAATTAACTACTATCATAGCTGATGCTACTTTTGTATTAAATTTTACGGGAATACAGTACTCACTTTACCATAACAAAAACTAAATTGATATATTTATACAGTAGCTGTATAAAATAAATAGTTGAATTCGCATAAATTAACTTATTTAAAGTATAAACATGAAGTAGAAAGGCAAGTATTAAAGAGAAAGTGAGTAAAGTATTTTGGAATAGCAGGAGGGGGGGGGAGAAGAGGGCCCCCCGAGCCCCTCCACGCCACGGGTTGCCAGATTGGGCTACAAGTAGCGAATTGGGCTACTTTTGAGAGCCTCCCAATTTTTTTTTAATTTCGCTACTTGCTACTTTTTGGGCTAGCTTAAAAGCAATTTGGGCTATTAATGTTAAGAAACTCAATGTTGATTATTTATGCTTTTATAATGTAATGTGTACAAATCATAGCCGCGTCCAACAGCCTGCTTGACGTCCACTTACCGCCAGAGTTGGTCCTCTGGAAGAAAAAGTAACCGCAAGGCAAGGTAATCTTCCCTAGGGGCCATAGATTTCCCAATCTTAATTGTCATTAATACTTCCTCCCGAAAGCTACAGCTGGTTCCACAGATCTTCATTAAAAAGATAAAGTTATCTATAAATTTACAGATTGATGAATGATGGGAAAGAACCCTCACAGTTAATACCTTTGTCAGGAACACGATGGTTGGCAAGGAACAATAGTGTAAAGCAGCTGTTAGATCAGTGGGAATCTTTAACAACTCATTACCAAATCTCTTCTTCTTGTGATAAATATGCTGCAAGGCAACTATTTTCAATGTACTCTGATATCACCAATAAGCTATATTTCACATTTCTCAAACGAATCCTAATTTTTTTTTTGAAGATGAATTTACTTTATCAGAAAGATTAAAATCAATGTAGAGACAGGAGACATTTCCTGTCACGCAGGGTGCAGTTCAAGTTCAAGTTCAAGTATGTTTATTGAGATAAGCAATAAATACATCTCAAAGGGATAGAGTAGCTTAGGCTATTTCTACCCCCTTCTACTTCAAGTCCCTCAAGGGGCGCACAAATTCAGTGAGTACAAATAGACATATAACAGTACAAGAATCCCATTTAACATTGCATACAGCAAGTACAGCATATAATTGTTACATTCTTGGGGCAAAATTCTTGTAGCTCCTAAGTATACTGTCTATTATACCATTATCACACATCCAAACAATTTGATGTGGTACACTATTTATTTCCTTATTTCTATATTTTTCAATAAGGTGACACTCTAATACATAATGTTCTAAGGTGTGGGCGTACGGCATACTACATAATTTACACTCCTTATCTTTTTCACTGACATCAGCACCGTATTGCCAGATATATTTATATCCTAATCGTAATCTCATGTAAATTGAATCCTTCCAAGTAGACTTTCCTTTACCATAAATGAAGGACGAATTTGTATTTATTATTGAATAATTCTTAAGTGTGTTACTACTGTCCACCACTGCCATTCTCTTTATCATTTCTTCACCCTCCTGAATCACCTTGAGTCTTGTTTTCATTTGTTTCAAGGTTAACTGACATACAACATCAACAAGAGTTTTTTCAGTGGCTCTCTTCGCTATGTCATCAACTACCTTATTCAACAGTATTCCCACATGTGAAGGGATCCACATGAATCTTACATTATACCCAGTTTTTTCTAGTCTCTTAACATTCTCTCTACACTCTATCACAATATTCTGATATACTGGGCGTCTGCTATTTAAAGACTCTAACGCTCCTCTGCTGGCAATAAAGAAGCAAGCATTTTTACCACATTTGACCAAATCATCCTGTAATCCTGCTAATACTCCTTGGAGTTCAGCCTGCGTTGAAGAGATATTGTCAGTTAAGCGGCGTCCAATAACAGTATCTACAGTGCCGACGTCAGTGTACTCCCTGATCAAGACTCCACATCCTGCCTTCCCATCCCTAGCTACTGACCCATCACAATATACATGTAGAGTGTTTTCCGTAGGCAGTTTTCTAATTATACAATCATATGTTGCCCTCAGCTCTCCTATTTCATACATACTTTTTTTCTTATGCAAGGGAGTAATTACTACATCTACATTACAATCCTCCCATGGTGGTGTAAATTTTCTCTTGGGCACAGCAACACACTCTGTAATAACATCATACTTTATAACATAATTTATTCATATATACTCTCTTCTTCATCATACACTGTTCACTACTTCCCACCTTTTGAACCGAAAGGATTAATTCATTAGCTCCCCCACCTCTCATTAATCTAATGGCAGAGGCTACATTTATCTCTGAAATTCTATCCCCAATACTCTGCAGATTCAACTCCATCCTCATTATCTCAATCATAGCATTTCTTGGGCATCCTAAGATAATTCTCATTGCTTCATTTTGTACCTTCTCCAACTTGCCCATCCTACCTTTACCAAAACAAGAAATGACAGGTGCAGCATAATCAATAAGAGATCTTACAGTACTCAAGTATAACATTCGTAGCACAGGGACTCCCACTCACCATCTTGTCACCATTTGGTCCGGGAGACATCTCCCGTCACGCAGGGTGCAGTCGCACCTTCACAGATCTCCAGTATCATCTATTGATACTGGTGATGGCTCAAAAGGGCCACCACTTACGAGCTATTCATGCCTGTGCCACCTTTTGGGTGGCTTCATCTTCATCTTAACACATTCACAAGGGAGACATCTCCCGTCATGCAGGGTGCATTCTCACCTCCACAGATCTCCAGTATCAGCTCCTGATACTGGTAATGGCTTAAAATGGCCACCACTTACGGGCTATTTATGCCCGTGCCACCTTTTGGGTTGCTTCATCTTCATCTTAACACATTCATAAAGGAGACATCTCCCGTCATGCAGGGTGCATTCGCACCTCCACAGATCTCCAGTATCAGCTCTTGATACTGGTAATGGCTTAAAAGGGCCACCACTTACGGGCTATTCATGCCCGTGCCACCTTTTGGGTGGCTTAATCTTCATCAATCAATCAATCGACTCCCACTCCCTTTCCACAGCATGCCAAAGCCTTCAGAGGTTGTAATCTCTTCCGACATTGACCCAACAGTCTGTTCATCTCAGCTTCCAAAGCTGAGATGAACTCAGGGTATATCCATGGGTATATCCAACATATATGCCTAAATATTTATATATATTAACTCTCTCTATATTTTTATCGTTTATTTTCAAAACAATGGGGCTCCGACTTCTACATTCAAACTTAGTTTTGTTTTCATTAACCACCAGTCCCATATGGTGACACAGGTTTCCGAAATTGTCCAACACTGTTTGAACCTTTGAAATATCTTTGCCCTGAAACAAAATATCATCGGCATATATGATCGGAGTTACCCCATTTGAGTATCTCTCAGATGCTATCTTATTCATTAGTACATTAAACAGGGTGGGACTCAACACTCCTCCCTGAGGTGTGCCGAGTTCAAAAGACCTCACACCTGACATACAACCTTGATACCACACCTGAGCCTTCCTTTTGTAAAGATAATCCCCTATCCAGCGCAATAATTTCCCTTTAACACCAAGACTAGCTAATTCATATAAAATAACCTCTTTGTTGGCTTTATCAAAAGCTCCTTGTAAATCAATGAAAATTCTATAATAATCATTTTCATTAGCTAGACATTTAATAATACAATCAGAGGTACTTTTTCCTTTGAGGAACCCGAACAAATTACTAGACAGCTGATCACCTATTATATATAAAAGTCTATTTAAAATGATCCTCTCCATCATTTTACAAAAACACGAGGTTAAAGACACAGGTCTATACTCTCCATTGGCTTTAGGGATAGGGATGATCATAGCTTTTTTCCATTTACTGGGAATACTGCCCTCTTTATAACTAATATTAAAGAGGTCTAAAAGTGGGCTTTTCGTCATAGTGGCAAGTTCATTAAGTATTTCATAAGTTACTCCATCCTCCCCAGGTGCGGTAGATTTCCCAACTTTAATCGCCGTTATTAGTTCTTCTCTGGTAATACCTGTGCAAGTGACATCACCACTGTTACCTGCTATAAGTATAAAATCCTTTCTTAGATCTTTCCAAGAATCTAACGACTCTCTCGTTACAGCGGGTAATGAACTAAGTTTGGCAGCTTCCGCCCATTTATTTACGAGGCCATTTGCAATTCCTTGCGGGTTTGGATATGCAACAAAATTGTGCTTTTTACCCCTTATTTTATTTACGTCTTGCCAGATTTCCTTCAAGTTTCTGTTACTCCCAACTTTCTCTGCAAATTCCTGCCAATACTTGCTCCTAATTTCCTTTCTCTGCTCCCCACACAGCCTAGCAACTGCCAGTAAAGCATTCTTCCCTTCCTCAGTCCTACCATTCCTATTCCAATCCCTGTGAGCTCTCCTCATTGTTAATGTCCACCCCTTAAGCATCTTGTCATGTGTATAATTTTCTTTTCTGGGGGGGATGCCTTTTTATACTAGATGGTTTCCGGTTCAATGTTGCATTAAATACATCTATCTCCTTAATTAAATCTTCATAAAATGCTTCTGCCGAAACCGGCTTATAAGTATCATATCAAGACTTAATATGGCCAACAAGACCCCTTAATTCTCCCTCATTAAACTTTAACCTTTTCCTCTGAAGGCAGGCATGCTTTTTATCTAGTTTAAGCTGTATATGTAATGCAAAATGATCACTTAGCATTTCATCCACAGTAAGACAATTCCCCTCTATGCCCTCAGCATTTATTAAACAAGCATAATCTAATCTCCCTCCCCTCAAATGAGTAGGAGAGGGCTCGCCCAGCAGTTGAACATCTTCATGTTCCTGCAAAAACTGGTACCATCTGCAACCATTCCTATTTGCTTTACCCCTTGATCCTAAAGCTGGATGTCTGGCATTAAAATCCCCTACCACAAGTGCACAAGGAGGAGACCAGCAGTAAAGGGACCTCGTCTTGGAGAGTTGCGAAAGACAGGGGCCTTAAGAAGACTTTGATAAAGCCGCCTTCAAACGCCATAGCAACTTCAAATTCATTTGACGTTTTGGAGGACGAGTGCTGTGGAGAGACTGTGGATCGCGCAAAAGGGAAAGCAACGAAGAGAAAGGAAGCGCAGGCCCCTCAGAAAGTAAAGGAAGTACCTAAGCAAACATTAGTTGTGGGAGATTCCCAGATAAGGTATTTGGATAGAACGTTTTGTGCTAGAGATAGGGGGAACAGGTTAAGGGTTTGCTATCCCGGAGCTGGCATTGGTGATATTATAAACAACATGAATGATATTATGGCTGGTAATGGGAACAATCCCATTATTTGCATTAGCGTGGGAGGAAATGATGTTGGTCGAGTCAGGAGTGAGGAACTGATTCAGAGGTATAAAACAGCCATAGAGTTAGTTAGGAGCAAGGGAGGAATCCCGATCATATGTGGCATTCTTCCAAGAAAGGGAGTGGGAAATGAATGGATATCGAGGGCACTTGGTGTCAATTGCCGGCTGGAAAGATATTGCAAATCAAATGCAATATCTTTCATAGACAACTGGGAACACTTCTATGGAAGAAATGAAATGTATGCTCGTGATGGGGGGCATCTATCGAGAGCTGGGGTTGTTGCTGTTGCGAACTCGCTAGAAGAAGTGGTTAGAGGTGTTTGTTTGGGTTTAAACTGTTAGTAGATAGAGGTATGGGAATTGATTTGGAGGAAGGAGGTAATAAAAGTATGTGTTTGTGGGAGAAAGGAATTGGCAAAACGATCAGGGAAAGAGAAGGTCCGCAAAATAACAATTCACTTAGGGTATATTACACTAACAGTAGAAGTCTAAGAAATAAAATTAACGAATTAAATGCTCTTGTCTGCACAGAAAAAATAGATATTATTGCACTTACCGAAACGTGGATGAATGTAGAAAATAGAGAACTATTAGCTGAATATCAAATATATGGATTTAAACTATTTCACACAGATAGATATATTAGACGAGGAGGTGGAGTAGCCATATATGTTAGGGACAATTTGAAATGTAGTCTCAAAGAGGGAATCAAAACAGAGCCACACACAGAAACTATTTGGATTGAATTAAACGAAAAAGCTAATAATATTATAATAGGAGTAATATATAGGCCACCAAATTTAGACAGAATGGAAGCAAAGCATCTATGGGATGAAATATCTAGAGCATCTAGATCTAACAGTATTTATGTCATGGGTGACTTTAATTTTAGCGGAATAAACTGGTTGAACAAAACAGGGAATAGTGAAGCAGAAGATTTTCTAGAATTAATTGACGATTGCTTTCTTACGCAACACATTAAGGAACCAACACGGGAAAATAATATTTTAGATTTAGTGTTAACTAACAGGGAAACGCAAATTAATGACATCGAAATAGGGAGTGAGCTAGGGAGCAGTGATCACAAAGAAATCAGATTTAGCATAGAATGGAATAGACCAGTAGGAGAAAATTCTGTTAAAGTGCCAGATTTTCGAAAAGCTGATTTTAATAGCCTAAGAAATTTTTTGGGTCAAATTGATTGGAAAGGCTTGGGTATGGGGTGTGGGCCGGTCTTGGAGCGAGACATGAACCCAGCGTTAGGTGACTTAAATGGGGATTTCGATGTGGATTCAATATATAACTTATTTAAGAATATTCTAAACAAAGCACAGGAACGTAGTATACCATACAAATTGAATAGATCGTATACTAATGACCCAAAGTGGATAACAAAGAATTTGAAGAACCTTATAGGTAAAAAGAGAGCTTGGTACAAAAGGATTAAAAATGGGGAGGTCACTTTAGAACAGGAATTCGTACAACTGGTTAGAAATGTTAAAAAAGAGATAAGGAAAGCAAAAAGAAACTATGAAGTTCGCATAGCAGGGCAAGCAAAGACAAATCCTAAAGGGTTTTTTCAGTTATATCGTACTAAGACTAGGGAAAGGATAGGTCCATTAAAAACTGAGACAGGTCAAATAACAGATAGTGATGAAGAGATGAGTAGTATTTTTAATAAATATTTTGTATCTGTATTTACTAAAGAGGAACTTAACAATATGCCTTCAGCCGAACAAGTCTATGTGGGTGGGGACGAGGACAGGTTGACGAGTTTAGCAGTTACCAGGGAGGATGTTCTTAAACAAATAGTAAAACTCAAACCAAACAAATCCCCAGGGCCGGATGAAGTGTTTGCTAGGGTGCTTAAAGAATGCAAAGAGGAGCTTTGTGACCCACTGTCAACCATATTTAATAAATCAATAGAGTCAGGCAGAGTGCCAGAGTTTTGGAAAGTTGCTAATGTGATACCAGTTTTTAAGAAAGGAGATAGATCACTTGCGTCTAACTATCGACCAATTAGCCTAACGTCTATTGTGGGAAAGTTACTCGAATCTATAATAGCAAATAAAATTCGTCTTCATCTTGAAAAACATGAATTAATAATTGAGTCGCAACATGGTTTTATAAATGGCCGTTCATGTTTAACAAATTTGTTATCTTTTTATTCTAGCATTGTTGAGGCAGTTGATAGTGGTAAGGATTGCGATGTTGTATACCTTGACTTTAGCAAAGCTTTTGATACAGTGCCACATGAAAGACTGATTAAAAAAATAGAGTCTCATGGTATTGGGGGTGCTATATTAAGCTGGATTAGGGCATGGCTATACCAAAGGAAACAGAGAGTTAGTATAAATGGAATCAAGTCAGAGTGGGAAAATGTTGTAAGTGGAGTGCCTCAAGGCTCTGTCCTGGGACCTCTGTTGTTTATAATATATATAAATGATTTAGATTCAGGTTTGAGTAGCAACATTTGCAAATTTGCCGATGATACGAAAATCGGTAGGGAAATTAATTCGGAGGAGGACTCACTATCACTTCAAGTTGATCTAGATAGGGTTTTGAAATGGTCAAAGGATTGGCAGATGCAGTTTAATGCTGATAAATGTAAAGTTCTGAGGTTAGGTAATGATGATAGAGTTACAAGATACGAGCTAGATGGTGTTGTGATTGCGAAGTCGGATTGCGAAAGGGATCTGGGAGTTATGATTAGTAAGAATTTAAAACAAAAGGATCAATGCATAAATGTTCGTAATAAGGCAAATCGGACACTTGGATTTATTAATCGCAGCGTTAGTAACAAGACACCTGGTGTGGTTCTCAAGCTATATCTTGCTCTAGTTAGGCCCCATTTAGATTATGCAGTTCAGTTTTGGTCACCATATTATAGAATGGATATAAATTCACTTGAACGTGTCCAGCGTAGGATGACTAAGTTAATTCCCCAAATTAGAAATCTTTCATATGAAGAAAGATTAACAAAGCTTAAGTTGCATTCACTGGAAAGGCGAAGAGTTAGGGGTGACATGATAGAGGTTTACAAGTGGATGAATGGACATAACCGGGGGGATATCAATAGGGTATTAAAAGTATCAACACAGGACAGAACACGAAACAATGGATATAAATTGGATAAGTTTAGATTTAGGAAAGACTTGGGTAAATACTGGTTCAGTAACAGGGTTGTTGATTTGTGGAACCAATTGCCGCGTAACATTGTGGAGGTGGGGTCCCTCGATTGTTTCAAGCACGGGTTGGACAAGTATATGAGTGGGATTGGGTGGTTATAGAATAGGAGCTGCCTCGTATGGGCCAATAGGCCTTCTGCAGTTACCTTTGTTCTTATGTTCTTATGTTCTTATGTATCTTCAGAAAAGAAGGAATCTGGCAAGTATCGTAAATCAAGGGAGCTATCAGAGATGTATAGATTAATGAAATTTAACTCTCGGTCCTTTAATTGTATCCGCAAGCTAATACTTTCAATACCTCTATATCTCTGAGGGATTCCAGTTATCTCGGCAGGTATGATACTTTTGACATAACATGAGACCCCCTAGTTCCTCCATCAGCATATAAATGAAAGCCTCTATAGCCATTTAGCCTCAGTATGCTACCATCCCTATCCCCAGTTTCCTGGAGTGCTACTATGTCAATATCCTCTCTAAGAGTATAATAGTGTACATCCACCGCTCTAGTTTTTAATCCATTAATGTTCCAAGATAATATTCTCAATTTACTTTCATCCATGATTAATAATAAAACTACCTTTGCCCTGTCCGTCACATTCCATGAGATACAAGAGTACCTTAGGAAACTTCCTTCCAACACCGTAACATTTTTTCTTTCTCCTCACCTTCACAACTACTACTAACATCGAAGGCAATATTTTTCATATCTATTTTCTTTGTTATTTCTGTAACCCGTTTTACTTTAACCGTTCTTTCACCATTTGTCACAACAGGAGGTTGAACACCGCTAACACTACTAGAAAGTGTATTCTCCTGACTATCCTCTATCATCGTTACCTCATGCACATCATTACTTTCTTCTACGCACGTTTCACTTTCCATTTCACGTCTCGTTTTACTTTCAATTACACGTCCTGTTTCACCACCATTTTCACCCCGTCCACCTTCCATAGCCAATTTTTCCAATGCCTCAATCCTCTTATCTAGTTTTTTTAGATACTCCAAAATTTGATTACCAACCTCAGAGGTGACCATATTGTCCTGAACCTTGTCGTCACAAGGTTTCAGTTTTTCCACTGCATGATGTACTTTCCCTAAGCTCGCCTTTACTTTCTCCGTCCCTTTTTCCCACACATTGATCATAGGGGCTGCCGTTGGCTTCCAACTGTTTCCTCCATGTTCCTCTTGCACAATTTTTCCTTGCTGCGAGGATACATCTATCCTGCTTGTAGGACCCGTTCTAGTCTCTTTCAGATGAGGCTTCATGGGGCATAGAGAGGAACCAGCATTGTGGCTGCCTCGACAGTTGCAACAAAATGGGATGATTTTTTCACTTCTTTCAATCTTGACTCTACACTCTCGCGAGTCGTGATTTTTCCCACAATACCGACACCTGGGGTCAAACTGGCATTTCCATGCCATATGTCCCCAACGTGAACACTTCATGCACAGTATGGGCTCAACGTATTTTGCAACGTTCCTATAGCCTAGTCCTTGCACAAAAATTTTCTCCAGCGCCTCACCCTTTACCAAGGCAACAACCTGGCTTCGTTTGTCACCACGAACACTGTTCCTCTTCGCCCAGACAACATTATCATTGTTAAGAAGAAGACAGTCAGGATCCAAATAAGTTGGAAACTTGAAAACTATGATCTTTGTGTGCAACATACCTTCTTCTGGAGGAACCATCACTACATTCTCAAAACCAACCGTCGTGAGGCGTTCCACGGCCTGTTCAGTCCCAACTGTTATGTAGAGCTGGTGAAGGCCCTCCTTGAAAAGTGGTTCGTATTCCAAACATTGTTTACCTAGACGTACCGTCCACTCTAGCTTTTGGTGGAAATTCAATTGGCATGTTGTAGGGAACAACAGCCTCTTCCTTCTTGTCTTGTCTTGCTTGTCTTGAGTCTTGCTGAGTAGGGTCTCATTCTTTGGTCTCTTTGCAATCTCATCGTCACTCTCACTGTCTCGCTGTCTGTTATTATTTCTCCGTTTCTTTTTGTTCACTACTAGTTCAAACGGTCGATTATCATCTTGTCTGTCCTCCTCACTACCACTTAGGCATACCGCCTCATCCATTTCTTCGACGCTGTCAATAATCGAGAACAAATGCACAATATCCTGTATCACCACGTGCAAAAACGAAGAGTGTGGGGCAATCCTCCACCTCCCACCAATCAGCGGACGCCAAGAGCGCCAACCTAGCGACCGCACACAACCGTGGTCTAGATACAACTGCGTGCCACCTTTTGGGTGGCTTAATCTTCATCAATCAATCCATTTGGTCCACACGGGAAACATCTCCCGTCACGCAGGGTGCAGTCGCACCTCCACAGATCTCCAGTTTCATCTCTTGATACTGGTAATGGCTCAAAAGGGCCATCACTTACGGGCTATTCATGCCCGTGCCACCTTTTTGGTGGCTTAATCTTCATCAATCAATCGTTGTTATCTACGGGAGACGTATCTCCCGTCACGCAGGGTGCATTCGCACCTCCACAGATCTCCAGTATTAGATCTTGATACTGGTAATGGCTTAAGAGGGCCATCACTTACGGGCTATTCATGCCCGTGCCACCTTTTGGGTGGCTTAATCTTCATCAATCAATCAATCGTAGTTATCTGATATGGTCAAGGAGACATCTCCCGTCATGCAGGGTGCAGACGCACCTCCACAGATCTCCAGTATCATCATGATACTGGTAATGGCTCAGAAAGCCCTCCACTTACGGGCTATTCATGCCCGTGCCACCTTTTGGGTGGCTTAATCTTCATCAATTGTGTGGGAGACATCTCCCGTCACGCAGGGTGCAGTCGCACCTCCACAGATCTCCAGTATCATCTATTGATACTGGTAATGGCTCAGAAAGCCCTCCACTTATGGGCTATTCATGCCCGTGCCACCTTTTGGGTGGCTTAATCTTCATTAATTGTGTGGGAGACATCTCCCGTCACGCAGGGTGCAGTCGCACCTCCACAGATCTCCAGTATCATCTATTGATACTGGTAATGGCTCAGAAAGCCCTCCACTTACGGGCTATTCATGTCCGTGCCACCTTTTGGGTGGCTTAATCTTCATCAATCAATCAATCGTAGTTATCTGATATGGTCAAGGAGACATCTCTCGTCACGCAGGGTGCAGTTGCACCTCCACAGATCTCCAGTATCATCTATTGATACCAGTAATGGCTCAAAAGGGCCACCATTTACGGGCTATTCATGCCCGTGCCACCTCTTGGGTGGCTTAATCTTCATCAGTTGAGAGCAGTACGTCCTAACCAGACGTTATATGATGATATCCTGAACAGTTGATAAATAAAAGTAATTGCGGAACTCCAGTTATCTAATACATATCATATATGGTATAAAACCTTATCATAAGCCAAGGGATTTGTAGATCAGTGTTTAAAGGTAATTCGGAAGTAATAATGATACAGCTGATGCCATCTGTCGGCAGAAGAGAACACTATCAACTGGCTGGTCAATAGTAGCCATAAGATACAGCTTACGCCATCTGTTGACATCAAATTACACTTATAACAAATTACCCTGCAAAATACAACTAACGCCATCTCGTTTTTTTCCAACGCACTATAAATAGCCAAACAGCAACCCATAAGGTGGGTTGTTGTGCTCGGGTAAGAGGTTCCAAGCTCCGCCCACAAATGGTATGGGGTGCATAATAAATGGCATATCATTGGCAGATATTCTTTGTTGACATTCACACAACAGCCAATCACAGGAAGGGATCAGCTAAAGGCTCCATCCACTTAATAAATCATATTTATTCAGCACACCATCCTTGCTTATGACATTCTGCTTCAACTTTAATCTACCTAAAAAGTGAAATGTTAAGTATTTAAAAGTATTAATATAGTGATAATTAAATACTGCAGGATGTAACGAGTGTTACAGAAACATGGGCTGGCTACCTAACTTGTGACGTCATCAGTGGGAGTTGCCTTGACACAAATAATGATACACTGCTCTGCCCTCTTATTAGAGTAAATTATTCAGTTAGATGGAGATTTCTGTCAGGTGCAAAACAGAAATTGTTGTTCTTTTTCACAACAACCTTGTTGCTATGCACAAGGACCTATTTCTTTGTTTAAATTTTATTCATAAAAGAGTGTTGGTATTCCCAGCAACAGCCAATCACAGGAAGGTATAAAGCTCGGCCTCCTTATGGACTCAGCACATCGCTCTAGCTCGTGGCTCTCTGTTTCATCTCTTGTATATACAAACTATGACTTGTCGATTACTGTTATAATTAATAATATGAGATATAAATGTTTTTACACAAAAGGGCTAAATTCTGCCATTAAATGGACTTTGTCTGGTATACATACAAACATACACCAATTTATTACCATTCATTCAGTATTAATTTCAAATGTAATGTATACTGTCTAGTTTTTTCCTCTCGCCATTACTTGGTGCAATATTTGAAAGTTGTCTATTTATTTATCGATCTATGTATTATCTTGTATTTATATTTACAAGTTTCTGTGCTTGGAAGAAAACTCTGCATTGAATTAATTTATTAAATAATATTATTTAGTATTAATTAATATTTACAATTATTTTTAGCTTAGTTACTTTCATGTAACTCGCAATCGTACATTCTTAACTTTAATAGCCCAAATTAGCACATCTTGCTTTTAAATTAGCCCAAAAAGTAGCAAGTAGCGAAATTAAAAAATTGGGAGCGCGGGACTCTCAAAAGTAGTTCAATTCGCTATTTGTAGCCCAATCTGGCAACACTGGCTTGCGGTAATTAGACGGACCGCTGTGCAATATATAAACCGGCTATCGATCGTAGTTGTCTTACGGGCTATTAATGCCCGTGCCACCTTTTGGGTGACTTAATCTTCATCAATCAATCAATCGTAGTTGTCCGGACGGGAGTCATCTCCCGTCACGCAAGGTGCAGTCGCACCTCCACAGATCTCCAGTATCATCTATTAATACTGGTGATGGCTCAAAAGGGCCACCACTTACCAGCTATTCATGCCCGTGCCACCTTTTGGGTGGCTTAATCTTCATCAATTGTGTGGGAGACATCTCCCGTCACGCAGGGTGCACCTCCACAGATCTCCAGTATCATCTCATGTTACTGGTAATGGCTCATAAGGGCCACCACTTACGGGCTATTCATGCCCGTGCCACCTCTTGGGTGGCTTAATCTTTATCAATCAATCAATCGTAGTTATCCGATGGGAGACATCTCCCGTCACGCAGGGTGCAGTCGCACCTCCACAGATCTCAGTATCATCTATTGATACTGGTAATGGCTCAGAAAGGCCTCCACTTACGGGCTATTCATGCCCGTGCCACCTTTTGGGTGGCTTAATCTTCATCAATCAATCAATCGTAGTTATCTGATATGGTCAAGGAGACATCTCCCGTCATGCAGGGTGCAGACGCACCTCCACAGATCTCCAGTATCATCTATTGATACTAGTAATGGCTGGCTCAAAAGGGTCACCACTTACTGGCTATTCATGCCCACTTAATCTTCATCAGTCAATCGATCAGTATAGCCTTCACACTGTCTTAGAAAACTTCCCTCTTGGAATGCTCAGAAGAATCATTCATCCTCATCATGCATAGCTTGATGTAAATTAGACTCCAATTCCATATATATCTGCCCCTGGAGAAAATTGACTTTGGTTACGAATGTTCAACACTTCTGGCAAGTAACAGACAAAACTTGATTGATTAATACTAAATATTAGGCGCTTACCTATAATAGTTATCATTTTATACAAGTATAACTATCACATAATAAATATAAAAGGAGTTTATCCAAAAACTGACAGAAGTGTTGTGTTTTGTGCGTTGTATCGTGTTTGTGGGCATTCAGGTGTGTTGTGTTTACGCTGGCGGGTGGCGTCCTTACCAACTCCGGATTATGTCTATTACATCACTAAAGTTCATTTAATAACTATATGCTTGTTAAGTAGAAGATTTTAATTGTTAATAGCATTATATTGTCGTTTTAATATGTAACACGTACACATATGCGAAACGTCCGAAGTGGTAAAAATATTAGTGTGCGATGTTGTCAATGTAGAGAGTGTCTTGTATCCGAACCGATGCCCTCCGAAAGTTATAAACGATTCGACCAGTGCTCGGCTTGTCGAGCTTCGGACATGTGGCTGGTTGGCCATTATTATTATTATATATTATTATCTTGTACCATCTGATTACTCGCATTAACTTATTAGCAAATTCTACTGTCTCATTTTGGTTATATTATTGCCTTGGAAGACGAGAACAGCAAGGGACAGAAGCCAGCCCTTAACGTGTATACGAAAGAGTTTTGTACGAGTAGAGTCGACCCCGGTGTGGTGACGGAGGGTGACGCCACTATTATTATATACAGCTGGGCGAGCCTCGCCTCTTCTCCCCTTCTATAATGTCTCTCCGGGTGCTGGTAGGCTGTAAGAGAGTCATTGATTATGCCGTCAAGGTGAGCCACAACACGTTTGCTTCTTGCATACCTCATTTATGGCCATTATTGTGTATTTAGTGGTGAAGAGTGAGGTTGGTGACCGGGCCGCCGACGGTGGTCACTGATGCTCTTCACTCTAAAGATCTCTCTCACTCTTACTATTACATTAGTTTGTTAATTAACAAACTTAAGCATACGCAGTAATGTGCTGTTCCCCCAATTCTATATGAAAGATTACGCAGGTTAGATCAGAAACTAGCTGTAAGTTCATCTAATCTTCCCGTCTCACAGGATGGTTAGTCATACATGGAGTCCAGGGAGATAATACTTCACTCATTACAAAAACAAATCAACTCTGACTAAAAGTCTGGAGAGAACATGAAATGTAAGACTGATCTATTAGCCTTCACTAGCAAAATCTGGGTACAGGCTCTCTTACTAACTCTGATATCATCACATGCTCTACAGTATTCTTATACTGGCATAGCACTCTACCTTGATTTGATAATTACTTCGTTAAATTTAATATATTTCTGATTTACTGATGTGGTAAACATCGATTAGTTGTTTTCTAGATAGTAGCCCTCGGGTAATAATAATAGAAATTAATAGATAAATATATATATATGTGTGTATATCACGAAAATAAACACGTGATTAAAAATGTGACAATGTCAGACCACGGAGGAAAAATGAAACGGGAATTTCCTTAAGTACTTTCGTATATTAATACATCTTCAGAAGGACTCCTTCTGAAGATGTATTAATATACGAAAGTACTTAAGGAAATTCCTGTTGAATTTTTCCTCCGTGGTCTGACATTGTCAAATATATATATATAAATATTAGATATAAATAATAGATAAAATACCAGTATATGCACTAAAAATACTCCAAATTTTGACTATTTAAAATTAAATCATTAGATAAATTAAGTTGTTAGGTTATCCTACATTTCCAGAGGGTAAGTATTTTGTGAACCGGAGTAGACAAGATCTTTATATAAACAGCACGGTGGTGGTCACAATATTTAGTATTGGGATTAAACCTGCCACCTCCATAGTCATTTAATAAAAATAACAAAAATTAAACATGACCAAGGCAGTTTACCAACATAATTTAAAACCTTTCAAACCCAAAACCACAGGGATCTCGTAGTGCAGTTGGCTTCATTCTCGACTCAAGATCGGGGCTCCCCAGTTCTATTCCTGGGCGGGACAGAAATGTTGGGCACATTTTCTTTCACCCAGTTCACCTAACAGTAAATAAATACCCCGGGAGTTAACCATGTGTTGTGCAGTTACATCCTGGAGGTCAGAAGTTTACATCTTGGGGGGGGGGGGGGGGGAGGAAGCCCCATACAAGCCTAAATTATATTCCTGAACCAAGTTAACTTATGCCAGAAATGGTTGAAAACCAATAAGGTTTTACTCTTTGGCTGCAAAATCATTTTCTTGGCCTTATTCCTACTGACAGCCTAAAAATACTTGGAGAAATCAAATTTTAAATTAGATTTTTGCATTTATTACATGTCTATTAAGAACATTTTATGGTCTTTTCAGCTGTGCAATTAAAAAGTCACATAGTCTCTGTACAGAACAAAAATTATTACTTTTTAAATACTGTTCAATACAGTATTTTTCATGAATAAGTCAGTTAATGTAGTCATTATCACAATTTTATCTGAAAATGTGTTACCTGCAGTAAGTTATATTGGTCCATTGTCATGTTGCACCATACAATACTAAAAATGCAAGTTTGACTTATAATGATGTACAACTGTTTATACCAGCTATAATTCATAATGTAATTATTATTTCAGTAGTATTTCATTGTAAGGTATGTTTTACCTGAGCATACGTAATTAGAGTTCTCCAAAAGTAATGCTCCTTCCCTCTCCCACTTCAAGACATTTTGAGCATACAGTATAAGAAGTATAACAATGCATTTGACTTTGAATGTTTATCAGATAAGCTAATGTTGCTGATAATTTCTTTGGTTCACATTAGTAATGTGTTTTTGTGTTAAACTTTGCTAAAGAATGTATTTTTTAATTGCAGGTTCGTATAAGGCCCGATAAGCTGGGCGTGGTTACAGATGGTGTGAAGCACTCTATGAATCCTTTTGATGAAATTGCCATTGAGGAAGCAGTTCGTCTAAAGGAAAAGAAAATAGCCCAAGAAGTAATTGCTGTATCATGTGGGCCAACTCAGGCACAAGCAAGTAACCTTAGTTTTTGTTGTAAATTATAGGATGATTTTACATATTTACTATGTACTGTATGTGTAATTAGGATTTAAATTATTTGAAAATGGTGGATAAATTTATTTCATTAGAACTAAATGTGTTTATTATTTTGCAATTTTTGTAATAAATTGCATCTTGAAGAATTGCTAATTTATATTTATTTTTACCATGTGATATATTATCCTTATTATTACCTCTTCTCTCACTTTCATTGTGTGAAGAGGCATTTGACAAAAGAATATAGAAGCATACTATAAGAATATAAAATTTTGTGCAGGATACCTATTCATTCAAATTGTTTGTTGCACTTGACAGCATTATGAAAAATCAGCACCACTGCACTACAGCAAACATTCACAGCAGTTCTCTGACCGAAATGTCATCACTTTATTTTCAAATGTGTGGATTAGGTGTCTAAAGCTCTTATGTATGGTTACAAAACAACTTCCTTTTGTTAGTCAGTAATGTAGCTTGATAAGTACAGTACTGTACTGTATTAAAGTATTTATAAAGCACAGTACAGTACTGTAATGTACATATATATTGAGGGACTTTTGGGATAATTTTTTGAGGAGGATCAAGCCCATAGTTATTGGCTGTGGGGCTGCTACCTAGTTATTACCCGTCTCCCACTACCTGCTCATCAATACTTCGCATCCAAATCTCCCCACCATCACACCACACAAACTATGTGCCCACCCCAGCTGTAGCTCATAACCCACAACCTCCCACATCCCAACACACCACATGATTATCCAACTGCCATCAACCATGCACCCACGTGACCCATACCAAACTACCAACTATTCACTCACCCCCAATCACCTACCTCACCTAACCCCAATCACCACTACAACCAACAATATGGCCACACCAACCACCTGAACCGTAGCCCCCACCAAAACCTATCCAGTCCGAACCCTCGCCCACCTATGTCGCCTATCCATCCCACAAACTCTCACACCAACATTACTCACTCGTGCTGCCTAACCACCCCACTCACCACATTCTCTCTCCCTCTTTTTGTAAATATATGTTCAGAGGGGACGGGTGACATTTATTTTAAGAATAATTAATAATACAAAAAGTATTGTTTGTATTGTGAGAGTTGGCTGGCAGAAGAACAAGAATACCTTCCTTGACTGACTGTGATTGAAACATAGATCTAGTTACTTGTTTTTTTTCTCTCGAGCAATCCTTTCACATATTTATTCTCACCATACAATATTTTTCTTGCCTAATTTTCCCCTCCATTGCTTAGTATCTTCAGGAACCACATCAACTGCTCTTGCTACTTCATCTTGCTAAAAACATTTCCTCATTTTTATTTGTTTGTATAACGCCCACCAGCTTACCAGTCTTAGCCAAACATTACTTGCATTCAATGTCATAGCCATCTGGTCAAAGTCTTTTATTAAAAAAAAACTACTATTATCATTTCATAATAATCAACCACTTTTCTTATTTTAAAGTTCTAATTTTTTTTTATAGGAAACCATTCGCACTGCATTGGCCATGGGTGCAGATCGAGGCATTCATGTAGAAATACCTGCAAAAGAGATGGAGAAGCTGGAGCCCCTTCATGTGTCTAAGATTCTTGCTAAACTAGCAGAGAAAGAACAAGCAGGACTGGTGATATTAGGCAAGCAAGCTATTGATGATGATTCAAATGCCACTGCCCAGATGACAGCATCAATCCTCAATTGGCCACAAGCCACTTTTGCATCAAAGGTTAGAGTAATGTACAGTATTATATTGAACACATTTAGCATGGTACATATCTGTTTATAGTCTGATTTTGATTATGTGTGCATTTACACAAGTTGAAACCATATTTGCAGCTTCACAGTAAATTTAATTCTTCATTGAAGTTTGTATAATTTCAAAATTAAATTAATTAAAGGCAATTAAATGTTTTGGGAACCTATGGTGGTATTGTATTGCTTTGACACATTATCATATGACCACAAACACTTTCAGCAATTGACTGTCAATTATTATTATGTACAGTATTGTGACTTATATGATGCTAATTAATTTAAATGAATGTTGCAGATAGAGAAGGAAGATGATTTTCTAAATGTAGTTCGTGAGGTTGATGGGGGTCTTGAAACAATCAAAGTAAAACTACCAGCTGTTGTTTCAGCTGATCTTCGTCTCAATGAACCTCGATATGCTACATTACCAAACATTATGGTAAGTACAGTACTATATATCACTTTATTATGGGAAATTTATTAAACTGTAGTTACTATAAAGCATAGATGCTTAACACAAGTTGTAAACAAAGGCAACGAGTGTGGACCTATATTTCATAGACATGATTAGTTCCATATCTCAGCATATGAGTGGAAGTTTTGATTTTTAAATGAATGGGAAGTATCATTTAGTTTAACAGTAGTTATTATTAGGGGTAAATGCTATTGCTAAAGAAAAGAAAATTAAATGTAGTACTGTAAAGGAGAAGAGCTAGAGGTGCCTTGTAGGTTTTGTAATAGGTAAAAATAAGTTTAATAAGGACATATATTAACCCTCAATCTGGAATGTATAAGTGAATAAAGTGGAAAATAAAAATCACAAGACCATGATGAATCTGTGAATAATTATTGAGGTCATATGACCTCTATTTATTCAAATAAAAAAATTTCTGGAAATCAAAACTAAATGTAAAATAATAAATTACAAATTGTAGCAGAGATGAAGATGGAAAAGCCAGTTATGAATAGAAAATGTAATAACCATCACTACATGACCATGCTTGATGAGGTTCTGAGAGTTCTTCTACTCCCCAAGCCTGGCCCGAGGACAGGCTGTGTGTGTGTGTGTGTGTGTGTATGTCGGTGGGGGAAGGGTGGGGGCAAAGAAAAGTCATCTGTAGTTTCATGGTAATGCTTCCATAGTAGAATAAGGTTGGTTGATCAACTTATAGGGAGTTACTTAAATAGTGTTGTAGGTTTTATTATATACTGTTCAATTAAAATACAATGGGGCCTCGACTTACGATGATAATCTGTTCCCAGAGACGGATTGTAAGTCGAAATATCGTAAGTCGAAGCGATTTTTCCCATAAGAAATAAAGGGAATTAATTAATCCGTTCCCCACCCTCCAAAATATTAACATACAAATACATTTTATACTGAATACATTGTTTTTTCTAACTACAATACAGTACCAAAGTGTCTCTTACCTTTATGGAGGGCTCTTGATGGTGTATGGAAGATGGTGATGAGGGGGGAGGAAGAGAGTTGTTACTGTTTGGAAGGGGAGTCCCTTTCCATTATCACATCAGGCAGAGATGTTTTCTCTGGGGTACTCTTCTCTCCTACGTTTTGCCTGAATACCACTAGGACCTGGTTGTGGTTCAGTGCTTGTTTGTCTTGCTACAAATATGTCAAGAAACATTTGTTTTTCCCTACATTTTAACATTTGTCTGTAATGATGCATCAGTGTCATTGAATAGGTTAAGGCAACGACCTACTGCAGCTTGATTTGGGCGAGTCGTTTCAGCAAAGGTTTGCAATTCTTCCCATGCTGCACACATTTTCTTAATTGTTGAGGAAGAGACATTCTGTACTCTTGTTTCTGCTCTATGGTCATCCTTACATGGGTTTTCATATGTTGAGCCTTACCACTGACTCTTCTGGGACTCTTGGCATGATATATAATAATTACTTTAATGTTCAAAATGCAAAAAATCGCCACAAAAGTGGAATTTCTTGTAGGTGCGATCGTCACTAAGTGGGCAGTTATAGTAAACCGAGGCAGGTCGGCCGCGTGACTGGGAACCACGCGCTCGGTCGACCCGAACGTGTACCAACAAATATCGGAAGTCAACGACACCATCGGATGTCGAGTCGCATTTTTCGATGAAATTTACATCGTAACTCGAAATTATCGTAAGTAGGGGCAATCGTATGTCGAGGTGCCACTGTACTGAATATTGTTAGCTGAAATATAAGATTTTTGATGAGAGTAAACAAGGAATGAGATCAGTAATTGTAATACTTGCAAGAAATTAAGTTTAAGGCAAATTTGTTATGAGGTTTGCATTGAATTTTTGCTTTAAAGGAAGTATCATCCCTGATCTATTAACCATATGTCAAATACCCATCAAGGCTGAGGCATGGATAATGTGCTTGATAGGTGACTGTAACTAAAATGGCAATATTTTTTTATTGTTCTTTTGTTTAATTAAAACGAATGCAGCACGAATAATCTGTCGGAAAAACATTTAAAAAAATGCCAAAAAAAATTGCCTGTCAATATTTCATATTCATTTATATATTTATTTTTCCAATTAGGCCCTGAAAAATAATGTTTAATTTCCTAAGCCCTCGGTCCCATATAAATACTGTAATTATAATTGATTGGTGAATTTAACCTATTTTATTCCTACAATTTTGATGTATACAGTAAAAGGGAAGGGAACTATCAGAGGAAATCGCCAAGCCATTAGACTATCTAGCACTAGGAAGAGGGTTAGGATACGGATTTGGGATGGGACGGAGGGTAAGGAATGGTGCCCAACCACTTGGACGGTCGGGGATTGAATGCCGACCTCCATGAAGCGAGACCGTCGCTCTACCGTCCTGCCAAAGTGGTTGTTAGGCAAGACATTCTATACAGTAGAATGTATATTATTTCTATTCTAACTTATGTGTTGTGCTTGTACAGAAAGCAAAGAAGAAGAAAATTGAGAAAATGAAACCTGCAGACCTGGGTGTGGACACAACTCCCCATTTTGACATTATTGAAGTCTCTGACCCACCTGCAAGAGAGGCTGGTATTAAGGTTGAAGATGTGGACACACTCATTAGTAAACTTAAGGAAGCCGGGCGCATTTAATGACTTTCTTTAGAATGGGTAAGATGAAAGAGCAGCTCTCCTTTAACAGACAGCTTAATTTACGAGAGATTTGCATGTTCAGAATTTGCATAATTGAGTATATATTAAGATAAGTTGATCTTGTTTAAGAGTAAAGGTTAGAGCAACTTCAGTATTTATTGATGATACATAGTGTTTGCAGAAAAACAATAAAATGTAAACAAATTATAGACGAGTTGAACTTTACCTTACGTTGTCCTGTTCTGCATTTTATCAAAATTTGTTTAGTTTTCAAAGATAGTTTCAGAATTCTTTTTGACTTGTCAAATACTTAACACTGTACAATACTGGTATATTACTGTTTTTATACATAAACCCAAAATTTGAGAGGATTCTGATTAACCTCAGTTACTTGTACCTGTTCTGGTGCACTAGTATATATCTTGCATTATTTTTTTCTGTTGCTTTTTTCAGACTGGTCGTTGCGATTCCTCTTGTACAGGAATTTCTTTGAGTGCAGTTTTTATATAAATCTTATATTTTGTTGGGTTCATTTTATAGTCTGTACATAATTGTGATATAAATTTTTTTAAATGTTCCATTAGTATTTTATTTACCCAGATAATAACAGAAGCGTAGTTGTAACCTGCTACTCTTTTATTACAGTATTTTGTCTTTTCTATTTCCCATTAAGCATCAGTAAAAAATGTAGAACTCGCATATACAGTCTGTATACGTGGTTATACAGTAGTAAGGGATAAAGATACATATACTGTATCTGCTTATACAATATATATGAAGTGACCAATATTGTCATCAATCCTATTATTCTCATGGGGCAGAGGGAGACGCCTGCCAGGATTCGATAGTGTGGAAAAGAATGGCAGAAAAAAAAAAAAGAGGGCATTCAATATTTTAACATTGTTTAACTGAATTTGTTATATTTCTCTTTACCCTTCATACTTCATACTCGAATGGTTACTCCAGAATGTCTTCAAAATTCTGTGCTCTTAGTCCCAAAACTGCTAAGCTACTTTGGAGCTACATCATATTGCACATGGAAAAAAATATTGAAAACCCACAAGATTAATCACATATAGCAATTTGAGTACTTTACAGGAATAAATTACAGATAGTGAATGGAGCAGTGTATGAGTTAGCTTTTGCCCCTTGAGCAAAAACTTACTTTTATATATTCTTTCTTTAAAAAGTTGGACAATTATATTGGTAGGGAGCAGTAAATATATACAAAAATGTATCCCCTTCCTACTACAGTATTATTTCTTATTAACATGAAATCATTTTTGAAAATAACAGGATTACATTTTATAATGTCTTACTAAGTG
The DNA here is from genome assembly GCF_040958095.1 of Procambarus clarkii. Classification (NCBI taxonomy): domain Eukaryota; kingdom Metazoa; phylum Arthropoda; class Malacostraca; order Decapoda; family Cambaridae; genus Procambarus; species Procambarus clarkii. The sequence continues at coordinate 3,929,626 of NC_091231.1, forward strand.
CAGTGAGCATAAGAAAAAACTGAGACTTAATATTATAAAATCTTCAAGCTATTGTATGAACACATTGTATGTTTGAATGCCAATGTGTGTAAACAATCTGCTAGACCAGCATGGAATCTAACCAAAGTACAGTGGAACCTCTATTAACGAGTTTAATCAGTTCTGGCACCAAGCTCGTTACCTGGAAAACTCGTCTTTGGAAACAAATTTCCCCATTTAAAATAAAGGAAATAAATTTAATCCGTTCCACTCCCAAAAACATCCATACTTGTATGACATTTTTTAATGTCAATATAATACTGCACATGTAATTATAAATGTTTTGTTGTACTGTTTTAACATTTACTTTACCTTATGAAGAGTCGTTGCTGGCTTGAGGGAGATGATGGGTAGGTGGGAAGGAGGAGAGGGGTTATGGTGTGGAAGGAGAATCCACCTCTGAGTCAGGTGGGCTCTCTCTTCTTGGGATTTTCACCCCACTGGGACCGGGTTGTGGTTCACTATCACTGGCTCTTCGTTTCTCTACTTTTGGAAAGAACTTTTCTATTGACAATTGCTTTTGTCTTTGTTTTAGGATGTCCCTAAAACGAGACAGTAAATTGTCATTAAACATGTTCACACATCGGGTTGTCACTGCTTGATCAGGGTGATGTTTTTCTAAGAATGCGGTCACCTTTTCAAACATTCCTAACACTTCCCTGATCTCACTTGAAGAGGCAGCAGCATCCTCCCGTACCTCCTCCTCCCCTGATGAGAACTCTTGTGCCTCCTCTTGATTAATCTCCTTCTGAAGTTCCAGGAGTTCCTGAGTGGTCAGTTCCTCACTGTGCTCCTCCACTAACTCCTGCACATCAGCAGCATCCAACTCCAGACCCAAAGTTTGCCCCAGAGCAACAATATCATCCACTAGATGCACTTCTGGGTCTTCCACAGGTGCAGGACCGAAACCTTCAAAGTCTCGCTCAGGGACACCCTCAGGCCACAGGTTACGCCATGTAGAGTTAAGGGTCCTCCTTGTCACTCCTTCCCAGGCCTTATCGATCAAATGTAAGGCACCCAGGATATTGAAGTGGTTCTTCCAGAATTCTTTGAGGGTCAGCCCTGTATTGTCGGTCACATCAACACACCTCTCCAACAAGGCCTTCATGTAGAGTTTCTTAAAGTTTGCAATTACTTTCTGGTCCATAGGTTGGAGGAGTGGAGTGGTATTGGGAGGAAGGAACTTGATGGTGATGAACTGATTTTCAGGATACAATTCATCTCGCATCTGTGGAGGATGTGCAGGAGCATTATCAAGCACAAGCAAGGCCTTGAGTGGCAACTGTTTCTCTTCAAGATGTTTCTCTTTGGCCCCTCACTGAGGGGCCAAAAACATCATTGATCCATTCAGTGAAGAATATCCGCGTGACCCAGGATTTCTTATTGGACCTCCACATCACATTCAGTTGTGCCTTATACACTTTACATCCCTTGAACACGCGTGGATTTTCTGAGTGGTAGACTAGCAGCGGCTTGACCTTGCAATCGCCACTTGCATTGGCGCAGAGGACGAGAGTAAGCCGATCCTTCATCGGTTTGTGGCCAGGCAAAGATTGTTCCTCCTGTGTGATGTAGGTCCTCTTCGTCATTTTCTTCCAAAACAGGCCAGTCTCGTAACAATTAAAAACTTGTTGGGGCAAGAACTCCTTTTCAGCAACAAATTCCTGGAACTCTGGTACAAATTTCTCAGCAGCAGCTTTATCAGAGCTGGCAGCCTCCCCATGTCGCACAACACTGTGGATACCGCTTCTCTTCCTAAATTTCTCAAACCATCCACGGCTTGCCTTAAATATCTCCTCCTCTTCAGTCGACGCACCTGGTGTCTTCCTGACAAGGTCCACATACAACTTCTTGGCCTTTACACAGACAAGAGCTTGAGACACTATCGCCATGCAATTGCCTTTCATTCATCCAGGCTAGCAGTAGCTTTTCAACCTCTTCTAGGATTTGTGGATGTTTCTTGTTAACCTTGGTAACTCCTTTAGCCACCTCAAGCGTCTTAAATTGTTCCTTCCTCTTCAGAATGGTACAAATCGTTGATGAGGTTCTGCCATACTCCCTGACGAGATCAACCACGCGCACACCACGCTCGTGCTTTGCTATTATTTCCTTCTTCACTTCAACAGTAATTGTCGCTTTCTTCCCTTTGCCAACACTGTCTTTGGCAACCAGCTTCTTTGACGACATCGTGCGTTACAAATTGCAGTCACCAAACCACAAAAAAACAGAGAAAAGCGCAAATAAATCCAGAGGGATGCTTGTCGTGTGAGATACAACAACAACACTGGCGTCGGAGGCGTCCGAGAATTTGCGAGAACCCGCGAGACGCTAGGAAGCGCCATGTGGTTTCACTCGTTAATAGAGGCGAGCTCGTCAATAGAGACAAATTTGCTGCGAGTGGCTTGCTCGTTACTGGAAAAACTCTTTAATAGAGCCACTCGTTAATAGAGGTTCCACTGTACTCGCTTGTGAGGCAGACTATCTGCTTCCCGAGCAAGACCACATAATGAATGGACTGTCTGCTTACGTATACTTAAATCCATCCCACTCTGGGAAACCTTACTATTATCACCCACTCTTACATTCTTACATCAGTATGTAGTGCTTTGACCATAGCATAAATGTATAGAGAATATTTCATAATGAGAAATACAGGAATAGTATTTTTATAGAATTTTCATCAAGATTCCTGGTATCCAGCATTGCTCACATGCTTAGGCTCTTGCTGTCCAGTGGCTCTCCATAAAGAGGAATTCTTCAAAGTGTTAGCCATATAGTAGAGGTGAGATATACTTTTAATTCAATCCACACCAAGGCAACTGCTCATTATACTGTACTGTAATACAAGAGTAGAACTAAAAATCTTGATACTCTTTGAGAGAGAGCTAGAATCAAGAGTAATATAGCTAATTATTCCTCTACTGACTACGAGCTTGCTAATTAGCAAGCTGTGATTGTGATTAGGATACTGCATCACATGGCAAAAAATAACTAATATACAATAGAATTTTACACAAATGTTAACATGAAATAAAATACTGATGTACTGTACTGATTCTTTATTTCCATGATAATAATATACAGTATATATATCCCATACCAAAATAGTGATACAGTAGCAAGAATAAAAATGGATGCCATATGTTTCTTTTATTGTCAACAACTTGATTGTGTTTTCACCAAGAGGACCTTTAGTTCACTTTGAACTGACTGTCGAAGTTGATGTTTTTCATCCTGGGATAGAAAAGTAGCTTCAACAGCACTAATGCACAACTCACTTAAGTCATTCTTAGTAAGATTGAAAGCCTGAAAAAAAAAATTACAAAAATAATATACTGTACTGGGCATTAGTTAAAAAATTGAAATTTGCAAAGTTCTCAACTTGTGTTCAACAAACAAATAGTTTGGAATGATGTAAGAGTCCAGAACTATGAAACAATACTAATAAAGTTTGAAGCAAAGAACTTTATATCAAGTTTACATAGCTATACATTTTTTTTTGGCACACACCGATTCTAAAACAAAAATACTGTATATATGTTAGAATGGTAGTGCAAGATGTCATGGGGTTAATGCACATATACATACTGCAACATTTTTATGATTAAGAATACCAAGTGAGCCAGCTGCTTAACTTAATGGTCTGAAAGCGTCCCATCAAAGGTGGCTCTTTATCACCAAACAAACCTTTCCCTCCTTCTGCCTCTAACTCCTTCCCATACTTTTATATATATGTAATAATTTCCCCTCTCAAAATAATTCATTAAATCTACATAAACAATGCTTAATTAATAATAAAGTGAAGTACTTTATTAATAATAAAGTGCAGTAGTAAAGAGTGGACATTTGTATAATCGGGACTCTCGGTATTAATGTTTAATCCCTTTTTCTCTCTCTTGGCAATGGGGTTCATTGAGTGAGTCATAGAAGACATTAGATATTTGCTACAACTTGATGTTACTCAACTTACCTCTGCACATAGGCAAAACTCTTCACTTAGTGAAGTGGAAAATACACCTTTATCGTCTGTCTGCAAAACATAAGGAAAAAACAAATATTATACAGCATAACTACATGTAAAAATTCATTAACTAATCAAGACCTATAAAATTTGTTCATATCATTTATTGGTATAGTAAACGTATAGCTCTCCTAGCCACTCACTAGCTCTGGCACTACAGAGACCCAAAACTGCTCCTTTGTATTCAATAGACAAGATCGTGCACAGTCAAGCAAGATGACACTATACTATGATTTGAGCTTCCTATAACTTATTAAATCTGGATGATTTCCTCTAGTGCTTCCTAGTACAGGCAGGCCAAAATTTGTGTGGACTTGTACTGGAGAATGTGGATCCAGTCTATGCAGGTAAGCACATACAGTACCAAGTTTTGAATTTTGACATTACACTGGTTTAATGTGGCTTAGCACAGATTATAAAATAATTAAACTCCATCCTCCAAAAATGTTAGTGCTCATAACTATTGGTCTAACATACAAAAAATGGATTTGCCCTAAAGATAAGTTCACATTTGTAATACTGGAATACAAATGAAATAAATTATCAGTAAAAAAAAACCAGCGTTGAATGTAATGAAACGCCATTTTCTGGGTGAGACCCGGAGGCTCCCCGGAGCTTTACCGGCTGATATGCTAATGTCAGACTTTGGCATCAGTCATGTGTATGGAGTTCTAGGGCCTACCGGGGACCACGAGCCAGAACCTGGCCCCCTCAGAGAGGCAAGGGGAGCAATGGCCTATAGAAACCCCCGTGTGGTTGGAAGCATTCTATGTCTGCCATCGACCGGGTCAAGCATCCAGAAAGGTAAGCATTCCAAAACAAACCCCTATTCTGGTGAAAATTGCTACCTAAGCCGAACTAGTGAATAGAACTCTTCAACAGAAAACACGGAAACTAGTATGACGTCATACGTCACCGCGCCGCTGTCAGCGCAGCTCCCCCCTCCCCGGGAGGGGGAAGGGGGAGCCCCAGACCTCCCACGCCGGCTATCCACCCATCAGTTCTGAGGCTGGATGTCAAAACACGCGAAAAACGCCGACTGGAGGGAGGGAGGGTTGCCGGGGAGCCTCCGGGTCTCACCCAGAAAATGGCGTTTCATTACATTCAACGCTGGTTTTCTGGGGGGAGCCCCGTCGGCTCCCCGGAGCTAACTACCCACAGAGGAAGGTCAAAGGGACAAAACCGGGAGGCGGACACCACGCACCCCCCAAGGAGGCGAGACAACCGGCAGCAAACGCCAACCCAAGGCGCCACAGCCCCGAAAATCCCGGGAACAACACGAGAACCACGAGCAGCAAGGCCCCTGCACGAACACCAAAAATCCATGCCCGAAAGACTGCAAGGCCACGTCGCCCAGACGGCAGCGAGAGCAGCGAAGCCACGAACGCCACAGGCATGAGGGAAGAACACAGGCAGCTTAGCCGCAAGAACACGGCTGACCACCCGGGACACCATCACCCGCGAACCGGGAAGAACAGAACCGGATCAACGCAAAACGCGCTCCGGACCCAAACGCCGTGGCACGCAAACAACAGCAGAGGGCCGCCACTGAACACAAAAACGACACCCCCCCGGCCCGACCAACAAAGCACCAACAAACCCTGGACCCCTCCAGAATGCAGCAGCCCCACCCCGCGCCAGAAAAGATGGAGACTGCTGCCATCAAACAACCAAAACGCTAAAACCGAAGGAGCAAGAAAACACAGCGAACCGACCCCCAGAGGCAAAGGCCCAAAGGAAAGAGCCGACGAAAAAACACACCGGAACCGAAGGGGCACTACCAACCGAGGAGAAGACAGAGCACGCTGACCAGAGACCAGGATGGTGCAAGCGGCGCACGAACAGGCCGGAGGTGAAATGACGCACAAGACAGCTGACTAACGGTGCAGAAGCAACACCAAGACCGAAAGCAAGCTGAAGCGGCTCCGCCTGCGCCGCACGAAAAGAGGCGACAGTATGTGGCAAGACGACGGCCCCCAACCCCTACTAGAAAACCAAGCCGAGAGTAAACCATTGCCTATAGCATCAGCCGAAGAACTGATGGGTGGATAGCCGGCGTGGGAGGTCTGGGGCTCCCCCTTCCCCCTCCCGGGGAGGGGGGAGCTGCGCAGACAGCGGCGCGGTGACGTATGACGTCATACTAGTTTCCGTGTTTTCTGTTGAAGAGTTCTATTCACTAGTTCGGCTTAGGTAGCAATTTTCACCAGAATAGGGGTTTGTTTTGGAATGCTTACCTTTCTGGATGCTTGACCCGGTCGATGGCAGACATAGAATGCTTCCAACCACACGGGGGTTTCTATAGGCCATTGCTCCCCTTGCCTCTCTGAGGGGGCCAGGTTCTGGCTCGTGGTCCCCGGTAGGCCCTAGAACTCCATACACATGACTGATGCCAAAGTCTGACATTAGCATATCAGCCGGTAAAGCTCCGGGGAGCCGACGGGGCTCCCCCCAGAAAAAGCAGGGGCATTTACACAAATTATGACTGGGTGACCATCTTTTCTCCACTGTGTCAAGTGATGATCTTGAATACTTTTCACTGTCCCGGTTTTCACATTTGAAGAAACGCACAACTCTGTGAATATAGGGATAATATTAGTATTGAGAATTGTGATTTTAGTAAGAGAAATACACTAGTTCAATTATCCCAGGAAATTCCACCTAATATAAAGTACCATAAATACAAAACTTACAAATTTAAAAGTCATTTGATATTCAAGACGAATTAACGTAATTTAATGAGATAACAATTTAGCTTATAGTTTATCATACCTTTAATTCTTTAATGTAAACAAAAAACATTCAGAACATAATGTTTTCTCCTCTGTTTCTTAGTATTCTTTCTGTCTTAATATAGTATGATGTGCATTCACTCCAAAATATTTATCACATCTATGAGCTCAAAATGTGTTAAGGTGAAAAACGGGTAGGGAGGTGGACAGATCTCACAATAGCAATTTTTCCATCTTCCATTACTTAGAAGGGCACATACAAACACATGAAAATTATGAGCAACTGCATAATATACCCCTCCACTGGGAAATGACCTCTTAAGCTTAATGTCAACTGGTATCTATCCTTAAATAGTAAGAGTTTATATTAAGGTTTGTCAGGGATGACATACTCCATATAGTAATTATACATATGATTGTACCCTTGCTAGCACTGGTATCATAGAATTTTAGAATGAATGGGTTTTTGTTGAATTCCTATAACCATGTGAGAAGTACTGGAGCAAAAGTTTATGTTGCAAGTCAGTTAAGCAATTATGCCAATGTGTATGTTAGAGTTGCCATCTGTTAAGTGGACCGACTTCTTGCCACCATCTTATGAACTCAAAATTTTCAACGCAAAACTGTTCACAATTTACTGCCACCACATATACTCATCAGTGTTGCATGCAACATCCCATAGATCCTGTGACTGTGTTTGTTGAACAGTATGTCAAGAGAATGTACAGAACTGCAGGTACATGTACTAAGTTGAGGTATAGTGCAGGTGTTTCCTGAGGTCTTGTGTGGTGGTGGTGGTTAGAGCAGTAACCATGAGACATAAAATAACTTCAAATATCTTACCCAATGGTATCTGATTATGATGAACATAGTTCAGTAGCTCCTGAGACCCACCACTGTTAGGATGAATGAAAGTTCCATGCCCTATGCGATCCACTAGGCCAGATTTCAAGACTGCAAGGGTTTCTGCTTCATTTGGAATCTGAGATTATCAAGAATAATCATCAGTACAGTTCTAGAATGAATAAACAATAACAATACAGAATATATTTAATGCAATGTAAATACAGTACAGTATATATATTTGTCTTTGATCAGTTTCAATCTATAAACATAATGTACTCTATACCATATAAATGTATTTATTGTACAGCTTTTTAGTTTTAAATTGCTTAAGTATAATAAGGGTAAAAGTAGTGGACTGTAGTGCTTCACAAAGACCTTGGTAAACCTCAGGAGTGGGAAGATAAATGGCTGCTGGAATTTAATCCACATAAGTGTATGGTAATGAAGATAGGAATGAGAGATAGGAGGCCTGTAGGTAACTAAATAATACGGGAAATGCAACTAAAAACAATAAGACAAAAAGATCTATCAGCTGCAACTACCTTTCAGGGTTTTCTTCTTTTGTGCGGTTTGATGAAGGACAATAGCCCCATAAATATGTTTTCTGAAGCAGTCTGACATTGCTGTCAGCATGGTTAAGCTCCTCTAGAATTGTACCACATCCTTGGCAGTGCCTTGATATTTGTTTCAAAGTCTACACCTTCGTGATGCTTTGATGTTTGTTCCCAAGCCTATACCTTGGTGTTGAACTTTCCTTTCACTAAGAATTACACTTTCACCTAGAGAACCATTTCACATTTTTGTCCTTAACAAGAATGATAAAAATGAAAGATTTTATTTTTGTATGGGGGTTTAGAATTTGCCTAGTGCATGCCTCCTGAATATAATAATAGGTTCACACTTTGGGAATCTAGTTCCAATGGTTCTCTCTAGGAGATGGTCATGATTACTGATGTTTGCTTCAAGTCTGGGAGTTGGGAGGATTGTCCTTGTCTGTCTGTTCCTAGGAGACTGCTATGTACTTTATTTCTATGGAACTTAGTAGTAATTACCTAAGTGTAATTATCTAAGTGTAGTTACAGGATGAGAGCTGTGCTCATGGTGTCTTATATCCCAGCACTCTTTGTCAAACAGCACTTTGAAACTACTGATGGTTTTGGCCTGCATCACCTTCTCATTTAACTTGATCCAATCATTTACCACTGTTTGCAAAAATGAATTTTCTTATATTTCTTTGGCAGCTTTGTTTAGTTATCTTAAATCTATGACCTGTTTTTGAAATTCTAGATCTCAGGAATTCTTCCTGATCAATTTTGTCGATTCCCGTTACTATTTTCTATGCAGTGAAACCCCCCCCCTTGTGTTCTCTATTATCTTCTATTCTTATGGTTTTGCCATATTTAATGCCTCCAACCTTTCCTCGTAGCCCTTAACTTTCAGTTCTGGAAGCCATTTAATTGTATGTCTTTGCACCTTTTCCAGTTTGTTGATGTGCTTCTTGAGATATCTTACAACCAGTGCGTATTGCAACAGTCCTGTGATGATCTGACTGTATACTTCTTAATGTTACATGCAGTATCATCCTGATCAACTTTTTTCCTCATAAACAACACTAGCTTTCTATATACTCATGTCTCACCTTGTAATGCCCAATATTTTTTGATGACTTGTATAACTTGTTTAATATTTAATTACTCTGTAATACCAGTTACTATTTGAATAGTATCTTTACAAGTCTGGATAATTTCTTAATTACGCCTTAAAATAAACCTTACTCTGTCAAACTGAACATCTTTGTACTTCATCACATCACCTGGCTTCTTTTATAACTTTCATAAATTTGAAAACATGAATTTGAAACAGAGGAGGAAGTATTTTTGTTAATTAAAATAGGGGAATAAAATGAATGGAATTAATCATTGTTACTACAGTATCTATAAATATTAACTACAGACAAGGTATTTACTGGCAAATGAAAGAATAGGGATTAATTCTTGAATAATTTTGTAAGTTATTGAATTGCAAGTAATCAATCATGCCCTAATTATACATTTAGGCAATCTTAGAGTTTATATTATTGGAAGAAGACAAAATACTCTACACTTATATGGAAATTTGCAGTTTCTCTTTGTATATGGAAATTTGCAGTTTCTCTTTGTATATGGAAATTTGCAATTTCTCTTTGTATATGGAAATTTGCAATTTCTCTGTACAGTATAAGGAAATTTTCAGGTTCTCTTCAATATACCCACTTACTCTAGTAACAAATCTTAATTCCTAGCTTATTTCTATGTTCCCTTTAATGAATGTCTGTTATAATAACGCTTTAGTGTATGACCCTTCCGTATGAAGGATACCCCTTCATTATCATATAATGTTATCACTGTGGTTATCATCTACATTTATTCACTATGCATACCTCTGCCAAGTGAATGGTCAATTTAAGCCCACATTTCTTTGCTTCCTCCAACACAGGGATGTAATGACTTAAATTACCACTCTTTGGATTACCACTGACATCTATACCACATATCAAGAACTTGTACATCTCCTGGAAAGATATGCATATTTCATTAATACATGAAGTCATTGTATTTTAATACAAATTCTTACATAATAAATTGTTATGGTAGCTATCAATAATATGAAAAACATGAACGAAGCAACTGTTGTAAAACTATTAATACCAGTATTGTACTTAAAACAAATGTTATGAAAACTATAGAGTACTGAATATTGTAGTTTTTATAAGTAACCATGTTTAAAAGAAATAACATTCTGAAAATACCTAACACAAACACCCACAAAAAAAGGCATTTATAATACTGTGGAGATCTTTGTTTTGATTTGAAGTGACTATCCGTTACTCTTGATAAATTACATGCCATTAACTGATAAGATACAAATCTAGATACATCAATTATTATTAAATCAGCTAAGTGTCAGCAAACAACTGACACTAAGCAAGGTATATTTTTTTACTTTAATTAGTCTTTACTTACACAAGAAATGTACTCTTTAGCCAGCTGTAGAGTATCCCAAGCATCGTCCACACCACGGGAACGGTCTATGGATAACAGCAGTCGCACAATAATCCTACTGGTCTTCATTTCTTGTCTGTATTTATAATATTTAAGGATAATTATAAAATTGTAGGTAAAATGGTTCCAACCTAAAAGTTATGTACTGTACTGAACAGTAGATGTACGAAAGATGGAAGAGGAGTGAGCCGGGGTATTAGTGAAGAAGAGGCAAGGGCCGGGGAATTAATGTGAGAGAGGCAATGGCCAGGGGATTAGTGTGGAAGAGGCATTGGCCAGGGGAATTAATGTGGAAAAGATGATGACTGGGGTTAGTGTGGAAGAGGAGATGGCTGGGGGATTAGTGTGAAATATACATTGACCAGAAGATTAGTGTGGAAAAGGCATCACTGCCTCCACCACAGTGATGTGGTGGAGGACTCCATACACAGTTTCAAATACACCGGGTAATTCATAATAATAATTCATTGTGTCAGGGGACAGGAAGCCAGTGTATTCATACACGTTAGGTTTATATCGAGGTCCCCCCCAAGGTCGAATTACTGACCCCACCCAGGATGCAATCCCATAACACGCTGACTAACTCCTGAGTAACTACTTACTGCTATGTGAACAGAGGCATTAGGTGAAAGGAAATGTGCCCAACCATTCCTGTCCTACCCGGGATATGATAAATGTAGATATGATAGAGCCCAATAGGCTCGGGAATTTGTACACCAGTAGTTTTATCCTAGTTTCAATGCATCTGGAATAATTTTAATCTAATTTTAATGCTTCAATGCACCACCTATACTTTAGACATAGTAAATATACTGTATTGGTTGCACAAAACATTAAATGTGCTTGGAGAATAGGACAAGTGCCACATGAATAAACAAATGCAGAAATGCTTTATACCCTTGCACAGGAATAAGAGTAAAATAATGAGGAAAGAAGTACTGTACAGAAATGATATAACAGAGTGAGGGAAGTGAATCAGTGCACAGTATGTGTTGAGGTGCATTTGAGCAAAGCCCTTCCGATCCTGTGATCTAGACTTGCAGATCAACTGAACAAAAAAGGTTTATACCTTCTAAAAAGAGTGAAGCCTGTGAGGATTCAGCTTGAGCCAAGAATTGGAATCTCCATATCTGAAACTTTAGCCGCAGTATAAGCAGCCTTCCCTGATGAATGGTCAAGTAAGGTTGTTGCACATAAATGGCAGACAAGACACACCTGAGGATGAAAGCATCCTTGAACCCATCCAAGGAAATGCAAAAGGTAGAAAGAATGGCCATTGGGATTAAATAACTCTATGTGAAAATCCAGCAGATAGTTTAGTTCAAATGCATCATGGTTTTCATTGGCATGCTAAACTTTGCCAATCCTCGTACTCTTCTAACCTCATCTAACCCAAAGATGGGGTTAGATGAGGAAGCCTGTGGTCAAAACAGAAACTCAAAATTAAATGCAGTCACGAAAACCTGGCGAGGCATAACCTGGGGATAATAGAACGGATTGTGCCCCATACATGGGTGATGCAGTGATCAAATACTGTACAGTATAGTTTTTATTATAAAGTGCAGTACCTACCTGAGAGAGAGAGTTGCTGCATAGCAGTCCAAAGCTATATTACAACCACTGATAAGTTTACAAGCAGGTGTTTATAGGTGATCCTATTGCCAAGACACTTGAAGTTTAAGACAAGAAATAAATTGTCATTTACGGGAAAGAGTCATCATGGCAAACTAATGATTTTTTATTATCCAGTGCACAAGGCCATGACCTATAGTAAAGTTACAATGCTCTGTGAATGCAGTGGTAATCTCAAGGGGAGATGGCCAATGCTGAAGCAGTAACCAAACTCAGCACCAGAGATAATGACTCTGGTATCCAAACAGTTGAAGTCAGGAAACACTAGAATATATTTACACACACACCAACAAGAAGCATTCACTTATAGTATAAGCCCACTGCATAATGAAAGTAATGTTACTAAGGATACAGTACAAAATGCTGACCCTGCCATGAATGATCATCATCCCATACAAAAAACAAATAAGACTTTGTCTTAGGAGAGTAATCAAGAGGTAAAGCTCAGAAAATTATAAAAAAAATTATCCCACTTTCATGTGGACCATGTTAAATCTCAGTATGCAAAATAGTCTACTTAAAATTATATTGGGAACTTACAACATGGTTTCAAGTACAGCATCTATATAATCCTTCTTAGACATTTTGCCAGGGATGGATTTGGGTGTTGTCCTCAGCTCTAAGTACTTGACATTATCAGATACAAACTCTTGAATGACATCTTTTGTTATATTCTTAACTGCTTCTATGCTGTCTGTTAGGCAGTGTAAAATGCCAAATATTTTAAAGCACCTGGAAAATAAGGTTAATCTCATTATAATTTTGTGACAAATTCTCATTTGTAAAGGAATTAATTAATCACTTTTAACATTTTAACATGCTCATCAAGATTGTAACTTGCTTAGCTAAATGAATTGTGGGGTTCAGTCCCTGAGCCCATTATGTGCCTCTGTAACCCTTTCCACTACTACCCACAAGATGGGTATGGGGTGCATAATAAATGAACTAAACTAAACTAAACAATTTTAAAGCAAGATATCATTATTACCTTTCTTGTATAACAGCATTGCATACAGAATGCTTAAGTTTATTCCTAATGTATATTTTAATGACTCTTAAAATGACAATTTACCTGTATTTTTAAAGTTCTCTTATATCTTTTAATTAAATTATAGAGCAGTACTGTACTGTATTTTTATGTCTAAAAGAAATTATATTTTAACCTTGTAGAGAAACTCCAAACTGAGAGACGACTATATAGATGACGACATTTCTTTTGTAGGTTTTTACCAAATCTAACAGAAAATTAATATTCATTAAATCATCAGAAATAACATAACTCTTCAAGTGTACGATTGTGTCCCCGCTGAATTGTAGCCTCGGCAGATTTTGGTAAATTGACTTGCCCATCCTTGCGTTTAGCCTCTAGAAGTCTTAGCACTGTCTTGTCACTCAGGGATCCTGTAAGATGGGCATGTAGTTCCTGGAAATATCACAACACAACAATTTTACTGCATAAAAGTGGCTTCACCCACATGTTAGTTTGTACATGAAATTTGTGCAAGTATTACAGCAGTCTGTAGAATTACCCAAATGTACCCAAATCCTCCTAGCATTACATAAGTAATGAAAAAATATGGTATATTTACTTTCTGTAATGTTGGTGCTGCACGTAGAATGTATTACAGTACTGTACATGTATTTTGGTATATGACAGCCTTATAAAAAGCTCAACCTCAAGGCTCATTACAATTATTTTGTCAATACATTTACTGTACACCTCTTTTATTACATTATATCATCATGATACCTCACAGGTATTCTACCCTTTATTATTTATGTACAGGACCTGCACTACATTTGTAGTTACAAAAGTGGCAGAACTTAATAATAATGTTTGATTTCATAGGTGGAAAAAATGCTCTATTTAGATACAGGCCCATATAAGGAACTATCATTTTTTTTAACAATACTCATGGAATGCTGCAGTCTGTGAACACAGGCTCGTGATGTACTGTACTGTACTAATTGTACACAGGCTCACTGTATTGACATAGGCTTATGGTGTACTTTATTAAGTTTAAATAATAGTAAAAATATGTTTTTCATATCCTAATTGATTACATTGTGTGAGAAAAAAAGTTTGTCTTTTTATTTATGTAATTTGGGTAAGGTTTTGATCCTACTGAAAGGAGCACCATGGAGAGCTGCACAACTTGGCTTTGGGTGGTTGTGGATAAGTTTGGGTTAATGTGTGGTACATTTCAGTTGATACATAGTTCATTTGGGTTGATACATAGTTCATTTGGGTTGATACATAGTTCATTTGAGTTGTGGTACACTTTGGTTGTGTGGTACACTCTGGTTGGTATGTATTAGTACACTTTCAGTGTCAGAGTAGTTAACAGATGGAATACATTAGGCAGTGATGTGGTGGAGGCTGACTCCATACACAGCTTTAAATGTTGATATGATAGAGCCCAATAGGCTCAGGAACCTGTACACCAGTTGATTGACAGTTGACAGGCGGGACCAAAGAGCCAGAGCTCAACCCCCGCAAGCACAACTAGATGAGTACACACATCAAGAATGAGAGAAGATGAACCAGCAATGCTTGATTTGATATTTACCCTAAATGAATGGGATATAAGGGAAGTTAAGATGGAAGCGCCCTTGGGAATGAGTGACCACAGTGTATTGAACTTTGAGTACCTGGTAGAGCTAGGACTTATCTCCCCCCAAAAAGAACTAGGAATCAAAAGGCTGGCATACCGAAAGGGGAATTATGAACAGATGAGAAGTTTCCTAAGTGAAATACCTTGGGACACAGACCTCAGAGACAAGTCTGTACAGGGTATGATGGACTATGTTACCCAAAAGTGTCAGGAGGCAGTAAACAGGTTCATCCCGGCCCAAAGGGAAAAATCTGAGAAGCAACAAAAGAATCCATGGTATAATAGGGCATGTATGGAAGCGAAGAAACTGAACAAGAAGGCGTGGAGGAACTTCCGGAATAACAGAACACCAGAAAGCAGGGAGAGATACCAGAGAACCAGGAATGAGTACGTCAGGGTGAGAAGAGAAGCAGAGAAAATTTTTGAAAATGATATAGCAAACAAAGCCAAGACCGAACCAAAGCTACTCCACAGTCACATCAGAAGGAAAACAACAGTGAAAGAACAGGTATTGAAACTTAGAACAGGCGAGGACAGGTATACAGAGAATGACAGAGAGGTGTGTGAGGAACTCAACAAGAGGTTCCAGGAGGTCTTCACAATAGAACAGGGTGAGGTCACTGTGCTAGGAGAAAGGGAGGTAAACCAGGCGGCCTTGGAGGAGTTCGAAATTACGAGAGAGGAGGTCAAGAGACACCTGCTGGATCTGGATGTTAGAAAGGCGGTTGGTCCAGATGGGATCTCACCATGGGTACTGAAAGAGTGTGCAGAGGCACTTTGCTTGCCACTCTCCATAGTGTATAGTAAATCACTAGAGATGGGAGACCTACCAGAAATATGGAAGACGGCGAATGTGGTCCCAATATACAAAAAGGGCGACAGACAAGAGGCACTGAACTACAGGCCAGTGTCCTTGACTTGTATACCATGCAAGGTGATGGAGAAGATCGTGAGAAAAAACCTGGTAACACATCTGGAGAGAAGGGACTTCGTGACAAATCGCCAACATGGATTCAGGGAGGGTAAATCTTGCCTTACAGGCTTGATAGAATTCTACGATCAGGTGACACAGATTAAGCAAGAAAGAGAGGGCTGGGCGGACTGCATTTTCTTGGATTGTCGGAAAGCCTTTGACACAGTACCGCATAAGAGGCTGGTACATAAGCTGGAGAGACAGGCAGGTGTAGCTGGTAAGGTGCTCCAGTGGATAAGGGAGTATCTAAGCAATAGGAAGCAGAGAGTTACGGTGAGGGGTGAGACCTCCGATTGGCGTGAAGTCACCAGTGGAGTCCCACAGGGCTCTGTACTCGGTCCTATCTTGTTTCTGATATATGTAAATGATCTCCCGGAGGGTATCGATTCATTTCTCTCAATGTTTGCGGACGATGCTAAAATTATAAGAAGGATTAAAACAGAAGAGGACTGTTTGAGGCTTCAAGAAGACCTAGACAAGCTGAAGGAATGGTCGAACAAATGGTTGTTAGAGTTTAACCCAACCAAATGTAATGTAATGAAGATAGGTGTAGGGAGCAGGAGGCCAGATACAAGGTATCATCTGGGAGAGGAAATTCTTCAGGAGTCAGAGAAGGAAAAAGACTTGGGGGTTGATATCACGCCAGACCTGTCTCCTGCAGCACATATCAAGCGGATAACATCAGCGGCATATGCCAGGCTGGCCAACATACGAACGGCATTCAGAAACTTGTGTAAAGAATCATTCAGAACTTTGTATACCACATATGTCAGGCCAATCCTGGAGTATGCAGCCCCAGCATGGAGTCCATATCTAGTCAAGGATAAGACTAAACTAGAAAAGGTTCAAAGGTTTGCCACCAGACTAGTACCCGAGCTGAGAGGTATGAGCTACGAGGAGAGACTACGGGAATTAAACCTCACTTCGCTGGAAGACAGAAGAGTTAGGGGGGACATGATCACCACATTCAAGATTCTGAAGGGGATTGATAGGGTAGATAAAGACAGTCTATTTACAATACAATACAATACAATACAATACAATACAATACAATTTTATTTAGGTAAGGTACATACATACAATAAATATTTACAAGGATTGTTTAACTTATAGGTATAGCTAGTACATACAATGCCTAAAGCCACTATTACGCAAAGCGTTTCGGGCATGATAAACTTAAATGACAATTTAACACAAGGGGAACACGCACAAGGGGACACAGGTGGAAACTGAGTGCCCAAATGAGCCACAGAGATATTAGAAAGAACTTTTTTAGTGTCAGAGTGGTTGACAAATGGAATGCATTAGGGGGTGATGTGGTGGAGGCTGACTCCATACACAGTTTCAAGTGTAGATATGACAGAGCCCGATAGGCTCAGGAATCTGTACACCTGTTGATTGACGGTTGAGAGGCGGGACCAAAGAGCCAGAGCTCAACCCCCGCAAACACAACTAGGTGAGTACAACTAGGTGAGTACACACACAAGGCCTCCCTCTAAGGTGTACTCCTCATATGATAACAAATATTACTATTACCCTCCACTCACTATTTTGGGTAAACCTTTGCAGAAGGCGTACAGGTCCATGAAGCACCGTGACACCACCAGATATATAGTGTGTGTATATGTATATACAGTATATATATATACTATATATTAGTCAGGGAACGCCACTCTTCACTGACCCGCCTCAATGGTAACTTTTTTGTTATTCAAATTCAAAATCTATATCCAGTTATCTATAACTGGAGGGGAAAAAAACGTAATAATTTTTAATAGCTGTTGGTGTTTTTGGTGGGTTGTCATAGAGTTAGCAAGGTGCTTATATAATAAGAACGTTGGGTTTATATTAGCGTGATTGCAAGTCGCTAATTCCTACCATCATATACCTGCATATAAAGGGCCTCAACCCATGCGTATAATAGGAAGATTCAATACAAAACGAGAACATGCCCCAAACGATATGTGTGTTAGTAGCTTTACAAGAATGTAAGAACTCTTATATATATACATAAATACAATAATAAAGTTTTCTCAGGTTATACTATTTGTGAGTTTGTTGTTCATCTCATATATGCTCATTAATTTATTGGCAGTTAAATTTATTGTGAACCATATACAGTTTCCTTTATTTTCAAGGGCTAATGAAAATTTATAATTAATTTAGTTGAGGTTATAGAAATATTTACGTAAAATTATAAATAGATTCGAATGCTGTTCTTACTTCGTCAAGATGTTTTTTACTTGAGCTTAAGTTTAAAATCAGTTACTAAAGTGTAAGAAATTTACCTACAGAACCTAAACTGAGATTTATGCATTGAATTTTTACCATATAAGTTTATAATATATATTTGTTATGTATGAATAGTGGAGCCAAGCATAATATACAAGGCGAGGCCAGGCCGAGCTCAGCCGGACACGCCTCCTCACCACAACATTGATCGCCATTGCTTTCTCCAACTTGCCTTCTCCGATCATTTTTAAGTATGATTTTATTATTGTGGCAATATTTCAGAGTCAGAATGTTCACCACTGAGGTCAGATATCCATGACTGATGTTGTTGCTCGTGGGGAGAGGTTAAGTTCATGGTTGTCAGTGGTTATATCAAGAGTTAGTGAGGTCCCTGCTGATATTGGGGTGGAGGCGGATGGGTATAGTTTGAACAAATCTTGAACGTGATGCATCAAATGAACAAAGATTTGTTCATTTGATGCATCACGCAATTGTGATTTCTGTGTGTAATGGGTATAGTTTGTTTGTGGCTTAATTAGCATATAATGCATCCCATATCCATCCCGTGGGCAGTGAGTGAAAGATTACAGTTACACGATAGATTCAGGAACTGATGCCAAATGTTTTTTTAGCTAGGCAATTTAAATTTGTGGCTATATTGTTTGTCATGTGCAGATTAGTCATTACTGATTTGATTTGATTTATAGGATTAAAAGTAGGTGTGGGTTAAGTTTACCAGTGTATGAGTTGCACCAGGGTCCAACTTGAGTACATATAACCTAGGTATTTGACACTACTGAGGTATCACCATTGTCTTGCTCTTCAATACTTCATATGTCTCTGTAGGCCTGTGACTGAGGGATGAATTGCTGTTAAGTTTCTATTGCTTTTGTGTTTGTAAATATATTTGAAAACTAAACAAACCACTTGTATCAAGTGCCTGTAAGCATATGCAAACTTGTTCCTCAACTTACCCAAATCCAGGTAAAATTATGTAAATTAAGCTCCACTAAAACACTTTGAATGCAGTTCTGTACATGAATGGAGAAATTGTGAAATGATTTGCTATATAGTGCTGTATATATTTAAAATACATTTCTTATCTGAAATTGCAGCTGATTTGTTACCTGCATCTAAAGAAATATATATTGAGTGCAAATTAGTACAAAAGATGCAACAAAATTATTTCCAAAACTAGAAATATTAGCCATTAAAAAAGGTAAGGGTTTTGTTTGTCCAGATTGGGTGATATGATAATCATATACTGTACCAATAGTGTACAATACTGGTACATATACTGTATACTGGATTACGTTCAAAGTTTTTTAATGGTTATGAGAAAACAGACGGGAGAGTTTTTAAAACTCAGCGATTCAATTGTGTAAATCTCTGGTGTGCCCCCATTTGGATTACTGTATCAAAGCATGGAGACCACATCTTCAAAAGGATATAGCTGCTCTGGAGAAAGTGCAACACCGGGCAACTAAATTCATTCCAGAGCTTAGTCATCTCCCGTATCAGGAACGGTTAAGGGCTAACAACACTGCAAACCAGGCATGACAGGGCGGATCTCAAAGAAACTTTTCAAATACAGTACAGTACTGATAAATTTGGATGATGTTGATACAGAAAATTTCTTTAAAAAATCAGATGTAACACAAACAAGGAGCAATGGTTCCAAGCTCAACAAGCCACAATGTAGGACTGAGAACAGGAGATGCTTTTTCACCCACAGGGTTATAAACCCATGGAACGGCCTACCTGCCAAAGTAATAAATGCCAAAATTCTGTTAACTTTTAAAGTACAACTGGAAAAAATCATTAAAGCAAATGGTGGGACCTTCGATAAGCCGCCAGCTTCCTGTCCTTGTTGAGGCCACTAGTGTTAGTGGCTCTCGGGTAAATTTCAGGTAGAAACACGAATCTGGCAAAACAAGAGGCCACAGTTGATTAACTACAGATGGGTAGAATAAGTTCTAAGAGGAAGTAATGTGTGCTAATGCCACTGAAGTTTAAAATTCATGTGCATTAAAATGTTCAGTATAAAAGTGACTGGACACCACAAATATAGCTCTTGTCCTATAACTACAAGTAGGTACTGTACTCTGGGCTGCTGTAATCTAATCATAGGTGTATATGGTACATATATACTGTTCTGAATTTTATGTAGTGTTACTTTCCATAGAAGTAAACTACAAATTGACAAATAATGAATTTACAGCTCATTGCTCTTGTTTTATTGTATAGTGTGATTTCAGGTTGCTTAATTCGAAGCCGGATGAGTGGGCCTTTGCTTCGGCTCTTGCCAGTCCTTGCTCGCAGCCGTGGGCTTACTGGTAGTCATGTCACAGGAAGTATGGGTTTATTTACTAGGAACCCATCTCTGGCCTTCAGACTGTATGCTCAAGTTGCAAGATTGCATACTATTCAAAACAGAACTGGAGTGACAAATAGGATAGCTCAAAGAAATAATGAGTGAGTATCATCATACAGGTTATTAAGGTGTGGTATAACATTATCTTAGATAGGTACTGTATATCAGTGTGTGTTCTATTATACATAGCCTATATAATGCTTAACAGTAGTACTGTATTATTGAATTAGTTACTTGATATCCACAGTTGTGGTAAACTGTAAGAGTTGGGAATACAATTGTTGTGCTCGTCATTCCTTTGTATTAATAACCATAGCCTGAAATGCTTTGCGTAATAGTGACTTCATTAGTTTGTGTAACTCCTGTTCCCACAATTTTACATTACTCCTATGTTCTTCATATACAATGTTTTGAATAAAAATTTGAATTTAAATTTAAATTAAATAAATTTATGTACTATCCCTTTTGCTGCTCCAAGTGATAGCAATTGACTTACAAAAAATGTCCTAGAACCTGGTAAAGCTCTCAGTCCACGTTTCTCGAAGAGAGCTTCCAAGTTATGGAATGTTTAACATATCCTTTGATATTTAATACATTTGGAACACTTATGTCCCGATATCGAGTTTTTTAGCAATATTTTGTATAATCCATTTATATTTTTATACAGTACAATACTATCTAAAACTCACTTTTAATTATTTTTTATAGTACAGTACATATGGAAAGAGCACATCTTGTTCTCATTATAACTTTAATACAAATGTAGTACACCCTCCTTTCTAAAAAAAAAAAAAAGTACTGAATACAATTTTCCTAATATGATTGAACCATATTTTTTTCCAGGTCATTTTTGCCAGTTGCAAGCTGTGGCATTATGCACGTGTGCCGGTACAAAAACTTTGGCCATAAAAAGCGAGATGAGGGCACATTTGCCAAATTATACTGCCTGCTTGTTGGTGTTTGCTGTTTAGTTTCTGTAATCAACTGGGACTGGTAAGTATCTTGCCAATATCAGTTGTTTGAAAACTGTGTAAATAGAAAGATCTAAAATGTTATTTGTAACTTTTACAAATACAGTAGTCTTTTAGAATAGGGTTTTTGTTCGAGCATGTGCTCCTTAACATTTTAGTGTTAAGGAGCACCATGTTCAGTAACTAGTAAGAAAGAGTACTAGTAAGAAACTAGTTTAAGGTTTAGTTTCACCATGGGTCCTGAGAGAATGTACACCTGAGCTTAGCATTCCACTTCAGCTGTTTTTTCATGCATCCCTGTGTACAGGAGTCGTAGCAGAAGTGTGGAAAAAAGGCTAACATAATTCCAATCTACAAAAGTGGCAGCAGGGAAGACCCCCACCAATTATAGTAGTAGTAGGCATCCTTCAGTCTCGGGAGACTATGGAGTTGCGCCCTAGTTGTCAATCCTGGTGCAGCGTCTGGTGTGACTGATGAGGCCAATCCGAGAGTGGCAGTCCATCCCACACCGAGCACAAACTAAGTCCGATTCTGGTCTGTCTTCCTGGCTACCGGCTTTCCTTCTCTGTCTCTTTGCCTCCGATTCCTTGGCAAGTGACTCCTCGAACTTGGAGAGACCTCTTTGAACAGACTGCCCCCAGGCTGAACGGTCTGCAGCCAGTGTCTCCCATATAGCAAGATCGACGTCCATGGCTTTCAGGTCCCTCTTGCATACGTCTTTGTACCATAGCTGGGGCTTGCCTGTTGGACGCTTTCCCTGCATCAACTCTCCGTACAGGAGATCCTTGGGGATCCTGCCGTCGCCCATTCACACAACGTGCTCGAGCCAGCGCATTCGTCTCTGTTTCAGCATTGTGTACATGCTGGTGATTCTTGCTCTCCCCAAGACGTTGTTGTTTGTCACCTTGTCCTGCCAGGTGATGTCCAAGATGTGTCGAAGGCAGCGCATGTGGTAGGCATTCAGCTGTCTTTCCTGGCGGGCGTGAAGTGTCCAAGACTCGCTGCCATAAAGGAGAGTGCTCAGGACACAGGCTCTGTAAACCTGAATCTTAGTATACTCAGTTAGCCTATTGTTGGCCCACACTCTCTTTGTCAGTCTGGACATGGTAGTAGATGCCTTACCGATGCGTTTGTTTAGCTCCGTATCAAGAGAGAGGGAGTCAGAGATTGTGGAGCCCAGGTACACGAAGTCGTGAACGACTTCCAGTTTGGAATCGGAGATGCCGATGTCAGGTGGGGAGTCTACTCCTTGTCCCATGACTTGTGTTTTCTTCAGACTGATGGTGAGTCAGAAAGCCTGAGAGGCCTCGCTGAAGTGGGTTATGAGCCGTTAAAGGTCTTCAGCTGAGTGGGCAGTGACTGCTGCGTCATCGGCAAAAAGGAAGTCGCGCAGACACCTCAGCCGAACCTTCGTCTTGGCTCTCAGCCTGGCGAGGTTAAAGGGCTTTCCATCTGACCTGGTCCAGAGGTAAATGCCTTCCATGACAGATCCGAAGGCGTGCTGCAGCATAACTGCGAAGAAAATTCCGAATAGGGTTGGAGCCAGTACGCAGCCCTGCTTTACTCCACTTCGGATGTCAAAGGCGTCTGATGTTAGGCCATCAAAGACCACGGTGCCCCTCATGTTCTCATGGAAAGATCTGATGATGATGAGGAGCCTGGGTGGGCATCCGATCTTGGGGAGGATCTTGAACAGGCCATCCCTGCTGATGAGGTCGAAGGCCTTCGTCAGATCTATGAAGGCTACGAAGAGTGGCTGCTTCTGTTCCCTGCATTTCTCCTGCAGTTGTCTGAGGGAAAAGACCATGTCGATGGTGGACCTGCCAGCTATGAATCCGCATTGTGATTCTGGATAGACTCTCTCTGCAAGTACTTGGAGCCTCTTCAATGCGACTCGAGCAAACAGCTTTCCTACAATACTGAGGAGGGAGATTCCACGGTAGTTGTTGCAGTCGCCCCTGTCGCCTTTATTCTTATACAGCGTGACGATGTTGGCATCCCTCATGTCCTGTGGCACCTCTCCTTCTTCCCAGCAGAGGCAGAGAATTTCATGCAGCTCCATGAGCAGGCTACCTCTGCAGCACTTCAAGGTCTCAGCAGGAATGCCATCTTTGCCAGGAGCTTTACCAGAAGCAAGGGAGTCTAGGGCATCGCTGAGTTCTTCCAGGGTCGGTTCGCTGTCGAGCTCCATTAACACAGGCAGACACTCAATGGCGCTCAGGGCGACTTTGGTGACCACATTGTCCCTGGCGTATAGCTCAGAGTAGTGCTCGACCCAGTGCTTCAGCTGCAGTGTCTGGTCCTGAATCACCTCGCCAGTGGCAGATTTCAGAGGAGCGGTCTTCCTCTGGACTGGGCCGAGGGCCTGCTTGATGTCGTCATACATTCCCCTTACATTGCCTGTATCCGCTGCAGTCTGTATCTGGGAGCAGAGCTGGAGCCAATAGTTGTTGGCGCATCGCCTGGCGCTCTGCTGCACTTTGCAGCGGACGGCCCGAAGGATCTGTAAGTTGCGCTAACTTGGGCAGGCTTTGTAGGCTGCCAAGGCGTTTCTCTTCTCTTCGATGAAAGGCGTCATCTCTTCCGAGTGAGCCTCGAACCAGTCTGCCGACCTGCTGGTCTTCTTGCCAAAGGTGGATATGGCAGCGTTGAACACAGCGTCTCTGAAGTGGCTATGACCACCCCTTGGAACCCCCCCACCAATTATATACCTGTAGTATTGACAAGTGTAATAGTCAAAATATTGAAAAAAATAATTAAAACTAAATGGGTGGAACTCCTGGAGAGAGATTATATATCAGACAGACGGTATGGTTTTTGATCTAGAAGATCCTGTGTATCGAATTTACTCAGTTTCTATGATTGAGCCACAAAGATTTTACAGGAAAGAGATGGTTGGCTTGACTGCATCTATCTCAACCCGTTCTCGCAAATTTAATAAGTCAATATTGACTTATTAGTTGTGTGCATAGGTGACATACTTAACATAATAGTTTTCCTTGAAAAGCTTCATAGAAAACACCGACCTTACCTAACCTACTTAGTATGTTAAGATAAGCATCTTATAGCTTCGTAATTACAATTGTTACTTAACACTTTCGCGCTTTCCGCAAAGGTCACTCAGCCAACCGAATGTGCGCGCAGCGTTTTTATCGCTTAAGCGTAAAAACAAAAATGTGTATACTCTTTTTACTCTTCTGACCTTAGTTCTCATGCTACGTATTTCATTTTGGTACCAACGTGTTCGCAATAAAATTCTCTAGAAGAACATCAGTAAAAAAAGTCACGAAACGTATAGGGATACCAGCACCAAATAAATAACTACGAAGATGACTCGCCGTGAGCGCCCATCAGCAACAAAATGTTTTTACTCTTGGGATTGTAATCACCTCCACACTTATTCTACAGCGTTAATTTTGGTATCAATGGACTCGCAATGAAATTCCCAACACGGTGATATGAATATAAGCGTAGAATAATGATGCGGCCCGCCCGCAAGAGTGTGGGAAGTGGTGAAATTGTTACCCGGTATCGGTGATGGGACGACGCTCGGCGCTTTGAAAGTTTATACTTATTTCACTCTCATGACATTAATTTTCTATGTATGTCATTCATTTTTGTGTCAATGTGTTCGCAATAGAATGTTCTATGTGCCCATAGGTAAAAAATATCAACAAAGCGTAAGTTAGAATAGCGGCAAATATAAAACAACGCTGGAACATATCAGTGAGCGTCAAACACACACGAAATGTTTTTACTTTTGTTATGTTTGTCAAGTTTATACTTGTTGCACACAGTTATTTTTGGTTGTATATTGATCGGAATAAAATTCCCTAAACAGACATATGCATATAATACATGATATGGGGGAAGCATTACCAGTATAAACGGCTAAAGTCACCCACCTGCAACCCGTTTGGGACAAAATACCATTTGATCGAAGTTATCCACACCTTTCATGAACTTATTGTACCATGCAGCCTAGTGGTGAGAAAGAGAGCCTCATAGCGCGCAGTGTGAAACAAACCCAAAGTAAATCGGATAAAAATTGAATTTTATACAAATATTTTAAAAGAGGACTCAACTTTATGTCCACTATGCGTTAGCGTTAGACGAAACGGGACGCGCCGGCGCGTCCAGATAGCGCGAAAGTGTTAACCTATTATAGGTATAGGTTAGGTAATAATTGTAATTACGAAGCAATAAGATGCTTATCTTAACATACTAAGTAGGTTAGGTAAGGTCGGTGTTTTCTATGAAGCTTTTCAAGGGAAACTATTATGTTAAGTATGTCACCTATGCACATATTTAATAAGTCAATATTGACTTATTAAATTTGCGAGAACAGTTTGATCTATCTATACCTAAAAAAAAAAAAAAAAAAGACTTTCAACAGAGTTTCACATAAGAGATTGTTCTGGAAACAACATATTGGAGAGGTGGCAGGTAAGCTTCTAACATGGATGGAAATTTTTTTAACTGATAGAAAAATGAGGGCAGTAATCAGAGGCATTGTATCAGACTGGAGAAATGTCCTAAGTGGAATACTATAGGGGTTCAGTTCTTGCACTGGTGATGTTCATTGTCTACATAAATGATCTGCTAGATAGAATACAGAATTATATGAACATGTTTGCTGATGATGCTAAGATAATAAGAAGGATAAGAAACTTAGATGATTGTCATGCCCTTCAAGTAGACCTGGACAAAATAAGTATATGGAGCACCACTTGGCAAATGGAATTTAATGTGCATAAATGCCATATTATGGAATGTGGATTAGGAGAACATAGACCCCACACAACCTATAAATTATGTGGGAAATCTTTAAAAACTTCTGATAAAAAAAAAAAGAGATTAGGGGTGGTTCTAGATAGAAAACTATCACCTGAGGACCACATAAAGAACATTGTGCAAGGAGCTTATGCTACGCTTTCTAACTTCAGAATTTCTTTTAAATACATGGATGGTGAAATACTGAAGAAATTGTTCGCGACTTTGGTTTGGCCAAAGTTAGAATATGCACCGGTTGTATGGTGCCCATATCTTGTCACTTTAATTCACTGCGCGTGCGAGACCCTCACTTCCCCGGGTGGGTTTCAGCGTTTCACAGGAGCGCGTGGTAATTCTGGAAAGTGTATTCTCTTTTCAACTTTGTCACCTCAATTCTCGTCCAAGGTTTTTCAATTTGGTATCAATGTGTTCGCAATAGAATTCTCTACAAGACTAAATGCACATAAAGCCCAAAAGCCCAGCAAGAAAGTGAGAAAGTAAAAGTGTATTACCCAGAAGCGCGCAAGAGCAATAAAATGTGTACACTCTCTTCACGTTGGACATCTCAATTTTCGTCCTAGGTCTTTCATTTTGGTAACATTGTGTTTGCAGTAGAATTCCCTACAGGAGTATATGCAAATATAAAGTCCAAAAGCCAGGCGTACCACCAACAGCAAACGGAGAAAGTGATGGAACGTAATCCCAGTGAGCACTAATAAAATGGGTATACTCTTTTTCAATTTTGTTACCTCAATTCTGGTCCTAGGTCTTTCATTTTGGTATCAATGTATTCGCAATGAAATTCCCTACAGGAGTATATGCATATAATATCCAAAACCGCGGTGCGCCCCTCCCGAAGCCACTGACGCAATGCTGCGTCGTTACCGGACTAAAGTGCTAAGAAGCACATCAACAAACTAGAAAAGATGCAAAGACATGCCACTAAGTGGCTTCCAGAGCTGAAGGACATGAGCTACAAGGAAAGATTAGAGGCATTAATTATGCCAAAACTAGAAGATAGAAGAAAATGACGCGATATGATCACTACGTACAAGATAGTAACATGAATGGATAAAATTGATAAGGAAGACTTCCCGAGTCCTGGAACTTCGAGAACAAGAGGTCATAGATTTAAACTAACTAAACAAAGATGCCGAAGAAATATAAGAAAATTCACTTTTACAAACAGTCTTAGATGGTTGGAACAAGCTAAATGAGGTGGTGGTGGAGGTCACCACCTGATTTAGCTTGTTTACTTAGCGTAATTACTTCTACTTAGCGTAATTAACTAAATGTTGATACAGGATGATAACTTTTCTTGTGCTGTACAAATGTAGTACAAATCTTCCCTGTATCTGTCATGTGACATTTTGAAGTTTGTTTAGCTTTGACATGCATTATCCTCTCATTTACTTTGTTACATCGGTATACCACTCTGTTTACAAGAGAGAATTTGTGTAAATTTGTTTGGCAGCTTTGTTTTCTAAATTTGAATCTGTCATTTCTTTTTCACAATGTTGTGTATTTCAAAATTTTTCTGTGCATGTCTAGTTCAGTTTGTTGCTGCTACTATGAGGTTGGGTCCTCACATTTGTTTTGGTTCAAAACTTCTGGTTTTTCTCTTTCACTGGCTTCATGGTTGTATTAAAAACTATTGTACCTGCTTCCTCTTGGCTGGCAGTTTCTCAATTGAGGTTTCTTTTAAGTATCTCAGTCCTAACCCCTTGTCAATTGCACAGTTTATCTGCTAATGTTCTTGGCTCACCAGGTTTCAAATGACTTGGCTAATTTTCCTGGTTATGTATGATACCTTTTGAAATGTGCCGATCTACCCTCAGTCCCAGGCTTGACTGGGATTTCAGATAAGTCTCCTCCGTGTCTACATTTGTACACTTGGGCCATGCCATTTGGCTTAAATTTTGCTTCTAGTCTTCCACTAGGTTTCCTTGAGGAGTTGCAGGGGTGGGATTACTTAATGAGCTGTCTTTGTGACATCCAGATGTTGACTTTTTTCGATGTCTGATTATTTTAGATCCTTATTTTTTGTGCATGTCTTCTAGCCAATGTTTTGGTTCTTCTGGTGCTACCACATATTACTTCCTGGGCAGGTTTTAGAAATACTGTATTAGCATGTTATGGCCCAGTTTCATACTGGATCAAGGTTATTTTGGAATTCAAAGACAGTGGCTCTTTTGTGCTCTCCATTCCCATTATTGGAGCTGTTTTTGGACACTTTTTTTTTGAGCTTGGAGCTTGGTCTCCAGTTTTGCTTTGTTAGGGGTGTGGTTCTTCCTGATTGCAGTAGGCACGTTCTCAGTAAAGTCAGGTAAATCTAATCTCGGTAAAATCAACCAATCAACCAGGTATCAGGTGCTTAAGCTCTGGAGTCTTCAGGGCCTCCCCAGAAAGGGGCATTTTGTTTTAGTCGACACTTTATTTTTAGATATGAAGACCAAATGCCATCAATGTATTTGAAGACGGTTCTGAAATTAGGCAAGGTACCTGTAGTATATTACACTACCCTTGATGTGATCCTCTCGTGACGGTTTGCTATCCATAATCACCCCAAAATGTCTCTTCTTGCATAAGTTCTTTATAGTTTTTTCACATAATATGAAGGTCAAAGTGGCCTGGTTTCACTTATTATGCACTCATAATGAGGTATTTCTTAACATTAAATTAAAGTTTCCATGTATTACTCCATGCACTTATTTTGCTTAGGTGATTTTGAAAAACATGGCAGGCATTTGGTACTTATATTCTTCCAGTGGTTTATCATTTGTAAGCACATTTATGTGGCTCTGGCCCTAGTTCCATGCCATTTGGGATTCCGCAAGTGACATTCCTCTAGATGGATTTACAGGTATACCTCAGTTTAAGAGTTTAATTGGTTCCTGGAGACGCCTCGTATTCCGAAGCTAATTTCCCCATAAGAAATAAAGGGAAATGAATTAATCCGTTCCTGACTACCCCAAAAACCCCACATCAAACTAAATTTTTATACCTAATTCATCTAAATAAACCTACAAAACTATGTTCAAGTTATTACTTACCTTGCTGTTGAATGCTGTAGGCGTATGGAAGATGGTGAGGAGGGGGGAGGAGGAGAGGAGTTACTGTTTGGAAGGGGAGTCCCCTTCCATTATCACATCAGGCAGTGAAGACCTTTCTGGTGTGCTCTCCCTGGGACATTTTATCTGAGTGCCACTAGGTCCTGGTTGAGGCTCACTGCTCGATTTCCTCACCACAAATCTGTCCAAACCCTGGCTTTCTCACAAATAATGGCCTCCGAAACACTGTCACCCCTTAACTCCTTGTCGTGTATCCAAATTAATAACAACTTTTCCACTTCTTCAAGTACTTGTGGTCTTTGTTTCGTTATTGTTCTGACTCCTTTTGCCACTTTAGCACTCATAATCTCATTTTTCTTCTTAAGTATAGTGCATATTGTTGATGTGGCTTTGTTGTACTGCCTACAAAGT
This sequence comes from Procambarus clarkii, assembly GCF_040958095.1. Classification (NCBI taxonomy): domain Eukaryota; kingdom Metazoa; phylum Arthropoda; class Malacostraca; order Decapoda; family Cambaridae; genus Procambarus; species Procambarus clarkii. The sequence continues at coordinate 3,959,354 of NC_091231.1, forward strand.
TCAACAACACGTGTACCGTTCTCATGCGTCCGAATGATCTCTTGTTTCTCCTCTATTGTCATCCTCACATGGGCTTTCTGGCCTTTATCCTTACCACTGGCTTTCTTGGGACCCATGGTGAGATATATAATAACAAATTGTATAGTCAAATCACCAAAAATCCAACAAAACACTGAAAATCCTCGAGAAGAATTGATGTGGGGTAGTCACTGGGCGCGAGACAATGGTAAACTGAGGGGTGGAGGGGCGACGATCGCCGAACCACCACGCGCTGGGTCGGCCTGTACGCGTATCAACAAACTCGTGTCCCGAGGTAACCCTCGCGTTCCGAGACATATTTTTCGAGGAAATCCTGCTCGTATTCCGAAAAACTCGCATACAGGGACACTCGCATTCCGAGGTACCACTGTATTGCCTCTTTCCACTATTTCCATCTTTCAACCTGTCGGGAAATGTTTCGATCATACTTGTAGTTTTTGTGCATGTTCCAACTAGCAGAGGAGTCTCATGTGGGATTTTAGGTCCAGTTAGATGCTATCTGCCCAACCATTTCTGTCATGGTCAGGCAGACTTGCATTTCTTTCCACCATCTTAGTGGTCCTATCATAAAACTAAGTAAATTTGTTATGAATGCATTTGTTATTCCAGTTTGAATCCAAAATGCCTGCTCACTATTACAGTATGTTGTTTTGCTCAAGAAATTCAAGTTAGTTTTATTACACCTGATATTATCTCTGCTTCCCTGACCACACAACAAAACCCCTCAAACCCTATTCTTCCATTTTCCCCTCCCATTATGATGCATCTCGCCTATACCAATCATAAAAAATTGAACAAATGTTAATACTAGTGCAGGCATGCATTATATCTAAAAATGCAAGCTCCTTGAAGTTGATATAAATTAATAGATTAAATGATTTTTAGGGTTATGAAATTCTTGGTTGTGGATGCTGCTAGTATGACTGAAGCTGATAAGCTTAAAGAAGAGGAGGAAGATGAGGATGAGAACAGCTCTTTGGAATCCTCTGCTGAAGAGACTGACACAGAAGGAAATGTTTGTGAGAAAAAGAAAAACAAACGCGTAGGATTCAGGGATAGAAAGGTATGTGATATTCAAATTTTGTTTGTTAGTGTTAATTTTAGTTTTAATTTAGATATTGTTAAATATTTTAAGTAGAGTTAAACAGTGAAATACATCTACTTTTCTGATTTGCTGAAAGCAAATTTTTCTTGGTAAATATTATAATTTTTTAGATTTATAAAATTGTCCTGACTAATTTTAAAGGTTTGTGTTGTACACGTGTCCAAGCCAGCATAACCATAATTTCCAGATCATTGAGTATGAGAACCGCATACGGCAATATTCAACCCCTGACAAGATTTTTCGGTACTTTGCAACCCTGAAGGTATATGGTGATCATGGGGATCATGAAATATTTATGACCCCTGATGATTTCTTGCGCTGTATAACTCCGGGTATCAAGCAACCCGAGGGTAAGATGCTCTTATTACTCCTAAGTGCCAGAGAACAGGAGTAACTTATTTCCCATCAAATGAAAATATATACATATCTGATTCAATACCTATTAAAAAGTTAAGGCAAAAATAATATTTTTCACAGTATTTTTGTGAACAAAATTAAATAATTTTGTAAACCTCTGTTCATGCCTCAGCTTTTGAGTTATAGAATTAGATACCTGAATACTTTCATGCACTTTAGCTTTTGACTCTCATTGTTAAACTCATAAGAGGTAGAAGTGATTAGACTCACTGTATATTGTAATCACTGCTAACATTTTAAAGGTAGTTTTAGTATATACAAATGTATTGTATATAATAAACTGGCTGTCATAAAAATGATCAGTGTTTCTCAGGTCAGCATTTATTATTAGAGCTCAGTATTGCCAACACCTGTGTTTCATTGTGTACAGTAAGACCTAAATATTTGCTGGATATGTTCCTGGAATCCTCACAATTATCGAATGTGCAACAATTAAACCAATGGTTATATGGAAAAATAAGAATATGGTTCAGAGATTTCCAAAAGGCCTTTTTTTTTTTCACTTCAATCTCGATAAAACATCTACATGTACATTATTTTCAAGTACTTCTTGTATTTGACATTCACATGAGGAGAACTGTGACAACTGACTATTAAATGGTGAGATGCTGCTGTACATGACTCATTAATTCTGTATATGAGAGAAAACAATAGCTTTCATTTCTTCTGGTGGTGTGAGGGAACTGACTTCTTCGGTTATATCACAAATTACAACATGTTCGGGAGGGGCCATGATGCAAGAATGTTCGGGAGGTGCCATACAGCAAAAATGTTTTCCCAAAAATTTCTGGAACACAGTTGCCTTTGTTCTCGATTCAAAATCAGGGATCTCAGATTTAGTTCCCAGGTGGGTCATAAATATTTCCTTTCACCTAATGCTCTGTTCACAGCAGTACATGGGTACCCAGAAGTTAGTCAACTATTGTGAAGTTATATCTTGGGGAGGGTTGGTAGTTTGACCTAGGGAAGACCTCGGTGCAAGTCTAAAGTATATACAGTATATATATATATATATAGGTCATGTATACACAGGCCATGTATACACAGGCCTTTCCCGATAATGGGAATTAAAGCCTAAACCAACTGGCAAGAATGCCAGTCATCCCTTGTCTAACACATTGTAGAGTTACCAACCAAACAAGTTTACAACCGAGATTTAACACGGCAGAAGTTGTTTAACACATTGGATATAAACTTATTGAGGCCAACATATGAATCATAAATACTCATCCACTGCCTAGGTAAGGCAAAACTGAATGACACTTAATGGGTCAACCAGAGGCTTAGGGCCTGTGCATGAATATCTCTGAAGAAAAAAAAATCCTGTGAATATCGAATTTTGGTGTTGACAAAAAATTTGTGAATTTCTAAATACTAAACCCATTAAATTTGAGGGCTCATTACAATGGTACTTGAATGTTTTAAATGATTGAGGATAAAAGTTTATTTAAACATTAGCACATTTTTTTAGCACAAATTATGATGTGCTCTTATTGAAACAAGGGTAATTAAGAAACTTATAAACAATTATTTATTGACTAAAACCGTATAAATTATATCAATGCACATAACAAACATTCCTCTGATATTTGAGTATGGTGTTTGAAAAAAAAAGTTGTTTTCACCAGAAGTTAGAAGGAGACTTTACTTGAAAATAAAATTTCATCTGTAACAGTTTCAAGAGAGAGAAAAGAGTCTATTCAGATGAAACATGATCTTGAAATGAAGTCTAATCCCTACTTGATGTTTTAGTGCTATATATTTACATTTGCATGTGGATACTGTATTGTAAGATCATGCAATCATTCTCATCATCATGCTCTCATTGACATTATAATACTCTTATTCACATCATCATACTCTCATTGACATTATCATATTCTCTATGGCAGCATCATTACTGCCATTACAAGACATAGATTTAGCATAATACAAAATACCATAGGTTTATTGCCTGAAGTTTTTAATTATTATTATTATTATTATTTAAGCTTTGGAGATGATCCAATAAGTATTGAATACAAAATAGCTGAACTAACAAGTCGGTTAAAGAATTTACTATTGATCGAGTCTAAACACTTTACACTTATGAATTTAATGAACACCCTGAATGTCGATACCATATGCATAAAAGGAGAATGAGCATCTTAATTCATTAGGTTTGCTGAAGAGCAATGTACATTAAATCACATTGAATACAAATGTCTCTCCCATGTGTTGCAGCAGTGGAACTTGGATATGTAATTGTAAATCTATGCAACTTAGAGCATTAACAACTTTTAGTGGAAATATAATACTGAAATCAGAGTTTGTTAGATTGTATTTAATGATGATCTGCATATATTTAATTGGTTACTAACTGAGTTGCACTGTGAAAAGAAACTAAATGCCTTACTAAAGGGGAAATGCCATAAGGATAATTGCTGCATCTGCAAATTATACGGTAACTCTGCAAACAATAATTTACTAATATTTCATTAGCTTCTTTGGGAAAAGTTCTTTACATATAATGGTGTACAGCATATATATATCCACCTACACAAGCAGGGATGATTTTCAGTACTGTACACGACTGTTAACGAGCGTGGTTAACACTCCGGTTAGTTGGACTTTTGTCATGGTGCTGGTTTGCATCTATTCTCAAGATAAAATATTTGTTGTTTCTTAATGAACTCGTTATTTACTTTTTGTCTCGGTCTTGGTTGATCTTGATTGGTTTGAAGTCTTTCTTTAAATGCATTTGAAACTTAAATTGAATGTTTTATTCAACATTCAGGAAAAACATCACTCTGTCACAATAAGAATTAATTGTATCTAATTTAATTTTTATCCACTAAACTAAACATTATTATGAAGCATGTATTCAGTATAAAGTGTAAGGAACCTGTTTTGTGGTAAGTTACCCTGGAATGGATTCAGCTTTGCAAAAGGGAGGAAATGCATTAGTACTGTACTGAAAAGGTATATATGTACAAAATGGAACAGAGGACCGTTAAGAGTTTGAGTCATAATTACCCATTCTCAGGCATTTGTACGAGTCAAAATGTATTTGTTTACATATGGAAGATATTATTATACAATAATGCTCTTCATGGCTTTCATAGCCTCATACTACATGACAGTAGTGACAAGAAGCAGTGTTTTAATTAGTGGGTTCTCATGTTGCATTTATAGTTGCATGTTATAATGAATAGTTAATTTTATCTAAACATTTTACCTCATTCAAGATACTATAAATATATCGAATACTATATTTTGTTACAGAAATACAGTAACAAAATTTCTTTCATAACTGAATGATTCTGTCAGCTGGTTTATGTAAAAAATTAATGCAAAGTTTTATTTAAATTTTATCGAAAGAGGAAGAGGTTGGTAGGAATTCAGAAAAGTTAATAATTAGACAATAAGATATTAATGTTATGTAATTTATACTTTGCTAATGTTTTGGCATTTCACCTTTGTTTCAAACCATGGGATAGACAAGACCCCTTCATTCTCACCATTGCGTGTCCCACCTGGTGTCGAGCAGGATGGCACGCAGAGAATCTTGACCACTTTTAAGTTGCTCCTTTCTTATATACAGTAGCACTATGTGTGCAGCCTCTATATACACTTATTTTTATGCAAAATTACTCCCTTGAAGGTGTTTTTGATAGAAAACCTTTTTGTGCGTTTTAAATATTGCAAATGCTTCCTATTACTGTATTTGCAATGGTTCAGTAAAGTTTTTATTTGCATGTGCTGTACATAATTTGTTTGTTATATTCACACTTCCTTTTGTTTTGCTTTTGTTTTATTTGTTATATTCACTGGGGACAACTGCATGTATTTATAGCCCATTAGATTCTGGTTTATTATTGTGGCAAGATAGACATTATTGGTGTTGTATTAGATCAAGTCATATCACTAAATCCTAACTAGGTCACTATTATGACCTTGAAGATTTATATTACTATTCTTAGAGATATTATCAGACATTCCTGTTATACATTTTATGGGCTAACCTCTCGGTAGTTTTCCTGAGCCTCAGCACTGGCCATTACTAGTGAGACCAGTAGACATCAGGGGCCAGATTCACGAAGCAATTACGCAAGCACTTACGAACCTGTACATCTTTTCTCAATCTTTGGCGGCTTTGTTTACAATTATTAAACAGTTAGTGAGCTCCGTAGCACCAGGAGGCTGTTTATAACGATAACAACAGTTGGTTGGGAAGTTTCATGCTTGTAAACTGTTTAATAAATGTAACCAAAGCTGTCAAAGATCGAGGAAAGATGTACACGTTCGTAAGTACTTGTGTAACTGCTTTATGAATCTGGCCCCAGGTACCTGTGGGATTCTCACTGCCTACCACAGATAAAGGCTCTCACATTGAACAGCGCAGCAAACTGCCATAAATGAAAGGAAAAGGGGAAGCAAAACACTCAATCTCTCTCAAGAAATGTGTTGAAAGCATTTCAGATTTCCAAAACAAAACTGAGACAGCTAATAAATAATTACTTCCCCATCCCCTGACTTCCCCATCCACGATTGGATGGCAAGCCTGTTGAACCCTGGTCTAGGTGATGAGGTCTCGTTACACACTGCCTGGCTTTGGTTTGTCGTTTGGTTTGTTGATGCTGTTTGTATCGCGCACACAGAAGAACTTGCAAAGCTAAGTGTTCAGCAGTTTATTAGACCAAAGCTCCTGTGTAGGGGTTATGTGCTTTTAATGGTTCATGAGCATGTATGCCGTTCGCATTATGTATCTTGTTACCACTATCTGCATCACCATGTGTTTCAGGGCCCTATTTTCTAGTGCAGTACTATCATCAGAGTTATTTTGACATGACTTCAGCTCTTCTTCTGAACAGACTCGATTCAAGTTGTCCCTAGATCTTGTATTGCTATGAGGCTCTGTCACTGTATGAGGCCCGTTCCAAAAAGAGTTGATATACTGTATTTAGTAGTTAGAGTTTACTGTACTGGGCTTCATGTTGGTTTGCTGAGGTGTTGACGCCTTGCACGTTTGTTGGGAAAAATAACCATTTTTCTTGTCCATGACTGTTCATTCCCTCCCTCATCTCTAGGTGATGGAATTCGGTGTTTGTCTAGCAATTTGTAGTCTAGCACCTAATCTTCCCACCCAAAGCTTTTGTTTTCAGTTCCTGTGCAGCAGGGAGATTATTTACCTCTTTCTTCTGTTAGCTGGGTTGTGGGGTTGCTCTATCCAATCCATAGCATGTTTTTGTTTTTTGTGATTTTGGTTTCCCAGGTTGGATTGATTGTTGGTATGCACTCAAGGCCTGACTTCTGGTTGAATCACATCGACTTTCTCACCCCTTTCATAGCATGCTGTGTTACTTGCAGTTTTCTTAGGAGTTCCATTATGTATCTCACTATGCTGATTTCTAACCAGGTCCTCATTTGTTGCTAAGTGAACATGGGTATACAGTTAAGTTTGGTGCTCAGTCATTTTCCTCTACTCGGGGCTCCAGTCCAGGTCATTTTTGTATGTGAAGCGTTGGGTAAAAATGATGCTCTAATCAATATCCTATCTTAAACCATGTCAAAACATGTTTTCAGAATGGGACAGGTACCGTATGTTATGGATGTTTATACATGTAGTCCAAAGGCTTTTGAATTGCATACTATATATTTGCTGTAAAAATCATGTAGATAAAAGTGTACAAATTACAGTACGTATAATATTTTTCTTGCTCAGCACAGAACATGTTAGCAAAATTGGGCAATAATAGAATATAAACCACCTGATTACCATCTTATAGTTAAACTAGATTATCAATGCATTCTACTTTCAATCTACACTGAATAAAGTAACCTTCCACTTGTAATATATTTCACTAGTGTTTTTTAATGTGCGTATGTATTATTCTCGTCAGATACCAAAAGTATAACCAGTAAAATGTTGTGGTCTTCAACGTACAGTATTTCATTGTACTGGAAGCATTTGCTGTATTTTGTCATTTTGCTTCGAGTTTTCAGTGTAGGTAGTTGATGCAGTTTTGTGATGGATGTTCCTCATTAGAGTTTTGTGATATTTTTCATACCATTTATTGAGCCATTTAGTTTGTATTATGTAAAATTTGTTGATCTGTACATTTTTTTGGTATGCATGATCCTCTTCTTTTTTTTTTTGAAGTGCAGCATGTATCGTTGTTACTTTTCGGTGATTTGGAAAGTAAATTTCTATTTTTTTTTAGAAGCCATTTCTTTTCTTCTGCCGTAGATCATAGAGTACGAGAACAGAATTCGGGCATATTCAACCCCGGATAAAATTTTCCGCTACTTTGCTACCTGCAAGTTAATACAAAGGACTTCTAGTGGAGTTGAAAGGACTGAGATTTTCATGACTCCAGATGATTTTCTGCGAGCGCTAACTCCAGGAATGCAACAACCTGAGGGTAGGAAACTAAACAAGATATTGTCGTATTGAAAAAAATTAAAAAAATTCATTGCTTAAATAATTACATAGTAATAAATTTGATGTTATTGAAGATTAACTAGCAGTACAGTACACATACACTATCATTATTGTCTTCTTAATCTCAGTACAGTATATTCAGATGAGAAAAGTTTAAAAAAATACTGTACAGTATTTTTGTATGTCTTAAATGATTTATTTTAATGTGCAGTTTGTTTATATAACTATTTGAGTGCATTGTGATATTTTTCATTTTTATGTAGTCTGACTAGTAGAATTGTAACATTATTAAATATTAATTTTTTTTTACAATGTCGTTCTTGCCATTGAATATCTGCTTTTTCAATAATAAAAGTGGTTAATTAACATTGGCACATTTGGCTGTGGTTTGCAGTCAGCCAGATGTGCTATACTGCACATTTGGCTGTGGTTTGCAGTCAGCCAGATGTGCTATACTGTTTGTATGCCAGGTTTGACTCCAGCAGATGCCTGACCTATTTCCTTATTGGCAGATTGGACAATATAAAATGGTGTGCTAGTAGCTGATGAAAGAGGGACAGGTTTTTAACACTTCATTAACTGATCCAACCCCAGAACTCAAGCTAGATCTTTAATTCCGTTTTTATTTTGTATAATTAACATAAGACACTGTCTAATGTAATGACAGACACTGTCTTGTGTAAAAATTGACACTGTAGTGTAAACACTACAAGACACTGTCTTTTAGGTTGAATTTTATCAGTTTACATCAGTAATTTGTCATTTAATGATAACTGGGTTTAGTTAGACTCAGTATGCACCACTGGATAGTGTTTTCATGGCCAGTATTTTATCATAATAGAATACCAAGTGGATTACCAGATTGTTGAAGATATTAACACTTTCGCGCTTTATATTAGAGATAACTCGTCGCCGTTTTCTCTTACGATTCCACATAACTGCCTACTTTTCTCGTCCATCGAAAAAATATTTCTATAAATTCCATTTTTTAACCGAAATGGATGGGGATACTTTTGTTTTGTAGAGAATTTATTTGCGAATGTTTTGGTACCAGAATGAATATTATATCACATAAACTTCTATGAATAAAAAAAAAAATACACAAAGTATGTTTGGGGGTGTGGCGAGCGTGTGGCAGTGGGTTCCCTTTAGCCGTTGATATATCCAACACGTGGGAAATATTTGTATGTGTTATGTATATGTCTGTGTAGGGAATTTTACTGCGATCACTGTCATACAAATTATAAAATGTTTCAACAAGTATAAACATGACAAACATCAAACGAACGAAAACAATGCGTTGGTTTCTGCCGCGAACGCATACTGAGCGACGTGGTTCTATATTTGGCGCTTCTCTTACACATGCTTTGTACAAATGTTATACAGTTCATCTTATAGAAAATTTTATTGCGAACACATTGGTATAAAAAAGAAATACGTACATAGAAAAGTAGGGTCAGGAAACGTATAAACTTTCCAAGCATGATTTCCCCCCTGTGTTTTCGCCAGTGCGCTCGCGGCTAACTACTCTCCACTTCACACACTCTTGCGGGTGGGCAATTACCTATATTAAACATTCATATGCATATGTCCGTGTAGAGAATTTTATTGCAATTCCAATGATACCAAAATTAGCAATGTAGGACAACTGTAGGCTTCGCAACCATTAAGAGAGTGGAAACATTTTGTTGCTGTTTGGCGCTCTCGGCGAGTGATCTGCATAGTTTTTTATTTGGTGTTGATACTCCTTATGCTTGGGCGGCATTTTATAGGTATGCTCTTATAGACAATTTCATTGCGAACACAGTGATACCAAATTTAAATACGTGCGCCTTCAATTATTGTCAGGACAGTCAAAAGAGTGTACACTTTTCGGTCTTACCGCGTAGGCGTGCGAAGTGCCGAAAGCATCTGGGGTATTGTTTTTTTTTTTTGAGCGCCGAGAGCGCGAAAGTGTTAAGATTTCACAGGTTCCCAGTTTCAATGGGAAAATAATGCTTGATAAGCTCTGAACTTTTATTATATATTGTTATATCTTGTGTTTGAACCAACTGTTTCGTTAGCTATGCAGCCACTTACTCTTAAGAAAAGTCCTGTTCTGCTTTTGATAGTTTATAATAACTTTTGTAAAAAAAAACTTTTGTAAAAAAAAACTCCAGCTCTAGAAGTAGTGTCTGTGAGAGCTGTTGTTACTAGCTGTCAATGTTGCAAATACTATATATATTTAATTGATTTTGATAAAAATACTTGTGTAGATTATTCTGAATAGTGTACACCTTGCATATTTTATTCAGGTATTGTCTTGGAATGAGAGACAAATACAGTACAGTATGTGAAAATGTTTGAGGTATTCTTGGGGTATTAGTGGATCAGAAAGAATTGTGCAAGAGGAATGTACACAGAAAATATGAATGGGGGAGAGCCCATGAGGTGGGAAATCATCGAGTGCATTACCTGGAATACGTTGTAGTTGTTTGGATATGTAGAAAGATTAATGGGCGATAAGATTTTAATAGGTTACTGGACAGATGTAGTGAAGGAGATGATGAGTGAAGGTAAAATGGATCCTGTAAGGAGAATAAGAGAACGAGCACAGTACTGTATATTGGAAAGGCCCTTTTGAGTGCAGGGCAACCACTAAAATTGAACATACAATATTAGACAGGCATTTTAAAGGCTGCCAATATTGTTTTGTTGAGCTCTTTGCAAGAAGTTCCAGATAATATTAATATTTACCAGTTTTCCTTTTTGTTAGTTTAACATTTTTTAGAGCTTTATTTTTGCAATTTGTAAATAACTTGAATGCTCATTGGTTGCCTTGTGATGAAGATATTTAATAAAACATTGGAAATCTTTGCCAGAAATCTTTGATTTCCATATGCTTCTTAGAGTGTCACATAAGAAAAGTACTAGTAATTTAAACCTATTGAGTAATAAGAATGCGTGGATAAATATTTTATTGCCTCAACAAGCCTATGCAATTTAGTAGATGCAGTGTAAGGAAATACAGTACATGAAGAAAGACAGGTGCAGGTAAGGAAGTCAAAATAAAAATAAAGGATAAACAAAATGTATTCCTTTACAGGAGGGTGTAGAGATGGACATGCCTAAACTGTGACAGAATATGAGCTTGTGTTGCAGTATGAATGCATGAGATAGTCTTAGTGTGAATGTACTAGGCAGCGGTGTAGTATGGGAGTCTCTTTTGTGACTTAGGGTGTAGTATGGGGTTGTCTTTTGTTACAATTGGGGGTTTTCAAGATTAAAGCAAAATGTTCCATTGAACTGTATTATACTATTTAGGATAGCTGTTCTGTTGGTAGGTTTGATTTAATTCTGAATAGCTTGAAGGTGTTGAAAGAAATCAAGTGCAGTATTTGCTCTAAAGCTTTCAAAGTATCCCTTTACTCCTGCTTGCATGGGATACTGTTGCTTTATTTTTGCCTATACATTACTTTCTGTAGAGAAAATCTGCCCAACCTGCCTGCTTGGGATATCTTTGGCATATGTTGTAGTTACTGCAGAACAATGGCAAGACTAGACTGTTTTATGCTTCAGGGTGGCTTCTATGCTGTTATTAACTATTAAAAATTCACATGTGCATTGTAAACTGCTAATTAGTGTTTATTATTGAAACAAGAAAACAATATTGCTGATCTGACATTTGTTGTTGTGGAAAATTAGTGTTCATTTCAGGATATGTCATAACTCCATTGTGGCAATTTTTTCAGGGGTATTGCTGGAAAATGTGGCCATTAATGACCATTTTGACACATGGAAATTACAAAAATCATATATTTTTGTTGCAAGAGTTAACAGATGTGATATATATCAATTGCTTCCATATGCAGACGATTAGTCACAATAACATGGCTGAAGATATGATGACCAAACCACACGTCAGAAAATGAAGATACAACAGAGTTTCACACGACTTGCTAACAGTCCAGGACAGACTGAAATGTTGCAGTTTCTTTTTCTGAGGTGTGATTTGGTCATCAAATGCTCCCAAATATAGTGATGGAATTCATTTCTATGCCACCTGTGTAATGATATGATTGGCTACAGCTTCTAGTGTGTATATATTGCAGTATATACTTGCCAAGTTACACTAGTTAATAGTAAAGGAGAAAACAAACATTCTTCATTTGTAAAAAATTGTCAAAATCATCATCATGTGTAACAATTATTGGTGAGAGCAGCACCAAAAATCTATCTTAGGCAAAATTCCAATTCAGAGAGTACACGTGTCTGTAAAATGTTTGTCAGGGACACTACAGTCAAATGAAGAAATGAGCAAGGTTACTAGGTTGGAAGAGTTTTCAAGCAAAGCCTGTTAGACAAGTTTAACTGACTCAAGTGACGCAGTGAGAAAAATCATAATCCCTCTTGTATTGTGCCTATTCTACCACTATGGAGAGTCCTAATTGTTAAAAACTGTACAGTATTGTAAAGCCCTAACCTGTACAGTAAAAACTTATGTAGACCCCCATCCTTCCCACCACACTGTCTCAAAATTACTTTTCCTTGAATATTTCCATTGCCATACATACTCGACTGATCTGCTTAGTCATGTGAAAATCTGCTGAAGATGGCTTCTCCAATAGTTTTCCTTATAAAACCTATCGGTTCCCAAAGACTAATATTTTCACTGTAGATCTTTATGGGCTTTTATGTACTCTGAGACAACACACAACAACAACAAATGTTTGTTGTCACTCGCAGTGCTCTCATAACCCTGGAGTCTTTTAACCCTTCTCATTTCATTGTGATAGAAATCCAACATTGGTTATACCTCATTTTGGCAGGTGTAAGACAATAGAATTTTTCTGTGTTTTCGGTCATATTGGTGTTGCTTCCTTTGACCTAACAGATGCCGTTGCTAAAGAAGCTCTTTGTTCCTGCCCCATCTCCCAGAATCAAGTTCTTTACATGAATTGCAAATTTACAAATTTTGGAGAAAAGTTGGTTTAAAACTATGAATGATAAATTACGTAATATCAAATACAGGTATGACCTTTTGGCACAGCCTCGCTATCACTGAAATAGGAGGTCGGAATATCTCTAACTAGCCTACAAATTGGCCACACAAGATTTACTCATGGACAGTTATTGGAAGAGAGGCAACTTACTGTCAGACCTTTATTTTTTGCTAACAGCCGCTCACCTTGTAGAATATCATGATTTTCAGGTTAATCGCAAATTTTTACTTCCAAACTCTTCCTTAATCAATCAATGGACTCATTTGTCCATTGATAAACTCCTCCGAAAGTCTGCCTCTTTTGACTTACTTTTCTTACGTCTTTCTCCCCTCGTACTTGACATCCTGAATGATATCTTGGGAACTCTTACATATTCTGTAGTATAATGCTACATAACCATCCTGCCTTTACATTTTTTTTTATGATAACTTCACAATTATTTGAAATAGCTCAGAAGTAGACTCTTCAGAAAGGACATATTGAGATGTTCATGTCTACAGAAGGACGTAATATGGTAGGTTCCACTTAAAGAGTACTGTAGTGTGAACCACTGGGCATTGCAAATCAGAAGTTTTTGTTTTATTCAAGGTAATATTTGGCCCATTTTTCCAAAACAGTGTACTGCAGGTATTTTTGTTTGAACTCGGGCCAATTGGTCACAGCCGTTTTTATCCTGGACTGAACACTTGCCAATAAGAGGAAGTAATCATAATTACCGAAACATTTTCGAGTGCTTTATGCACTCGCCTTCTCTATATATATATATTTCATATATATACTGTACTTAGAGAGAGAGAGGGTGTTTATAATAACATTGTTACTAAAATATTCTGTGAAAATGAATTGAGTTTTTTAGGTATTCATAAATTATTTGGGTTTTAAAAATCAGTTACTAGAATACTGAATTTGTACAGATTGTATTTTCAAAGCAAAATGTATGTATAATATATCTTTGATGGTGGTTTAGAGTTTGTGTAGACTGCCTGCCTTTGGCATATAACAACGGTCTTTGATTTAGTATGCTCCTTCTGCTCCTTTCAGTAATGCAAGCATGAGCTTTAATTTATTACTAATATCCATCGTCATGTATAGGCGTATCTACTAGGGGCATAGATCAAATTTTGGAAATACAGTATATCAAGATGACTAGGGACAAAATTAACCCTTTTACGTTTTGTTGTGTTCAATTTGTTTTTGTTCTTTTAGCTGAAGAGTTGTCTTTATGATGTTTATGAAGGCATTTTCAAAAATCAATAAAAGCCAAGTAAAATCACAAGAGAGTGAATTAAAGTTAGCAGACATGACATTGAAAATGACGACTACAGTTGTCATCAGAACGTTCTGGCATTTTGAGCAAATGATGACTAGTCATTACAAAAACATTAAAGGGTTAATAGTGATAACTTTTTGAGTACTGTACATCCTTGAGGCAGTAGTGTGACAGTACTGAAGCCATGTGATGCTGTTTAATGTGATGTCTCGAGGCTATGTGATGCTATGAAGTGTGGCATTGCCAAGGCTACGTGATGCTATGAAGTGTGCCATTACCAAGGCTACGTGATACTATGTGACATCATAGTGCTGAGGATACGTGATGCTATGTAGTGTTAGGGTGTTAAGGCTGTATGATATGTAGAGTGATGGTACTAAGGTTGTATGATGCTATGTTGTGTGATAATGTTGAGGCTGTGATGCTGTGAAGTGTTGACAGTGCTGAGACTAAATGACACTGTGTTGTGTGATGGTGCTGAGGCTATATGATGCTATGTAGGCTAGTATATATTGGATAAATGAGTGGGGTATCTTTTCGAGTACTTACCATTTTTAAGTACAGTATGTACTTACCTTATCCAATATCTATAGTTTTGTTCTTCTATTTCCTCTTGACTGATGCCTCCCAACACAATGATAGTGGGAAAGGGGGTTATAATGAAGATAACTAAGCAGCAGAAAAAGATTTCATGTATTTTGCATAGGATAATGTATATATTACTAATTGATACAATAGATATGACATAATTTCATGTTTGATTTGTAATGCATCTGTCTGTATATCTGCAAATCTGCTCATCTTCTAAGGCCTCTGCCCATGAAAGTGTGGAAAAAATGAAACGTTATAGTTGTATTCAAAAGTGTGGAAAATAAAAAAGTAAACGAGTCTGTCCTTATTATGGTCTGGGCAATAGACAACATTCCCTCCGGCATTAGTCAGCATCACATTGTGATGGGAGTCAGGGACCAAACAAAAAAATACTGGCTTAATAAGGCTTAATAAATTCCCCTCAAAAATCACTTTCTGTAGATTATCCTATACTGAACAGGATATGCAGTTCTTTGGAGGCACAGAATTGACATTTGTGTTGAATTGTTAGGAGGAACAGTTTACATCATTCATTGGAATTTCAATTATTTTTTTATGGGGACTTGATAACGTATTAATTTCAAGTAGCCGGTCGGCCGAGCGGACAGCACGCTGGACTTGTGATCCTGTGGTCCCGGGTTCGATCCCGGGCGCCGGCGAGAAACAATGGGCAGAGTTTCTTTCACCCTATGCCCTTGTTACCTAGCAGTAAAATAGGTACCTGGGTGTTAGTCAGCTGTCACGGGCTGCTTCCTGGGGGTGGAGGCCTGGTCGAGGACCGGGCCGCGGGGACACTAAAAGCCCCGAAATCATCTCAAGATAACCTCAAGATCTCAAGAAGAAGTACTATATCTCAAAAGTTAACAAATCTTCTTTTGCCTTTGTTTCTATTACTGTACAGAGGAGCCTCAATTAGCAAATTTAATCCGTTCCGGCACTGAGCTCGTCATTTGAAATGCTCGTCTTGCGAAACTAATTTCCCCATTTAAAATAATAGAAATAAAATTAATCCGTTCCACCACCGAAAAACATCAATATGATGATCAATTTTTTTTTCATATTAACTGGAGCAGCCTACCTGACATACACTGAACGAACATTTTGACTTTGATTTTTTTTAGGAAAAAAAAAAAATGCTTTGCAACATTACAGCAGTCACCCCTTTACATCCCAGCTTCATTAGCATCTTTTAAACAAAATTTCATTGATTTGCATCATTGGAGGCATCCAAGAATTTGCGAGAACCAGCAGGAACACTAGGAAGCACCACGTGGTTTTCTCGTCAATCGAAACAAATTTTCTGTGAGTGGCTCGCTTGTTATCTGAAATGCTCGTAGATGGAGCTGCTCATCACACGAGGTTCCTTTGTACATAAAAGTAGGAGGCACCTGGCTCAACTGAAACCACTGACTACATATCTATATGCTGTATGTCTGAGTACTGTATCCCAAATCTTTATCTGTAGCTCTTTATCTCTGTTTGTGTCTGAGTATCTATGGGCTTCTCTGTCTGTCTGTCTGTCTCTCCAATGTGTGCAAAGAGTAATGTGTATGGGATAATAATAGATTGAAGACAAGTGCCTAAACTGTTGGCATCTTTGGTCTTGGTACCTGTAACATTAAAATTATTCCTATATTTTAGAGATTTCTATAATTATCCTGAACAAGTTACCATGTGAATAAGGATCTGTGTATATGATTAAAGGAATAAACTATTACAGTTTAGCTGACGATTCAATATTTTAGTTCATGTTAGTGGCATATGAATATATTAGTTTGCATCATGGTCAACAAAACACTGCTGTGATTGTGCTTGCAGGACTGAAAGTTTACGTACATAAATCGTTACTCCATCTAAATATAATTGTTAGCATGATACCAGCTTAAAGTATGGCATTTTTAATATTTTAATCGTCTAAAACATTAACAAACCTCCCTTGTACATGTTTTGTGTGTAAAAAAAAAAATTACTGAACATTTTGTGGATAGAATCAGCTTGGATACACAGAGTACTGTTAAAGTGCCATGCACTGTATCCGGAAAGACGAATAATGGATTTCTTATGTCTATCCATAAATAATTACTGTCACTATTATTTTGTTAATACTTTTCAATATTTTTTTCTTTTTACTGTATTGGTATAATGTTTTAGCTTTTGAAAACATTTCATGGTGTGTGGTTAGCCTTGTGATCATGTAGTGATATGATGATATTTGTGTGGTGGTTAATTTCATGTAAATATTTTTCCTCATATTGCATCATAATTTAAGAAAAAATAAGGCACTAAATCCCATTTGCCAATCTTTGTACTTTATGAAAATTACAGGAAAAAAAATTGCTTTATTTTATTCATGGGTTTGGTGAGCATGAATAAGTGTGCAGTACACTGTAGCCACAAGGGTTCTCTGTTGTGCCGGGCCTCGCCGGCTCTGACAATAAAACGAATCTATTTGCAGTAACTCGGAATTATTATATCTTCTCCCCATTTTCATAAGTTCATTCGGAGACACTGGGTCTTGAGACTGTGGCAAAGTGATGTAGCAACAGGGGATGTGTTATCTCTATAGAAGTTTTGTTGGTACTGAAGGTTTAAATAATTGTTCATAACTTTTCCACTCTTATCTTCAAAGAGCTCTGGTAGTGTGAGCCTTAACGTTATATCTGCTGAAATTCTCTGCTTAATATCCTAGGATGTCAGCCACACACACCTCATACCATGTATGAAATGTCCAGAATGTGAACTGCAGTGGTAGGGTTAATACTGCAACCCGTTCTCGCAAATTCGTAAAGTCAATATTGACTTATTAACTACGTGCATAGGTGATATACTAAACATAATAGATACCCTTAAAAAGATTCATAGAAAACACCGACCTTACCTAACCTTGTTAGTATCTTAAGATAAGCATCTTATTGCTTCGTAATTACAATTATTACTTAACCTATACCTATAATAGGTTAAGTAACAATTGTAATTACGAAGCTATAAGATGCTTATCTTAAGATACTAACAAGGTTAGGTAAGGTCGGTGTTTTCTATGAAGCTTTTTAAGGGTATCTATTATGTTTAGTATGTCACCTATGCACTTATTTAATACGTCAATATTGACTTTACGAATTTGCGAGAACGGGTTGAATACTGTAACTCTCAACATTTAGTGTTTGGCTGTGGCTTATACCTCATAATTCAATCCAATATTTAAAATGTTAAAACAAAGCCTATTATATATTTTTATTCTGTATTGAAGTATTTTAGCAAAATTATGTGCATTTTTGTGTGTAACTTAACCTAACCAAATCTTATTTAACTTCTTATGACTTTACCTTAACAAATTAAATTTAACATCCTGATCTAACCCAATATAACATAATACAGTATTGCTATACAGGGCTTAATAAATATAATAATAATAATTATTGATAAAAAGTATTTCAGAATGTTTGAGTGTAATCTTTACATAGGTACAGTATTTATATTTTTTATAAAGCCACTTTGTCAATTTCTATGAATAGTTTCCATTTGCATTATATTCATTGATATATACTTTATATTGGTAAGAGTACTGGTCATTCGTCAGTAAATATAGCTTTAATTATTCTGTATGTTTTAGTCAAATTAATTGTGTAACAATTAATTTAACTGTTACATAATTTAGTTATTATACAATTAATTTGTTATACAATTAATTTAATTGTTATACAATTAATTTAATTGTTTCACAATTAATTTAAATGTTATACAATTAATTTATATATAGATACAGGTCATTGAAAAATTGTGAAGTTAGGTAAGGGGTCCCTTAAGATATGGTTTCAATGCCAGGGTTTAACCATTGTAAATTTTGTGTGATTCCAATATTTTGGTAGTAAAAATCATGCAAGCATTTATAATGTTGTGACTGCTGTGTGTATATATATATATAATTAAAATGATCTTTTAAAATAATTCATTGTTGTAAGAATTTTTCAAGAAACTGGATATTGTCAGAATTACAGGACTAGTATATCTTTACATGAGGTATGTTCATGGGGTATTAATTTGTTAATGCTTCACTCATATTAGTATTTCTTTGAAGAGTCGGTGCAAAAAAAAAAAAAAAGATGCAGCAATAAAGAGGTGTTGCATGGCTATTTTGCTTGGTGCATGCATAAATGGTACTCTTGCTTTTGTTTGTCTGTGGTGAATGTGTATGTTGTGTTTCCTTCATTTGCTTTCATTGTGATGTATATTACTTGACGTACTTTCTTTCATAATGAAAAACTTGGCTTGAATGCTTTGTCTTTCTTGTTTTTGCAAATTAATTACTTGTAAATGTCAGTGCAAAGTAGAATTCACATTTAAATTATAAAATTCCTTTGATTAACACTTCAGTGACAAGTCATTTAAATATTTTAAGATCCACAAAATATATCTTAAGTTCTGTACAGATTAAATTGAGTAACTTAATTATGAGATGTTTGTTTTGTATGATGATTTTGTTTCAATACAGTACTAATGTATATTTAACTGATTTTTCAGGATTAGGTCTTGACCAGTTCAAGAAGTATGATCCAAAGGTAAGTTGTTTTGTTTTTAAATATGGTGAAGTAAGTTTGTATATTTAATGAAGCTTTGGAATTCTGGTGGAGAATTCCTTGTTTTGTTAACAATAACAAGTACAGTTTTATTATTATTCCATCATTTTGCTTAAAATTTGTTTAGTCATATCCTAATAAAGCTAATTATTTACTGCTTTAACTTCATTGTTGTTTTGAAATATTTCTCTGAAAGTATTTCAGTGACATGTCCGACTTTACTAAGGGTGGTTATTCAAAATTCTTGAGTTTGTTCAAATATGAGCGCAGTATAGTGTGTGTATTTGTGTAATTGCCTAAGTGTAGTTACAGGATGAGAAGTATGCTTGTGGTGTCCCATCTTCCCACTACTCTTTGTCATAAGACACTATGAAACTACTGACAGTTTTGACCCCCTTCTCACTTGTTCTATCCACCTACCCCACGGTTTGCAAGAGAGAACTTCCTTATATTTTTTCAGCACCTTTGTTTCTTAAGCTTTAATCTGTGACCACCCATTCTTGAAATTGCAGATTTAAAACATTTCTCTTTGTCAATTTTGTCAATTCTTGTTACTATATTGTACATAGTGATCATATCACCTCTTTTTCCTTCTCTTCTAGCCTTGGCATATTTAACACCTCTAGCCTCTTCTCATAGTTCTTCTTTACAGGTTTGGAAGCCATTTAATAGCATGTCTTTGCACCTTTTCCAGTTTATTGGTGTGCTTCTTGAGTTATGGGCACCATACAACTGCTGCATATTCCAGTCTTGGTCTCACAAATGTTGTGAACAATTTCTTTAATATTCACAATCCATTTATTTAAAAGTGATTGTGGAGTTGGAAAGCATAGCATAGGCTCCTCGCACAATGTCCTTTGTGTGGTTCTCTGATGACAATTTGCTATCCAGAATCACTACAGATAACTTTATCTCTCTGAGTTCTTTAATGCCTGTTTATATCATTTGTAGGTTGTGGGTGGCTTATTTTCTCCTGTTCCACATTTCATAATATGGCATTTATTCGCCTTGAATTCCATCTGCAAAGTGTTGCTCCATGCACATTGAAGGTAATGGCAATCGTGTAAGTCTCTTATCTTCCCTAGTAGCTTAGCATCATCAGAAAACATGTTCATATATAGGAATTCTGTCTGGTTGATCATTTATATAAACAATTACTGATGCTAGAAATGAACCTTGTGGTATGCCACTACAGTAATAACATTACCCCAATCTGATACATTGGCTCTCATTACTGCCCTCATTTTCTGTCAGAAAATTGTTCAACCATATCAAAAGTCTTTCTTTCATCCCACCAGCATGTACTAGCTTCCAGTACAACCTCTTGTGTGGGATTCTTTCAAAATCTTTTATTGGATCCATTTAAATGCAGCCAACCGAACCATCTCTTTCTTGTAAGATCTCTATGGTTCTATCATAAAAACTAAGTACAGTAGATTTGTTACACTGGATCTCCCTATCCCAAAGCCATACTGTGTTACTTTGTTATTTCTTTCCAGGTATTTTACCCATTTGGTTCTAATTGGGTTTTTTTTCTGGTGATTTGAATACCACTCTGTCAGTAATATAGGTGTATAATTTAGGGGGGTCTTCTTTGCTACCATTTTTGTAGATTGGAACCATGTTTGCCATTTTCCATATATCTGCTAGAATTCATGTATGTAGAGATGCCTGAGAAATGAATTGAAGTGGAATACTCGGCTCGGGTGTGCATTCCCTCGGAACCCAAGGTGAAACTCCATCTGGGCCAACTGCTTTGTTTCTTTCTGACACACTTCTGTATGCTCAATATTGTTCTCTGAAAATGGCATTGTGTTTGGTTCTCTGAAAACCTCATTTTGCATAAACACACTTTGGAACTGTTCATTTAGTTTTTGCATACCCGGTTGGTATTTCCTTTTCATTCTTTGTAAAGCTATTCTGAATTTTTATCCCTTGGATTTTATTCTTTATGTGTAATTTGCTTTTAAGGAGCTTATAGAAAAGGTTTGGTTCTATTTACATTTGTTTATCCCTTTTCTCAAAGTTTCTTTTTCCCCTATTCTCACTGTGAGGTTATTTCTTGCTTGTTTGTATTTATGGTATGTTTGAGGGTTGAGTCTCTTCCTATATTGACTCTGTTGTTTGTCTTTTGTTCTCTGATCCTCTCACAATTTCTGCTGAACCAGTTCTGCTTTTTAATTTTGCATCTCTGTATTGTATAAGTTTTGTTGTGTCTTCATCACATCATCTCTCAAAATGTGGCATAAATCTGATGCATTTTCCCTGCGTAACCACATCTTTCCACTCAAATTCATGAAAGACCTTTTGTAAGTTATTCATAGTCTGTCTGGAAATAGTTTTTTAACTGTTTATTTTTTTCCATTCTCCTCTAGATTATAATGCATAGCATAAATAATTTCCAAAATGACATCGTTGCTCTTGCACAAGGGAGGAAGTTACTGACTGTCAAGTATCTCTTCCTCTTTCCTGGTGAATACCAAATCCAGCATTCATGGAGCATCCCCTTCCCTCATTCTTATATTCTGTTTAACATGTTGATACATGGAAATCTCCAGGATGACGTTTATAAAATGACCAGTCCAATGTGTGTATGTGTGTGTGGCTGGCTGTCTTGATATAAATATGAATAAATAAATAATGACTACCAAATAGCTAAAGTTGCTTAACATGCTGAATTTTCTTAAATTGAATGAATATGATATACAATATTCAAACCAAAATTTACTTAGCATCCTGACCTAACCTAAATACAGGTACTACCTATTATTCCTTAATTTGCCTCTTGTAGGAAAAAATGTGACTAATTAATTTGGTATTTAATGTAACTATCAAATTATATTAAATATATT
Organism: Procambarus clarkii; assembly: GCF_040958095.1. Classification (NCBI taxonomy): domain Eukaryota; kingdom Metazoa; phylum Arthropoda; class Malacostraca; order Decapoda; family Cambaridae; genus Procambarus; species Procambarus clarkii. The sequence goes on from NC_091231.1 coordinate 3,981,608, forward strand.
AAGTGCAGGCAAATAAGAAAATGGGCAAAAGCAGCCCTTGCCCTGTAAGCCTAGCACTTAAGTGCAGGTCTGGCTATTAGGTATATCATATATTTATGTGTATGTATGTAGTATATTTATATACAGTATGTTTGTATGTGTATAATATATATACACATCTGTATACATAATATATATATATATATATAGAATATACTGTAATTTGTTTAAGGGTTTGTTTTAAGGCCAATTTAATGAGTAGTGTATTTCAGCAGGAGTAGAGCAGCATAAGGTTAGATGTAGACTTGATAAGATCTAAATATAATTCTCCTGAAATAATAAACCCCATTGTACATTATACCTGCTTAAGAATTAAGTATAAGCTTATGAACACTTTTATAATACCAGTACTTTGCTCTATATATATAGGAGAAACTGTCATATTATACTGTATACACCATTTCCCACCGTTTGGTAGGCAAAGCCATGAATTAAATTGGACTTTGAGTTTTGACTTTAATTTTCTAAAGTTTTAAATGCAGAACTATGAATCGTTGTGAAAGTTTTACTTAAGTATCTACATTAGCAGTACAATACTCGGGCCACGAGTGTGACAGGCTAACCCGTGCTGTCACTGCAAGACGCCGGTATGTGGCACGTTCAAACTTTCATGTGCATGCCGGTCTTCTTACTTTAGCTCTGTGGCTTTACTGAACACCTGTTAACATATTTTCTCAGTTGGCCCACATACAGACACTCTTCGGGTCAGTGTATTGTGTATTCATTGCTCTTCTATACAGTAATATTTACTTCCTTATGTATAGAACCTAGTATTACTAGGTTAGAGGGATAATACTAACCTAGTTATGTATACTAACTAGGTTAATACTAACCTAATATTACTGTATAGAAGTTTATTTATTTACTTCTATACAGTAATGTAATGTTTCTCAATGTAATATTTGATTTTCTCTCATAACACACTGTATAATACCTACATACAGAGAAACTTACTAGCCAGCTATGCTCCACACCATCAAGTGAAGATCATAATAGATGCATCTCTTATTTCAGTTCTTACCAACTCAATAACGACCTCTGATTTATTTATATTTTTTATTGTATCTCCAATTTGCCCATTTCTTAGCATTCATTCTGGTACTTCTACATCATTCCATATTTTTATTAAAATTTAGATGCACAGTAGTTAGTACTCAAACAAATTATTTGAGCATCTTGCTGTGCCTGTTCAGTTTAGCACTAAGCATATATCTTCCCAAAAAGACAGTTATCTGCCTTTATTTTTGTATAACCCGCAAAATCTGGACTGACTCGTTACAGACTAGTTCTAAATTAGGAACAATTCTAGATTTCAATGTGAATTCTTTGCGGTTATTAATCCCTACTTATTTGAGAGTTTTATGTTAGCAACTGATAGAACAGATCTCTGCATATATCTAGACAAATATAATAAATGATTGTATAAAATATAATAATACAAATATGTTAGCTAGTTTTTACTTAATGAAGATTATTATTACTGTACTGTATCCAATCACCCAAGCGACATTCCGAGCAACCGACCGACATAACTACCGACATCCTGGCCGACATCCCGACCGACTAGGACTATGCCGAGTTCTAGTTTTCTGTTACTGTACCTAAATTTTTTTTCTCAATCTGAATTGCTTATGGAATTATAAAGCCTTTCCATTAGCAAAGTCTTTATGCTATTTGGAGGTTTCCATTGGACGGGGGTCTGGATTTTGGAGGTTAAATTGGTAAACACTACTGTACCTAAATTGTGATGGTTACTCTAAATACACACTTTAGATATCTTCAAAACTTTTTCTGTTTTTTCATTCATTTATATCACACAAAACTAAAAACAGTATCTCTTATAAACTACTTACCAGTGTGTAATTCTGAAAGCTTCCTTCAATCTTTTAATTTCCGTATTACAGTACTGAGTGAGGACTTTTTTGTGTGTGTGTCTTTTTATTATGTATTTTCTGCTTAGTAACATTATGTCTATCCCATTAATTTATAATCATATGGCTTTGATGCTTGTGGAAGAATACAGATCAAGTTACATTTGGGGAGGGGGGGAGGGATGGTTAGAGATTCAGGTTAGAATTCATGTAAATATAAAATAGTCTCGGCTAAATTTTGAAAGAGTGTTTGACCTGAAACTTAGTACTGTAATAAGGTTTCTTTATAAGGAGACAGTTGAGATTGTATAGGGGACTGTGTTTTAAAGTAGTCAAAATATTTGTCGTTATAAACCATTTATATCTGCTCATTAATTTAAATGTTATGTCCATTGACATAAATTAGTATTAAAAGTTTCTAATCAAGTTCAAGCATGTTTATTGAGACAAGAAAAAATACATCTCAAAGGGACAGAGTAGCTTAGGCTATTTCTACCCCCAAGTTTCTAATACAGTAATGAAAGATTAGTAAGACTGTGTTTTGAGTTAATAAAGCAAAGGTTATGATCACAGTTTCTGGATGCAATTTTGTGCTTGTATTCTGTTTAAGAATTGTATTTCTACCAGTTGCAGTGACTTGGAACGTGACTGTTCAATATTCTTGATTTTCCATATATTTTTATATAAATAATTATAGGAAAATATAGATTAGATTTTGAGAATAATAATCACTAACACTGGACAAGTTGTTCCTTGATTTCTTGAAGGTTCTAGAGTTGTCCACATGTGCTCCATAACTAGCTTTCTTTAAGAGTTCTGTTAAAATGTTCGGCAGCTACTTCACAAAAATGTGTATCAAATTAGAATTTATGATACAAAGTTCTACAAAGTAATTACATAGAGACTGAAGAAATAGAACACAAGTTAAAGTGTTTATGCCAAACTGAAGAAGTGAAAATGGTGAAAGAAGTGAAAGCAATACAATATATAGGAAAAATACATAACACTTTTTCATATCTGCAAAATTAAAAATGGCAATTAATATTGAACCTGTACTTACAAGAGAATGATCATGCACAGAGTATGACAGTTTAGCAAAATCCTTGAAGAATATGGAGCTATGTGTAGCACCCCAGTGAACCACATGAAAGTTGAAGATCTGGACAGCTTCTTTGCGAATGATATCCACAACTCTGACAACATAACTGATATTAACACAAACACTGGAGACAATTATATTGGAGTTGACAACATTACCCATGAACTTGGCCCTTAGTCTTGAATCCTGGAACTCCATACAGGTACAGTAATTATAAAGAAATGCAAAGTACATACCAGTGAGGTGAGGGATGAAAATTCAGTTTACTAACAGATTGCAAATAGTTGCATTAAATTAAATAAAAGCAAGTAGGTGCACACTGAATCCATTGTACTCTAAGGCACTGTCTTTGCACTACTGCTATTTCTTATCCTTATTAGAAATAGAAAAATATACAAATCACTTCCTTAGCAGATAGTACCAAGTTCAGCATGAAAATACTTCGGTAGATAACAATAAAAAACTACGAAACAGTTATAACATCTTCCTCTGAGCAATAGACGATTTGATAATTCAGTTTCATCGATTTGATTTGATGATTTGATTTTCAGTTTCAAATCATAACATGATTTGAAACTGAAAATTTTCAGCTACAATATTTATATATGCAAACAATTAAGAGAGTAAACAGAATGCATTTAAAGGATAATATTATCAGACAATCTAATATTTAGTGAGCATAACTAAGTAAGCAGACAATCTGCCAAGAAAATGATTAGAATGGATTAGAAGAACCATCAAATCAAGGAATGCCTCAATAATGTTTGTTTTCAGATCACATGTGCTTTTCCACCTTGAGTATTTATGGTACTCACTTTCCCTCTTAAAGCAGGAGAGATTTGTAAAATGGAAGGAATATAAGGAACATATATTGCATAAATAGAATAAAGCACCTAAATTATGGGGGCTATTTCAAAGCACACAGTGTACTCTCTGTATGGAAGACAAGAGTGATTATCACATGATAATATAGTATATACATGGATGATACTGGAAGGCCAAATCCATATATGCACAAGAAGAAAACAATTTACTGGAGAGAATGATATAATGTGATAAGAAATGCAGGACAAACCCAGTAAAAGAGTAGAGGCACCAAACCTTGCGTATGGTGCCATAGACACAGTGAACACTGTACAAGCATCAGAGGCCCACTGCTCTGCAACCTTCTGTCACCACATTGGCTGAATAGAAAAGGTTTTCAGGAAGCATTTGATTAAGTTCTTGCAGGAAGTACCAAATCATTTCGGTTATAATAGTTATCTGGGCATGCGGGGCAAGCCAAGCAACAGCTTTTTCAGATAAAGTTATCACAAGACACTTGTGGGAGTGGAACTCTCAAAACTGACTACAGGTAAACCCATTGTTTAAGCAAACATGTAAATTTCTTTCTGTATTTTTTATAAAGTAAAAAATCCAGCTGGTTTAATACCTGGGAAGTGAATATTGTTAAGCATTTTTGATGTGTTCTAGATGTAATTTTATTGTTTATTATTTTAATATTTGTTGCATTGTTTACTCTAGTATGAATTTGCATGAAGCAATATTAAATGTGTTTATAACTTGTAGTTTACAATACTGTATACATTTCTTAATACATTTATAATAGTCGTGGATGTCCTTAAACAATGCATGCTTATCTATGGAGGTACTAAACAGGTACTGTAATATACAAGAGATATTTTACAGAGAGTGAAGTCTCCAGAAGTGGATGATATATCAAGAGAGATCTTGGAGGAGGAAGAAATGGTAAGTGCTCTTGTGTGTTATTTATGAGACCGTGGAAGCAAGGATGAAAGAACCAAATGAATGTAATACAGTACAATAAAAGAAAAGCATGTGGCAAATGGAGAATACAATTGGTAAATTTTCAAGGATTATTTGAAGTGTAACATATACTCATCAGTATGAGGTTTAAATTTATTATTAACAAATCCTACTTAGCTGTACTAGAAAGTGTAAAAGATTGTGTACACCATGAATAAAGATAAGTAAAATTTAAATGTGAAATTAATTTGCGGCACAACAAATGCTGGTGTTTTATCAGTAAAACAAACATGGATTATATATTGACCATGATCGTGTTTAAATATGAAAATATTGCAGTCATGTTTATTTGTTTTGCTTTAATTTCACTGGTATTTACTCTAATGTGAATGCAGAAAGGGTCGAATGAAAATAGAATCACTTATGGAAGATGTTTGAGTCATGGGATGTTACTTCATTTATTTGATGTAAATTTAGTAAATGATACTACACTCAAAACAGCTGATTAAGGTACTCTACTTAAAGTAAATTTTAACTTGTGTACGATTAATATATTGAACTGACATATCGATAATCATTATCTTGAGCTCTTTAAAAACTGCTTCAAGATAAATAAAATACATATTTCTGTGGGGAGCCCCTATAGCTCCCTGGAGCTATCGGGCTAATATACGATACATTGGACCAGGGCTTTAGTCAATGGAATTCTGCCTACCGGGAACCACGAGCCAGAACCTGGCCCCCCCCCCCCCTCTGAGAGGCTCAGGGAGCAGTGGCCCTGGAAAATCTTGTGGTTGGGGGTTTACTTTAACTGCTATCAACATGAGTTAGGCACCCAGAAAGGTAGATGTAACAATACAGACCCCACAAGGTAAGAAAAATGCAAACAAAAGCCAAACAGAGAGGTAGAACTCCCTCCATTCCCAAGGAAACAAGCAAACATCACACCACACCAACGCGTCGCTTGTCCGTGCAGCCTTTTCCCCCTTCCCATCTCCCGTAAAGGTATTCTTTATTCCGACTTTTACCCAGTTATTCATTCCTCCATCCTTACCCGTTGGCGGGATTGTTGGTCTTCTGTTACTGGTAACAAACTGCGTACTCTTAAGAGTAGTGTGTCCTCATGGCCGTCCTTCTACCACTGTAACCGGCGATGGGAAACAGCTCTGGCGAGGTTGCGTATTGGCCTCACGGTCATTTAATGGAGCACCGCCCTGCTCCTTATTGTCCAAATTGCATTGTCCCTCTTACGGTCATGCATATCGCATATCCTTGTTGAATGTCCTGACTTCCGGGAGTCTTGTTTTGCGATCATCCCTCGATAATTCTTGGTGAATCGGATACTTTTGATATCGTTCGCCTTATGCGTTTCTGTTCTCGTATTGGCATCCTTGGTGATATTTAGCGCCCTCTGTTTATTCTGCACATTTGATAGTGCTACACAGCTTTTCCGGTTTGGTGCCTTTTTTTTTATAATTACTTACTTACTTTCCCCCCTTCCCAGACCCACCGTGCCTACTACCCAACCTCAGTTCATTGGCTAAAGCAATCCAGGGTGGACGTCATCTTTGGCTTCGGTGTCGAAGCAGAGTTTACCTATGTGGTGTCTTCTGTGGTGTCGGTGTGTGTGGTGGCCAGGTGTCCTCAAGAGTACCGGGGCTGCATGTGCTTAGGGGCATTCTTCCCCAAGTGCCCTGTGAGTACTACCCTTGTGTGTTAGGGGTTTCTTCCCTGGTGCGTTCGGGAACCAATTCCGTAGGGGTGTTTGCTGCTTGGCACTTACTCTGCCCTTGGAGCTAGCTGAGGTTTCGTGACCCATGTTTGGCCTTGGGTAGGGATTGGTATCGTGCCAGTTGGGGCATCAAGGTGTTGTGCAACCTGCCCACCTTTGCGTCGGCCAGTTCCTGTTTCCTCTGGGGACGTTGTACTTTTGCAGGGTTTTTGTTTTCCTTGCCTGGTGTGGCTATAGTTCCACTTATATGTTTGGCCCTCTGCTAGGTCCCCATGCTTCTATCCTTCACAGGGGTTTCAGAATTTTGATCCCCCCCCCCCTCCACCCTTGTTAACTTTGGGTCTTAACCAGTTAGCAACACCTTACCGGGCTTCCTGTAACAGTAAGCCTACGGGCCCTGGAAAACCCTGTCGGGGCTCGGTGGACCTATGGATGCATCTTCCAAGTTCCAGCTCATCTTATGCAAGTTTGCAGGTTGCTGTGTGCCCTTGTCTCAGGGTGATAGTCACTGTTTTTGCCTCTGTCATGCTGCCTGTAGGGTCACCGACAACCTTTGACCCGGAGTCTTGCGAGTTGTGGTCTCTGCATGTTCTCCAGTTACCCATTCTGATTACATGTATATTGATAAGCGGGTACAGGCAGCAGTCGTGTTGCATTCTAGGTTAGGTTGCTGCAACACACTAGGTTGGGTACCAACTCGTATGCCCTGAGGCTGCCCCATTTTGGTTAGGAGTTGTTCGCCCTTCGCCATTCCCCCCCCCTCCCCCTCCTGTTCCCTACTCCAGAACGTCAGGGCGGGGTTTAGTTTATGATACTCGGGCGGCTTCGGGGGCTGCCCCATTCGGGTTGGGGACAAGGGCATTCGAGCCAGCATATTCCCACATTTGCTGGCATGATTTCGGCTCTCTTGCATCAGCCGTGTCTCCTTTTGTCATTTTCTTTTCTGTAGGTCGCTTCTCCGCCAGGGTGATGCTGCAGTTTGTTTGTGCCCTGCTTTCTGGAGGAGTCTCCCAGGTTGTCTGCAGGGTTCTTCAGTCTAGCCAGCCTGAGGTCAATCTTTGTGCCCACGATGTTCAAATGTTTGTTGCCCTGGCTGCCGTCTTTGCTGATGTCTTGGGCTGTTATTCAGGCGAGGGGATTTTGGAGGTCGTGCAGGGTCCTGGCCGCCCGATTTTTTGTTCATATTCCTGGTCCTGGGCATTCATGTGTGACTTTGGGTCACAGGTTGCAGCCAGTTGTCTCGCTTTCGAGTTAAAGAGCATGTGACGACCACCTCCGGGGTGTGCCCCTCTTTTACTTATCCTTGGTTATGTAGCTCCAATGAGCCATAGGGGTTCCCCACAGAAAACCAGCGTTGAATGTAATGAAACGCCATTTTCTGGGTGAGCCCTGGAGGCTCCCTGGCACCCTCTCTCCCTCCCTCTGGTCGGCAGTTTCTTTCTGCTTTTGATGCTTAGCCTCCAAACTGAGGTTGGGTAGCCAGCACGGTGGTCCGGGGCTCCCTCCTCCCCCTACCCTGGGGGGAGCTGTGCAGACAAGCGATGCGATGGCGTAGTGTGATGTTTGCTCGTTTTCTTGAGAATTGAGAGAGTTCTACCTCTGTTTGGCTTTCGTTCGCATTTTTCTTACATGTGGGGTCTGTTTTGTTATGCCTATCTTACTGGGTGCTTAACCCAGGTCGATGGCACATAAGGTAAACCCCCAACCACAGGAAGGTTTTCCAGGGCCATTGCTCCCTGCACCTCTCTGAGGAAGCCAGGTTCTGGCTCGTGGTTCCCGGTAGGCAGAACTCCATTGACAAAAGCCCTCTTGAGGTTATCTTGAGATGATTTCAGGGCTTAGTGTCCCCGTGGCCCGGTCCTCGACCAGGCCTCCTTTTTGTTACACACCCCCAGGAAGCAGCCCGTAGCAGCTGTCTAACTCCCAGGTACCTATTTACTGCTAGGTAACAGGGGCATCAGGGTGAAAGAAACATTTTGCCCATTTGTTTCTGCCTCCACAGGGAATCGAACCCGGAACCTCAGGACTACGAATCCGAAACGCTGTCCACCCAGCTGTCAGGCGCCAATGTATCGCATATCAGCCCGATAGCTCCAGGGACCCTCTGGGGCTCACCCAGAGAATGGCGTTTCATTACATTCAATGCTGGTTTTTTGTGTTTCTATGCTATAGCCTCCTTGATGGCTCCCATTTGTGCGTTTAAGTACCTAAGTGTAGTTACAGGATGGAGAGCTACACTCGTGGTGTCCCATCTTTCCAGTACTCTGTCATATGATGCTTGGAAACAACTAACAGTTTTGGCCTCCACCACCTTCTCACTTAGCTTGATCCAACCATCTACCACTCTGGAAAAGAAAACTTTCTAATATTTGTTTGGCACCTTTGTTTCCTTAGCTTGAATCTGTGTTGTCTTGTTCGTTAATTTGCTAGTTTCAGGAATTCCTCTTTGTCAATTTGGTTGATTCCTGTTAGTATTTTGTAAGTGGTGATCATATCGTCTCTTTTTCTACTATCTACTATCTTCTATCTTTGGTCTGTTTAACACCTGTAGTCTCTCCTCGTAAGTCATTTGTCAGTTCCGGAAGCCATTTTGTAGTGTGCCATTGAACCTTTTCCAGTTTATTTATGTGCTTCTTGAGATTTGGGCACCATACAACTGCTGCATATACCAGTTTTGGTCTCACAAAAGTTGTGACTCACAAACAGTTTCTTTAGTATTTCACCATCCATATAATTAAAAGCAAGTCTGAAGTTGGAAAGCGACGCATGCGCTCCTCTCGCAATGTTCTTTGTGTTTTCCTCTGGCGACAGCTTACTATCCAAAACCACCCTTAGGTCTCGTTCTTTATTAGAGTTCTGTAATTCTTTTCTACATAATTTGTAAGTTGTGTATGGTCTATTTTCTCTGATTCCACATTCCATAACATGTAATTTATTCACATTGAATTCCATTTGCCACTTGACGCTCCAAGCACTTGTTTTATCTAGATCGATTTGAAAGGCATTACAATCATCTGCGTCTCCTATCTTCCTCAGTATCTTAGCATCATCTGCAAACATGCTCACATAATTCTGTATTCCTTCTGGTAGATGTGGGCGTGTGTGTATATTTTTGTAAATACAAGCTTTGTTCTGATAATTCTTTACTTGCCCAAAACACTAAGTGTGTTAGTGGCTGTGTGAGAATGTACCATATAATCAAGAGCTGTACTAACACAATCTATTGTGCCATGCTTGCATATATATAGTGGTTAGTGGCTGTGTGAGAATGTACCATATAATCAAGATCTGTACTAGCACACTCCATTGTGCCTTGCATATACTGTGTAATTACCTAAGTGTAGTTACAGGATGAGAGCTACGCTCGTGGTGTCCCGTTTTCCCAGCACTCTTTGTCATATAACGCTTTGAATATGTATGTGTGTGTGTGTGTTTCTTTATGTGCAATTATGTCTTAATCAGATTAGAAAAGTGTTGTACAGTATTTTTCTTCCACTCATATTGGTCCTTAGCTAATAAGAGTAAAGCATACAACTGTTTGCCACATCCATCTAAATACTAAAAGATGGAAACCTTTAGGTTTGGTTGTGTAATTGATATTTTAATGATAAACAGAGTGAAATCAAAGGGCACTACACAGTATGTCTTCTAAAACATTTGTTACTACAGTCTTCCCCCAGGTCACCAAAAACAGTAGGTTCTGCACTTGTTATTCTTGTTAAACATAATTATGTATATATCTGGTTTGTTTTCTGCCACACAGTAAATACTATAGGTGGGAAATATGTGTATACAGTATTTAGACATTGTACTTACCAAGTTGTAGAGATCCTGTTGCTCCACAGAACACAGACTGCACATGATTTATACGCAACTCTTCTAATCTATTTAATCATACTTCTAATCTACTTAACAATCTTTAATCTTGCTGAGGTCTAGAATCTCCTGCTTTCCTGCAGCTGACCAACATCTTATGTCTTAGTGCAGTTTAACCCTTATTTAGTTATCAGACTGGTCCAGCCAACTGCATCTTAATCTTCCAATCACACTTTTCTCTTTTCCAGTCGGCAGAAGAGGTACCTCCATTACTGCATGTTGTACCTTACTCCTGCAACCAGCTAACCATCTTTTATAGAGAAATAAAACAAAATGTTTAATTAATCACTGCAGTCCATGACAAATTCATGTGTGTGAATTTGCATGTTATCCTTTGTGATAATTAATTATTTTGGTTAGTACCCATTTGATAAACGATTAAATATAATTTTAAGTAAATAATTGTACAAATTTTTACACTAAGTATAATTATGCAATTAAATTTTGTATGATAAATACAGAACTAAACATGTGCTTACTGAACATAAGCTATATTTAACATTTGGTTTTTGGTTTTGTGTGTTCAGTAGCCGTTTGTCAGATTTCGCTAAAGTGATTATCAGAAGTGGTACTACAAACCTAACCAGTTTTCATTGAGTGAAGCCTTGTGTTGCCTGTGTTAATAAACATCAACAACATGTAGCTACTAATCTTCTATATACTGTGTATATATTTTGTGTGTGTATGTTGTGCATGTTAGACTGAGAGAAAGTAACTGTGAGTGAATGTATGTATTCACTAGATGCAGGGTCAAGCTTTAGCTTCTAAGCCCCTCTGTTCCATTTCTCAAATGGTAAATGCATCTCAAATGGTAAATGCAGTGATTCTCTTCCTGCATGTAACTTGTCATATTTGCCATTTACGCTTTGTATAGAGGTTGCATAATCAACGTTTGCCTTTAAATTAGTCTAGTCACTTATTATTCAAATGTATATCCTGACATCTGACTCATTTGGATCTTCAATTTACATTGATGTACCTGAACTCTCATTTCCCTATCTCCTATTATACTTTCCTCCTCTTAGTGCAACCTGACTCCCATTTCTCCATGTCCTAGTATCACTATTGCCAGTAGAGGTCCTATGAAACATAATCCACATCACCCAGGTCATTTTGCTCACGTATTTGTCGTGAATCCTATTATACACGTTATCACAGCTGCTATCCACCCCCCATTCCTGCTCCTCCCAACATGCCCCTCCATCTAAAACTATTGACAAGATCTCAAGCAACCTTGGGGCCACAAACCTTACATACCCTATACCACTTCTGCCTCCCCTTCTTCCAAAGAATAAGAAATCTACTGTCTCTGACCCTTCTATCACACCCATCTTTGTTGCTTTGCCTCGTCACATGAACATAATGGCATCCAGAATTCCTGGAATATGTAGTGATGCAAGAATATAATCCCCAAAAATTACAGATATTATAAATAAGAATTGTGGGATGTGTTTTAACTTTACAGTCTGCTAGGAATGCAGTAGACTCTGGGATGATTTAATGTGTGGCAGACCATGTACAGTACTGTTGTAATTCACTCGCACTTGAAGACTTAATATAAAAGTGCTTTCTAGTAATTACCTAAGTGTAGTTACAGAATGAGAGCTATGCTCATGGTGTCCTGTCTTCCCAGTACTCTTTGTTGTATAACACTTTGAAACTACTGACGATTTTGACTTTCACCACCTTCTCAATACGCTTGTTCCGACTGTCTACCACTCTGCAAAAGAAAGCTTTCTAATGTTTTTTCGGCACACATTAATGACCTTTGTTTCCTTAGCTTGAATCTGTGTCCTCTTGTTCGTGATATTGCTGGTTTAAGGAATTCCTCTTTGTCAGTTTGGTCGATTCCTGTTAGAATTTTGTATGTGGTGACCATATCACCTCTTTTCCTTCTATCTTCTACCTTTGACATGGTTAATGTCTGTAGTCTCTCCTCGTAACTCTTGTTTTTCATTTCCGGAAATCATTTTATTGCATGCCGCTTCACCTCCTGTTTGCTACGCTTTTACCACCAAACCTGTATTCTCCCATACTGTACAAGTCAAGGGCTGGACAGTATGTTGATGGCCTTGTATTCAAGGCTCCCGAAGGCTGTCTGGAGGTTTGCGTGTCCTGCAGATGTTATTTTACTAATATACACCTCCAGCATCTGATTTGGGGTTATGTTGACCCCAGGGTCTCTCTATTTTAGATGGAGAATTTATTCCCCCTTATTTCATATGGCTCACTGTAACTTACTCATGCTCTCATTTTTCATAATACTGTATTGTATAGTAATTCTCAGGGTAGATTTCCAGTAGGCATCTATCAGATCATCTACAAAGACTGGCTAGATCCTCAAGCATTCTCACAGTCTGCAAATGTAAATATAAATAAGTTTTTTTTCTGTCAAGTCATGCACATAAATTTGAAACAAGCTAGGTGTTAACACTGATCCTAGTTGTACCTTGCTTGTGACCTCTCGTCCCTCAATTAGAGCCTTTGCTTACTCTCCAGGAGATGCTCTTTAATCCATCCAAGTGCTATCTTCGTCTTTTAGCTGGGCTTTGTATATAACTGTGGAAGTACCACTGTCATCTTGTCCTCTATTGCTACAATACTTGAGATGTAGTTCTATGGATTAGCTACCTGTTTACACGAGTACAATATTTTCTTAAACATCTAATGCAATTTCAATAGCAATGCATCTCCTTCTACACCCCTGTTTTTTCTATCTATTCTGATCACTTGGTAGCCTCATTAGACTACATTTCTTATAATTCATGTAAGTTTTGTTTATGTAACTTAAATAATTTTGTCTCTTTACTGGTATAGTTACAGGATGAGCATTAAAATTGTAGCGTGACATCTTCCTTATAATCTTTTATTATATATTAAGTTTCGAAGCTGCCAATGGGGTTATCATACACTCCTCTCACTATGTCTATTCCATTCATTTATGAATCTGTTTTCAAAAGAGAATTTGTGTAAGTTTTTTCAACATCTTTGTTTTCATAGTTTGTATTTATGTACAGTACTCTTTTTCACAATGTTGTGGGTGTTTAAATGTCTTACCAATTTTGTAAATTCCCATATCATAATTTGATGTGGTGATTATAGTACCGTTTTCTGGGCTGCTCCCTCTGTAATTCCCCAGGTCTTGCAACACTGGCATCCCAGTCTTCCCCACAATACTCAGTACTAAGCTCCTATGACAGTGTCAGTCAAAACTGACAGAACCAAAACAGAAAACAGAACCAAAACTGACAAATGACTAATTCCCCCATATTCTCCCACCCTTAATCAGGTGACTGCCCAGGGTGTTTGTCTCTCCTTTGGGTAGATTCCTTTTGTGGTGACACTGTTTAGTCTGGCAGGTTTGCCTGTTGTCTCTTTTGACCAGGATAGTACAAAAAGTATCTGTTTTGCTTAGTTCCTCAATCATTTAGAGATGTTTAGTGTATTGTGATGCTGATCAGCTTTTTGGGCAGTTCATCTTAGTAGTGGGTTGATTTTTGGTTGCCAACCACTTTGCTAGCTCATCGAGAGGAGAGTAGATGTTGGTATTTGGTCTGGGTGGGCCAAGATTGTCACAGGAGCATGATGTTTTGGGGGTGACCCTAGGGTGCCACCCAGAAATGGGCATTTCATTTATACCTGATTTTTTTTTATTGTCTTCTAATTTTGCCAAAATTAATACTTCCAATCATTTCTCATTGTACTTATTTTTGTATAAGGGAGTAATTTATTAGCATATCTTTGAAGCATATATATTTTGTCTATATGTTTCTTGAGGTATGGACATCTAATAATTCCTGCATATTCTAACTTGGGTCTCATGTATGTCATGAAAATTATATTAAGCCTTTCTCCATCCATGTGTATGTGCTTGTGTGAGAAAATGAGTGAGATGGTGAGTGCGTGAATTTAAAACAGTGACCGAATAGATAAAAGAAGAGCTAGTGATGGGGGTATGTAATTTTCTCCTTGCTTGGTGTGCATTTTTATGTATATCTGTTTATATTTTGTTTTGTGTATATAAAAGGTAAATGTACATTCTAAGACAGTCTAAGAAAGAAGAGGCTATATAATGTTTCCCAATGAAATCTGTGTCATATTACTTTCTTTTACGGTTTTTCTCCCCCAGCACTGCAGACTTGCTGAGTTTAGCATGGATTCCTGGGTCATTTGTGCTTCTTTTGAATACCTTGTTGGTTCAGATAACTTTTTATATCTAAAGAATGTACAAATATTTTTTATGGACTTTTGCTTTCCCTTGTAGTACTTTAATCAAGATTCTTGTTACTTTTTATATGATTCTGAAGCTTAGGTTTGATGATTTTTGCAGTAGGTCTATTGGAAAATATTTTAGAAAATGGCATGATGCAGCATTATATGGTAAAAGTAAGGGCTTGTGATATATTTTAAGAAGCATGGAATGGTCCCCAGTGTGCACCAGCTTTGCATAGTATCAATGTTATTTTGCACAATTAGCCTTTGGGGAAGACTAGGCAAAATTTCAGGGTGTTAGAAATGAACTTTCTGAACACAGTATTTTCAAGCATAAAGTGCATTTAGCTGGAAATCCCCCATCCCCCATAATAGCTAGAAACTGCCAACATTTATAACTATATGGTTTAATATTTTTTGGTAAATTAATTTTATTTTGCCATTTTGTCGTGAAGGGCTTTTCTTCAAAACATTATTTGCAAAAGTAGTGTTACTGAACATGAGACAATCTTGAAGCAAGATCATCATTCTTAGCAGATTTTATACTCCATATTAATTTATTTTGAGGCATGCTTGAATTCTTAATAAGAAATAGCCACTCTTTTTGCAAGATATTCATATACAGTACTGTTCAATATTCTTAGGTATAGAATAAGGAAAATGTTGTGTGTGGATACTGGGAAGCTGTGTGTGTACATATTAAATATAAAAATACAGTATACAGAAATGCAGCTGGCTTTCTCAGTTTATGGTTAACATAGATAGATAACTATTCTTGTCGAAAGATCTTAACGACAACAATTATGGAGATACACTGTATGTACAAGTACTAATAAGACATCCAAATAAGATGGACTGTGTAATTTTGCTTAAGAAGAGTAACACACCTCTGCATAATTTATATACAGAACTCCCTCAAAAATCTAGATGTCTATATTAAAAAAAAAAAAATCTACCCACTGGATCTCTGCTCTGAAATTTGGATTTGTTCAGTTAAAAATCCAGATTTTGCTGGAATATGTGGTGAAATCTGGATCGTCAGTTTATGTTAAATAACTGAACGTCAGTTTTATATGACAACTCCATGGTGCACATGGCAAAAATAATTTTACTTTCTAATACCGTATTATGAAAATATGTTCCCTGATCACAAACAAATTTACAACAAAAATGTTTATGTAGCTTACTTTGATTGTGGTGTAGAGGGAAAATCTCACAATGACATCACTGATTTACGAGCGCAGATGGATGAAATACTCCATCCAGGTTGCCCAGGCCAGACGGGTGGCGGGAGTTGCTGCAGATATGTATACTGATTTATTTCAGTATCATTGATTTGTTTTTCAGTTTTTTGCAGTTATGTTATGCAATAGTGTGTAATTTGCAAAATTTTGTAATTAAACATGCAGAACATAGATACACACAAATCCATTCATATCGCTAATATATGCATAATACTGCATTCTTTGGACAATAAAAGATACTGCTTTTCCTATCTGTACAGTATTCACATGATGTACATAACTATCTACATGTTTCTGCAATTGTTACGAATCACTAAACAATTATGGTGAGTGTGATAATCCCGTGACCATTAATCAAAGGTCAGCTTATCCCCCACATTTTGCACTAAGATGTAACAATACACACTGAATGTATTTTGTTGTTTATTTTTAATGTTTTACTGTTGGTTTTTTCAAGTTCAATGATGCATTGGGTTAATAATGTTATCTGTATCACAGAATGTGTAGAACATTGGTATGCAGAAATATTTGAGTAATATGCACACCACAGTATATTATTAAAACACTAAAACATGCTGTATTTGCTGTTATCACTCTGTATTCACATGTTATTTATAACTACTGTGCACGTTTATGCACTGTTGTGAACCAATTAAAACAAAATAGTGGATATTTTCTAATAAGTCATCTTCAACTGAAAATACTGTACCTATCTCTGCAAGATAAATATTTGTTGATGCAATCTTCCACCTGAGTATCCATGAAAATGTTGTACTATACTTGCATCTTAAATTTTCTTTATATTTTTGAGAAAGTAGTGTGATATAAACAAAAAATTCCACAAAAACCGAGAAAAGTCCGCAAAGCTTCTTACCATATGCAAAATTTTCCTTATGATATTTAAATGAATCAATTACTGTACTTAAATCATAAGTGCTGTGTAGAAAATTAAGAAGATTCATTGTTTTTCCAATGAAGCTTCTTTAGGAATAACAAGGACTGGATACATAGTGGATCTTCTGTAGCACCAGCCAGCAGTGTACCAGTGGACAAACAGCATGTCAAACAAACAAAATTATTGTCACTAAAGAGGCTTATTGCCAACCAACAGTTGGGTGATTGAGTAAGTAGTTTGGCAAGTGCAAAGATTGCTTCATTCAGATGAAAATATTTAGAAATAGCAGTAAAAGCAAGTTTTATACATCTAGGTTTTATTATATTAATATTAACTTATTTGAAATTCTTTGACAAATACCACACCTGGATGACAAGTGCGGCATTCAGTTACAGAACCATTCGGTAGCCAAATTGTCTTTTTAAACAATTCCTCTCTGTTTACCCTGTGCAATGAACGAATAATTGTATGAATAATAATTATATTTTGCATTAAGATTGAAGAATCGTTTATTTTGTAAAAATTTCGGTAAATGTTCCATCATTTTTACTGTTAATGATAAGAGGAAAGCATTTGCAGTATTATGTATTGCAGTATAAGCAGCTCTTAACTTACAAACAGGATACATTGCAAAAAGGCATTCTTAAGTCAGCTCCTTGTAACTTTGAACTCAATTCCCATAGGCACAATGCTATAATTGGGGATGTGTTCCTGGGTCAGAAAATATAAACTTATAAAACTTCTATTTTTGGGACAAATAATATTAAAAAATGCTGTCATTTGTT
Source organism: Procambarus clarkii (assembly GCF_040958095.1). Taxonomy (NCBI): domain Eukaryota; kingdom Metazoa; phylum Arthropoda; class Malacostraca; order Decapoda; family Cambaridae; genus Procambarus; species Procambarus clarkii. The sequence continues at coordinate 3,999,128 of NC_091231.1, forward strand.
TACCTCGATTATTTAGTTACCCTGTTTGCCTGATTTAATACTTTATGAAGAGTGAAGGTTTACTACAGGTGGTGATGGTAAGAGGTGATGATTTATGGGTTCTGCAGCACCACCAACATAACTTATCTTATCAGCCAATATTAAGGCAGTTTTTCTCAATAAACAACTGATTTGGTGCATATCTTGAGCATTAGTAGCATTATAATTTCACAGTATCTGTGGTGTAGTGGTAAGACACTCGCCTGGCGTTCCGCGAGTGCTTTGTCATGGGTTCGTATCCGGGCCGGGGTGGATTTACTGGGCGCAAATCCTTAACTGTAGCCTCTGTTTAATGCAACAGTATAATGTGTACTTGGTTGTAACAACGATTCTTCGCGGCGGGGATCGTATTCCAGGGGCCTGCCTGAAATGCTATGCGTACTAGTGGCTGTACAAGACTGTAACAACTCTTGTATATATCTCAAAAAAAAAAAAAAAATAATGTGGAGACTTCAGAATTTGATCATATACAACAGAGGCATAAGAGGTTAAAATGAAAATTTGGGAGACCATTGTAAGTCGGGGGACCCTAACAAACGTAGGAAATATATGGTATGAAAGTAATGTTATGATATGATGCTGTATAGTACAGTATCCACTGTCATTGCCATTTCTAAAAATGTAATGTAATCAGTAAAGATGTTTCTTTGCACATGTATCAGCTAACCCACTCACTGAATGATTGGTTGGTGATGAACCTCTGTAGCAGCAATTGTTGTTAGTCTGTGTTGTTGTTTCCCTCCGTCACACCACTGGCTGACCCGCTCTGTAATCACTCCCTGCTGTTCCGGAAAAAGTCACTTTGGAAAATGTGGAATAAATTGAGATGCCAGCTCTTTACAGTACTTCAGTATTTTGCCATCACTTCTTCATTCTATTCCGTGCCTTGGAGTTATATACTATTACAACTGTTGAATGTTTTATGTTGATTTGTATTCCTTATATTAATTTGTTTTTCTGTTTTCAAAATTTACTAATTTGATTTTTTAAACACTAAATCTTTTTTTATAAGTGTAGTGTTAATGTTAAATACTTTCATCTTAATACTCTAGCACATGTTCATTGTCTTAAATTTGAGTTTAGTTACCTTGTGAGTTAACTAGATTCTTACAAAATATTAATATGGTGTCTGTACAATTAAGGCCCATGTAGAATAGCTTTTCAGTTATTTTGATCATATATTTTGTAAGTAATGTTCTGTACTGCGCAGTTAAATTTATGATAATCTCCTTTAAAGAAGTACTTAATGTTATGTTTAATGAGGATAACCTTTTTTCTTCAGAATACTTCCAACAAACTAGAGCTAGCCCTTGATGAAGATTCTATTTTCTACAAGCTTGGCAGTTCTGGACTCATCTCCTTCTCAGATTTTATCTTTCTGCTTACTGTCCTGTCAAGTAAGTGGAAAATACACTAATCTATTGGAAGGTCTTTTGTAATTGTATCTGGCTCCTGCTCCCAGTAGTGTGAGATGGTCACATATGCCTGGCGAATTGAGTTGATATTGGTCCTGAAATGCCATTGCATAAGCTCTAGGAAGCCACTGACTGGCCCCCATAATGGTAAGTTTTATTACACTTAAACTATTCTTCTACATACTGTATAATCAAATCCACAGGAGCTGTGATGAGGGTTCGAAACTATGCGCAGGGTATTCCCAGATGCACGCTCTAGTCGACTAGAGCATGCATCTGGGAACACCCAGCGCATAGCTTCAAACCCTAACCCCTTGGCTCCTGTGGATTTGTTCGATATATCACAATAATGTGATTTCTCTGTGTATACTGTATAAAAGTAAAATTTATTTGCACCCTAACAATCTGTATTTTGTTGATTTTCCTTTAGCTTTGATGATATAAAGTGTTTCCTGTAGCATTTTCTTCACCCTTAATATGAAAGGTATGTAAATATTTACTGGTAATAATTTATTAGGTAAAAGAGAGAGACCCCAGAGAGTGGTGTGGGGTGAAAATGAGAGGGAAAGGATTCCAGGAATCAGAAAATCTATCTTTCAGATTAAATAAATTCCACTTTCAGTGAAGGGATTCATTTAATGATTTGTTTGTTCAAGGAGAGTGTTTGGTTGTACAGGTACATGTTGTATGCCTCCACTAAACATAATAAACCTAAACATAAGTGTTGCAGGCTGCTCTAGATACTTCTATGGGTTACAATAATAGGTTTTCAAGCATTTTTACAGAATTTTTTGATTGCAGCTACCATGTTGAATAAACTGCTGCTCTTTATTCCAGCATCTCGTCGTCACTTTGAAATAGCTTTTCGTATGTTTGATTTGAATGGTGATGGAGATGTGGATTATGAGGAATTTGATAAAGTTGCAACATTAATTCGCAATCAGACAAGCATTGGAGCACGTCATCGAGATCATGCCAATACTGGAAATACATTTAAAGTTAGTCCTAATGATATGTAAATTAAAATGTGATCAGATATAGTAATTTACTTTGATAGAGCTCATTAATTTGATAAACATGAAATACAATCTTCAGATAAGGATTACTTAATGTATTGTGGATATCAGTTTCCAATTTAAAATAAGAATCGACTGAATATAAACGTTTAAATTTCCATGCATTGCAAACTATAACAATTACATTTTTGGATATTGTTCTTTTAATTTCAGGGTGTGAATTCTGCCCTCAGTACCTACTTCTTTGGCCAGACACTAAGGGAAAAGCTAACTATTGAGAAATTTCTGTTCTTTCAGCAGCAGCTACAACAAGAAATTCTCAGTTTAGAGGTTGGTAGACTTCAGTCTGTGCTTGAATCTGTATATGTACTTCATTTTTGTGCAATCTAACCTCAGATATCCAGACAAGATCTAGGTCAAATCGTGCCCGAATTTTGAATGCTGTGCAGACTTTGAAACACTTATCTTTATATCTACCTATAAACATATTGCATCGCTTTATCAATGTTTTAATTGAGTTTATCCAAAGTGATTTTGCCGAAGAGCCCCAGAGGACAGGCTAGATTCTAAAGATAATTTTTATAATGGAGGAATTCAGTGGTAGTGTGTTTACCATAACAGCAGGAAAGAAGTGGCCAAAACAAATTTATTCAGCAGGGCACGAGGAAAGCTTCGGAAAAGAAATTAAAGACATGAACTGTGTACAAATGAAGACCTAATCCTAGAGCCTGTAAAAACACTTAGATCAGGAGTGTGAGAAAAAACACAAAAGATTTTAAAAGTAATGATTTAATATTCACCACAACCAATAATACTTCTGTAAGATCTTTCCAGTCTCCCTCTCTTCACTTTGATATGGCAAAAATGAAGAGAGGGAGACTGAAAGATCTTACAGAAGTTATCAACAAAATCTGGGCTACTCGGGCAAACAGGTAATTAATTATGAAAAGAAGGCACCAAGCCGGGGATGCTATTGGATTGAGATTTCTCAAGTGTTCTTTATGCATCATTATGACCTGGTAGAGAAAAATTGAAAATATAATTCCAGTACAGATACAGATTATTGACCTTTTTCTGGGGGCAGTAAGTTTCTTGCCTTAGAGAGCAACTGACTTGCTTTGAAGAGTGATTTTCAATTTAAAACAATATTTTTGTTTATCCTGAGAAATGATGTCCAGGGCAAGCCTCTCTCTTGATCAGCTACAATAAAAACATAGTATTTAATATAAATGGTGCACGTGCCAGCTTTCTAGTCATTACAAAGATTTACTTTTTGCCAAACTTTGACAGTCGTCTGAATTTGACAAGTTTTTAAAAAATATCAAAATTTTAGATGGTTTCAACCTTTGGATGACTGGATTTTCAAACTTTGACTGCATGCGGTATTTTTGCCATCACGAGCAAAATAAATAGATTTTGTATGAACATTCAAATAATGAGAATGAAGTGTAATACAGTTTAGTAGACTGTATTATCATTCTTTCTTGGATCAGTAGTAGGAGACAGTGCTTACCTATTAGTTACTATGAGGGAGTGAGATCTAGCTCTTTAACCCTGCCCCCAACCTGTTTATACCTGGCTCACTAATTACCTCTCAACATTAAAATTTTGCCCACCCTCCAGCATGGGTGGGCATCCTGACATGCGGGGTCAGGATGCCACATGGGGTATACAGAGAATGGGAAAACGCTGGTGCTCATTTTAAAACAAGTCTCGTAGTATTCGGATAATAAATGGAATTTTTACAAATTGTTAAATTATTGACACTGTTTGCGTCATGCCGCATACTCCATATTTTGGTTTCATATTGGAATATATGTGATCGGACAGCGAAAGTGTTAAATGGTTAAATGACTTTCCTATGTTTGCTAATTTCCCATGTACCACTGATATACTGTTCACATGAACTTCTGGTGTTAGTGTTGAGATTATGTCTACTCTCAGGTCTTTTTCTCTTATTGTTTCTTGTAATTTCCTTTCCCTTATGGCATAGTTAAATACAAATCTCCTATCTCCCTTTCCCATTTTCATAACTTGGATTGAATTCCAGCAGCCATTTATCTATCCACTCTCCTTATAGCACCCTACAGTCCTCTTCAATTCATACTTTGCACCATCTGCAAACATCGACATGTACAAACTCGCTGCCTCCGTGAGGTCATTTACATAAATTAAAGAGAGCAATGGTCTTATAACAGAGTCCTGTAGAACATAACTTTCCACTCCTCTCCAGCCTTACATATCCTCTCTGACTATGACCCTTTGTTTCCTGTTCATCAAGTACTCCTGTATCTAGTCCAGTGCCTATCTTGTAGCCCCCTTGTCTCCCCATCCTGTGTATTAGTCTTTTGTGAGGAACTGTCTGCCAAAAGCTTTTTGGCAGTCTAAAAAGATGCAGTCTACCCATCCTTCCTTCTCTTGTCTTATTTTGGTGACCCTCTCATACAATTCAATAAAGTTTAAGCCTAATTTTTTTCCTCCGATAGAATAATGCACTTCATTTATATTTATAATATATTTATATAAATATTATTGTGTCCATATTGTGTTTGAGAATATAATGTGATGTGAATTTTTTATTTGTCAGTTTCGTCGAAAAGGTCCAAATGAAGAAGGTTTGATATTAGAAGCCGACTTTGCTGAGCTACTGTTAGCATATGGCGGCTATCCACCAAATAAGAAGGCACGAATGCTGAAAAGGGTAAAAAAAGCATTTAAGGTACTGTAAAATACAAACTTTAATATCATTATATAAAGTATGATAAAAATGTTTGATATAATAAACAGTATTACAAAAGTAATCAGGGTTACAAAAGTGCTGCAATAAGTTTAACCGTTCGTGCCGCATTTTATGACAAGAGCTTTACTAAGACATTAAGGATAGTTAAAGCAAATTTATGCTCATATATAATCCCTAGGCAGCAAGCACTTGATCCAAAACAAAACTTAGTTTTCCAGCAAGTTGAAGTATGGAATGTACTTCAGTAAAGGTTATTAAAAGCTGGAAAAACGCACACTTTCTCTTGGTCAGATATGACTGAGAAGGAATTAATCAATGTTTATCTAAATAAAGTAATGCAGAAGTGCCAAGAGGTTAGGAATACCTTGCAGAGACAATGTATTTCAATCAACAGAGGCTCCCAAATTCTGTATTATTTTATATCACTAATTGAGATACCCAATGGTTTTACACAATTTTTTTTTGTTTGAAGTTATTCACATTCAGTTGGCCCCCTTAGGTATGATCCAGTCTTCTGGACAGGATTGTGACAGTCGCAGTACTGACATTGCATGATCATAAAAGATGTTAGGGGGTCATAGTATGAATTCTCCCTTGGGATCACATGAGATTGCCATATGAGTCCTGTAACTAACTGTACACTTCATGTAGAGAAAATTTTTATGGTATAATTGCATGACTGGATAATGATGCAGAATCAATTTTAAAATCTCGATCCAACTGCGTGTGTTTGTGCATGTGTATACATTTACCAGTGTATTCTTTGTTTATTTACATGGTCTTTCAGACTTGTAAAAAGTGTATGGAAAAATTATCAGTGACTTCAGTTGGGGGTTCACACCTTTGCTCTGTATGGTCACTTCAGTCAGTGTTGTTTCCGGTAGCAGAAGGTTGCTAGTCTATGGGTTTGAACCCAACTGTAAGGTCATTAAATATTTTTACCTGCACAATCGTTCATGTACTGTACGTACTCGTATATCCATATGAAGACTTACATTTTCAGGGCGAAACCTCTCAAGGCATTAGCCGTGATGACTACTTGAACTTCTTCCACTTTCTGAATAACATCAATGATGTGGATACAGCCTTGACGTTCTACCATATTGCTGGAGCTTCTATTGATCCAGGTAGATAATTGAATGTGTCCTATTTGCTTATATAAATATCTTTTATGCACATTTTTTTTGTGAATTTCTTTACTAGTAATAAGTTCTATTGCAGCATTGGGGGATTTTGCTTGCCAAGCATTTGCTTCTGTTCCATACATGTTTTCAGTACAAGGCACTGTGTGTTTTGCAGAAGCCAGATCACTAAGTAGAGTTTTTAAAAATAAGTTTCAAGTTCATGTTCAAGTGAACTTAATAATAGAATGTAGTTTATGTGTGGGTCAGATTCCCCATATGGCTGCCTTCCTCAAGGAAGAGGAATTTGGCTTGGGAACAAGGTGTCAAAATCGTTTAACAACTAGAGCTTGTTCAGAGCTCTGACTCTTACTCTCTTTAAGAGATACTGAACCAGATTTTTTGGGAAGTATGCTGACTATTTTTCTGTATAAAATAAGAGTTTCCAACAGTGGGTGATTTGTTATATATTTATATGTACTGTATATAGAAGAGTTCTTACATTTTTGCAAAGCCACTAACACGCATAGCATTTTAGGCAGATCCTTAACCTTAATTTTCCCTGGAAAACAACTTACCAAATTGTTTAACAACCAGGTACCCATTCACTGCTGGGTGAACAGTGTACAGTTAAGAGATGGCATGTCATTCCTCCAATATGTTCCAGTTTCCAGAACAACCTCTTATGTGAAACTGTCGAAAGCATGACATTTACTTGGACCTTACATTTTTAGGTCCAGGTAAATGCATTCAACCTAACCATCTCTTTCCTGTAAAATCTCTGTGGCTCTATCCTAGGAACTAAGTAGATTTATTACACAGGATCTTCCTGATTGAAAATCATACTATCTGTCTGTCTGTTATATAATTTCTCTCCAGGTATTCTACCCATTTGGTTTAATGATTTTTTCTAATATTTTGTCTGTTACACTTGTCAACGATACAGGTCTGTAATTAAGACGGTAGTCGTTGACCAGACCACACACTAGAAGGTGGAGGGACAATCGACTTGAGAATGGTTTAGGACGGACCGAAACGTCGTCGTCCTTTCACCTTCTAGTGTGTGGTCTTGTCAACATTCTTTAGCCACGTTATTGTGACTCATCGCCAGCATAAGAGGGTAGTCGCTGCTGGAACTTTTGTAGAGGAACTATGTTAGCCTTTTTCTATATATCTGCCAAAGGAAAATCATTAAATATGTGATTGGAGCAATCTTAAGAGAGTTACCATTCATACTTAACATTTCCTATGCTCTATGGGCTGATTTCACTGAGCAAAATTATAATTTCAACCTTTTATAAGAAAGGGAACTACCAAGAGAACTTGTGTGTAAAGAGAATTAACCACATCTAGCATATTTCCCATGCCCAAACCTTAAAATCTCATTTTCAAAGGAAAAATGGCACATGTTTTAGTGAACAAAAATCTCTGCCACTGAAAATAAAAAAGAATCATAGAATTTGGCTTTAAATATGCTTGGTGGCTTTTCCAAGGCCCCAACTATTTCTTGCAATGTTGCCTCCATCTGTGAACTCAGTCCCAACATCTTAAGCAAATCTACATTCCCTGCTTTAGCGAACTCTTGTTCGTCAAATCGGGTGAGTAAATCTAGCATGGAAAGTGTGTTCCAACTGGAGATTCCCCAAGTTGAGGTTTGTTGAATCTAAATTTCCTCTGTATTCAGATACAGTATACTGTACTGAACTTTTTTCCCTAGTACCTTATTTGGCTCTTCAGGCATACTGTATTTGAAAAGATCCTTGTTACACAGTTGCCTGAATATCAACATGCATGACTGTTCATGAGTCCTGCCTTTGATACAGTAGAATCTTATCTCAGAGAACAAGCAAATGCTATAGCTTAGATAAGACCATGATGAGCAGAGAAAGTCATGGAGCTAATGAAGTAGCTATCAGTTATTACTGTACAATAACAGTGATCCAGATATCTAATGTATTTTAGGATATACAGTAGAACCTCGAGTGATGACCGCCTCAATTGGCGAGCATTTTGGGTAATGAGCACCCAGATCGCCGATAATTCGTCTCGTATGGCGAGCGCTCGTTTGAGTAATGACAACGCCACATGGTGGGGTCGCACTGCTTCTTGCACATTCTCGGACACCTCCGACGATGCAAATAATTTTTTTTTTATTTTTGTATTTAAAGATGCTAATGATGTTGGGATATAAATGGGTGACTGCTGTGATGTTGCAAAGCATTGACTTTTATGTAGAAAGAAGAAATGATTTTTTTTTTGTAAAAAACAACAAATGTCAAAAAGATTCGTTCGGTGTTTGTCGGGTAGGCTGCTCCATTGAGACAAAAATGAAAAATACAAAACAAATGGAACACATTTGAAACAAAGAAAGATTGTCATTATGGAGCATCCTACCCGACAAACACTGAACGAACCTTTATGGCATTTGTCCGTTTTTCAAATTGTTTTATTTTTTTTATTTTTTTTTTTTTTTTTTTTTTTTTTTTTTTAAGAAACATGGAGCAGCCTACCTGCTGAGCACCGAACAAACCTTTTTGACCTTTGTTCTGTTTTAAAAAAAATTATTTTTATTTTATTAAAACATGGAGCAGCCTACCTGCCGAACACTGAACGAACCTTTTGCTATAAAAAAATGGGGAAAAAATTGAACAAATTTGAAGAAAGAAAAATATAAAGGTTTGTTCAGTGTATGTATGGTAGGCTGCTCCATTATTTGAAACATCGAATATCATATTTATATTTTTCGGTGTAGAACGGATTAATTTGATTTCCATTATTGTCGATGGGGAAATTTATTTTGTATGATGTCCGTTTCACGTGACGAGCACGGCGCCGGAACAGATTAAATTCATTATTCGAGGTTCCACTGTACCTCCATAAAAGTAGTATTTGAGTAGTTGTAAAGGCAAGATTTATAAAGTTGGTGCTTCTGCACAGATCTTTTGCAAAGCCAGTGAAGAATAAGAAGAGTTCATGACTCATTTTGTAACCATGGAAAATTCCAAAGGGTGAAGGATTTTATATCTTATCCATGGTTCATTCACCTTTATTGAGGTGTGTTGACTGCTGTCATTCAGAAAGCCAATTTTTTTATGTTACAATATGTCTAGATGGCTTAGTATTGTACTATCTACTTTCAGATTTGACTAATGTTTATTAAGTTGTCTCATCCCATCCTAGTTTAAATAAATGGAAATTTGTATAATTCTTTTAAAGTGTCATAAGTACAGTATTATAAATTTATAAGCAAGATGAATAGCATGTCTCTTCAAAAGAAGTCACAATGTAACTAAAATTAATACATTTTTCAGCCACTCTGAAACATGTAGCCAAGACTGTAGCACATGTTGATCTCTCGGACCATGTTGTCAACGTTGTCTTCACGCTTTTTGATGATAACAGTAAGTACATTAATTGACAGTACTGTAATTAATTGACAGTACTGTACTGTAATTTAATTGACATTACTGTAATTTGAAACTTTTGAATGAAGATGAATAAAGAAAAATGTTTCACATCTAAATATGTTTGCTATTGTGTATCATAGGTCCTAAAGATGCGTGTTTCAACTTTGAAGCAGTTTACAAAAAAAGTTGCAATCAAAATTGTTACATATAATCACTTCCTAGATCTGCTACCAAGGACGGCAAATACAAAAACTTGTAAAACGGATGCAAACTTAAACTGATACATCATACAGTATTATATGACCCAAAGCTTAAATTGATTAAAATTGAAGCATATAGCAAATTAGCAAAAGCATTTGTAAAGTGCAAGTATATATATATAAAATAAATGCCCCTTAAAAACTTAAAATAATATTAGCCTGTGAAACTGCTGACAGGTTATAAAGTTCAAAATTAATATATATTACTATTGTAAAGCATGTGTATCTTACAGCTACCATGTCATTTGGCCTTAGTGACATATATGAGCTATAGTCTGTTACGAGGTTTCCACATATTACCCCAGTTTGTTCAGCTGAACAGTATTTTGACACTTAGCACTGAGCTTGCTTCAATGACTTTAGCAAGTTCTTTCACAGATTAATTAATCCAAGTGAAAACAAATTTGTTGCCAGTTGTGCAAGAAGTGATCTATGCTAAACCCACACTTCAGACAAGAGAAGATTATGATGTTTTGATCCATTCTGAACAATTATGAAGTTAAACATGGTCTTGGATTAACAAAAACATTGTATATTTTCTATAATGTGTAATTACCCAAGTGTAGTCATAGGACGAGAACTACGCTCGTGGTGTCCCATCTTCCCAGCACACTGTCATGTAACGCTTTGATACTATTAACGGCTTTGGCCTCCAGCACCTTCTCACCTAACTTGTTCCAGTCGTCTACCACTCTGTTTGCGAAAGTGAATTTTCTTATATTTCTTGGGCGGCTTGGTTTAGTTAGTTTAAATCTTTGACCTCTTGTGCTTGAAGTTTCAGGTCTCAGGAATTCTTCCCAATCCGTTTTAGTATGGATGTTGATAAGTGTCCTAATGTGACTAAAAATTTTATGGGCACCTACTGTCTGTATAATTTGGAGTCCTATATTTTGTACTGATTCTAGGGGAGCCGGTCGGCCGAGCGGACAGCACACTGGACTTGTGATCCTGTGGTCCCGGGTTCGATCCCGGGCGCCGGCGAGAAACAATGGGCAGAGTTTCTTTCACCCTATGCCCCTGTTACCTAGCAGTAAAATAGGTACCTGGGTGTTAGTCAGCTGTCACGGGCTGCTTCCTGGGGGTGGAGGCCTGGTCGAGGACCGGGCCGCGGGGACACTAAAAAGCCCCGAAATCATCTCAAGATAACCTCAAGATAGGTTCTTTTGACCCCCCCTTGATATAAATTTTGGGTGCTAAAGTTATAATGTGTGATTGTTTATGGTTAACAGTGCTGTAACAATTCGTTTCTGCATTACAGTATTGTACTTAAATTTGTACCGTCAGGTTAAAACAAATTTGAATTATGGTAATTATTGTTTTTTATGTGGAGCTTGCTCTTGGCTATTAACTTAATATTTATTCATACTATATATTTCAGACAAATGTGCTTTAGTACCATACAGTGTAATGTATTACTATAAATATTTGTTGCTTTCCTGGTTGCAGTTTTGGGACGTTATTGCTGGAATTATTAGTTTGCATCTTGTCTGTAGTAACTCGTTAACTTTATCTAGCCATTGATGTTCACAAGATGGCGACACACACTATTGGACGAGTCTTAACATGGTTGTCCAGTACTAGGCTGATAGTAAATATTTATTGTTTTAGAACTGTGGTGTGAAAAGAGCAGTGAAAAATTAATGATGCAAGCTTAAAATATAGAATGAAGAAAGTGGTAGCAAAAATAAAAGGTGAAGACTTTCTAATTTAGGAAATTAGAGACAATAGACAGTGGCATATTAAGAGAATTTGCAGTACTGTACAGTAATAATGAAAGGTAGAGAGGTTTGAGAAGGTGTTTGCAAAGGGTGAGAGATTGTGGTAGAAAAAATGGTGTCAAAATGTAGGTTTCTAAATGTAAGAATTGTTGGAGAAGACTACTTGTCATGCTGTACAATGACAAATTGGGTACTGGATATAACAGTATAGGTAATTTCAACTCTTCATATAAAAGAAACTACTTTAATCATTTAAGATTTTACTTTATGAAACTACAGCTTCAGAATTCAAATAATTATTTCCATTTTTATATCTTATCTAGTGTACTGTATTAACATGTTTAAGATATTGGATCTGTATAATTTTTGTTGTTTTACTATCAACCTAATAACCATTTACTATTTATCCACACAGACGATGGTCAGCTCAGCAATCGGGAGTTTGTTGCTGTAATGAAAAACAGATTGCAACGTGGGTTAGAAAAACCCAAAGATACAGGATTTGTGAAACTTATTGTATCCATGTTTAAATGTGCTGGAGAGACAAAACCTGTTCTTTTGGATATATGAGGAAAGGTTCGTGTGCGGGATGCAGATTTGAAGGAAGAGTGGAAGAGACACTGTGAAGGGTGTAACTGCAGAGGCAAAGGGAACAACAATGAACATGCTCATGAAGGAACAAACCAAGAAGATAAAAAAGAATAATGTTGTATGTAAAGGAAGTACTATATGAAAATAGACACCTGTATGTGCTGGTGCAATATTAATTATATAGAGAGAAGTAAAGGCTAACAATAGAGTAAAATGGAGTGTGAAAAACTGTTCCTGTGAATGTTTTTTAAAAGTAAGTGCAAGTTTCTTACTTATACAGTAGAGTTCTGTTAAAGAGATAAATCTAATTTTTTTGTTTAACTTGTTCAATTATCTAGGTAAAGATGCACATAGTTCATATTTAATCATTTTGAAGAAAGAACAGAGGCATTTTGCTGACAATTACATTAAATTTGTTGTACAGTATTTTATGTCGTTATTGATGAAGGCTTAATACTTAAAAGATGTTCATGATAAGAATGTTAAACATGGAATTTAGTTTAACATACAGTACATATTGATTCTGTAGACAGAAGGTCAGACTAGCCACGACCTTCTTTTTTTAAATTATTGCATTTTGTTCTTATTGTTCTGATATTGTGTATTTGTTTCCTCCATATAATTTATTTATCCCATTTTGCAACAGATTTTTCATTATAAATCACATGGTATTAACACCAAATTTCTGAAATAGTATAAGATACGGATTTGAATAATAAAAAATAAATTTCGACTGCCCATAAAACCATTTGGCTGGATATTAGAATCTCTTTTTCCTTTAACATATTGTCACTAGCTACAGTTGTTCAAGATAATTTTCATGTAATTCACTCTAAACAGTCATTACTGAATTATCAACTTCTGTTTTAATCTTGTTTCATATTGACCCCTTTCAGTTACTTTCCTTTTCCTGCTTTCCAGTATTTTACTAGCATATTCTTACTCTTTTGTAATGTAAGAGTTTCTGTTTCACGTATTTGTTGCTAAGAAACATTATAAAAATAGAAAATCTGCAGTTGGTACAGACATTAAAAGTAGAAATACCTTACAAGTTGTAAAGATTGATATACAGTATTGTTGTATAAAATTATATCAAAATAAACATTAATTATTACAGTTATATATGCGCTATAACTAGATTGTGACACATTAACATAAAGGTATTAAATGGTTGAGGATAGGAGCACTGTTGGGCTTGTTTTGTTTTCCATGTCCAAGAGTGAAGCTGTCTGCACAGTCACTATACATTACTGATGAACCCAAATGATACTTAAACCTATTAAACAACTAATGCACACACCATCGTGTATGCAAATTATTGTAAAATAAATTAGACTACTATAGTTTTGGAAAATCTACTTGGTTTTGGATAAAATAATGATACAGTATGCAAATTTTTTAAATTGATATTGGAATGAAGTAAACTATGTAATAAATATTTTCTTGACATAAAAATGTGTAATAAGCCTTGGCAGACTTCTTGTATTTATTTATACAAGCGAGTGACTGCTGTCTAATGTAATAATGACACTTGAATTTGCCACACTATTTTTGCCAATTAATATTCTTCCCAGTTATTAAATAGTAATTATAATAGGTAGAAGTGAACCTTTTCATGCATGTAGTTCTCTTTCCTAATCATAACTTAGCATTTGAATTATTGTATTTGAACATGAATTTTTGTTTTCATATTAGCAACAAAGGTTCGAGTTTACTTTTATGAAGACTATAATAAGTGTTGATAGAAAATAATATATAAGATTAAAATAGTGTTCCAGGATTTACAAGTTCAAGTTGCCATTCTGTTTAAAGCTGATGGGTTACTTCCATAACTTGGAGCACACTAGTAAATAGAATCATATTTCATAGTAACTATACAATGGTAGAAACTTCAAAAGAAGTCATATGAGATTGAAAAAGTTAATAGATATTGCAGTAAATATGAATTAGTATCAATGTGATAAACTGCTCCAGGTAGGCATGTGCTTTTTAGTGAAAACCTTTTCGTTTGTTTTTAAATGTGTAGGTATGGTGTTATTGTTCATGTTCACTTGTAAATACAGTTTTGTGTGAATTTGCAGAGTACTGTATATAATACATCTATAAACTAAATTAATGTAATTTATAATTAATGACATACCCACTGACTCTCTTATCCTTTTAGTGTGAGTTTGTTAGCTGTAAGATCCCTAGTCTGGCAAATTAACATTACCAAATATGCTACACAAATTTTGGATCATCCAATTTAGCAGCTTGAAAACACTCTGTGCACATGTATTATAATAATAATAATAATAATATAATTAGCAGTATACAGCAACAGGACGCTCACATGATAGATTATTGAGACTTACCCACGTATTGTTTTTGTAAAGCTTGCAGGATGTACAATGTATCAGACAAGTCCAAAGCTGAAATTTATATAAATAATCATGTACCAAATGCAGAGTATTTAGAAACTAAAGAAGCCCTTGGAAATTCAAAAAGTATTCTAGGTGCTTATCAAAACTGAAATGGCTGTTCCTTTCACAGATAACAAATGTGCAAAAATGAAAAATGGCTGTAGGAAACAGATATGGTACTTAATAATGTGGAGTCATCCTCAGACCCCCCTCCCCTCCCCTCCAGTATCTAAAGTTATGTCTCCAACAAATGGATCGGATGGCATATTTTATGTTTGAGATTTATCAAATGCTGGAGAGTACCAGGAAAATGCCAATAAAAGTTAAACAAATTTGTTTAATAAATTATTTGCCTATTATTAGTAGCTGGGAGTAATGAATAATGTAAAGTCCTTGCACGTGGCCTCTGAGGTAGAACTCTAATACCTTTGTGCAATTAGGTCAGAACTAGTAATTCCAATCTAGGAAATAGGCTGACAGACTTGCTTTGTTGTCACAGTTAATCAAACCATAATGGCTAACCAAAATGTGTATTTAAACTTCTGGAGTTAGCACTGTCATTCACCTGCCACATATTTTCCTTAGAGGCACAGACCTCTCGAGGTGTCAAGAATACATTAAGACTATTTTAGCATGCCATGAACATGCCTTTGTCAAGGTTAACAGACCTATGCTCCTCATGGAAAATGATCATGCCCCCCACCAACCTGCAGGGGATGGGGCACCAATCAACTTTTCATACAAAAACTAGTAGGGTAAGGCTTAAGAAGTGGTTGGGCACCATTCCTTTTCCCTGTCCCATCCCAAATCCTTATCCAGCCCCTTCCAAGTGCTATAAAGTCATAATGGCTTGGTGCTTTCCCCTGATAATTAAAAAATTAAGATGAGCTATGGGAAGGCAGAGCCTTAAGCCTGATAAGTCTGAAGGTTTTTTTCCTGTGCTCATTTATATCAAAAAATAAACCCTTCAAATCCTTGGACAAATCCAATGCTATGTTCAGGAATATATTCCAGCGTAATGTATGTTGAAAATTTGACCATGATGCCTTTTTTTTTTTTTTTCCTACTTGTGGGGAGTTGACCACTTGCTACCTAGCTCACAGAATAAATTGTGGCAGACATCACCCAGCATTTTCTTAGTTCTGTTGTCATTATAAGTTGGAACAACCTATCTTTCACCATAAATTCAAGGCAAACCTTCCTTCATCTGAGGCAAGGTGTCCAATAAAAGGTCTGGCATTCTTTTTAACTATCACATATGCTTTGCATTGTTTATATGGCACCCTCAATTCAACCTACATCCTGTTTCCCATTTTGCAAATGTTTTAATACCTTCACACAAGTCTCCTCGCCAGGGGAAATTCTATTCCGTGTCCCTACCCAGTCTTTTTTTTTTTTTCAGTCATCTAGACAGCTGTTCAAGCATTCACATTTATTCCTACCTCACCTCCTCTAGCCCTTCTGTTATGTTCATGGTAATGCCTCCTGTTCCCACATCTCTCAGTAACCCAATTACTGGTACGGATATCTTTGGGCTTCATTTCGACACCCAGATTTCTTCTTAACCTGTTACTCTTGGCCTTCCTCCTATACACAGTACAAACCCCTCCCAACATTTACCTCTATCTAAAATAAGTGACAACATTGAAGACACACGCTCTTCCCCTCATGCCCCCACCTTCCAGCCAGAAGAAGAAACCTGATTCCTCATCTTTAACACTACTTTTCTTACTACTTTGTAATTGCTCTCACCCCCATGGGATAAAATTTTCATCAAACCAGTCTTGGAATATGAGTTTATCTCAGCACAATTTTTAGGCTTATAAATCATAGGGAGAAATTTGGTTCTTAAATGCTCTTGAAGATGACTTTCATATTGACCTACAATAGACACAGATGTGTTCCAGTTGCTTTGTCATCTAACACACAGGAGCAAGGCCAGCACTATAGGCAGGTTTTTTAACATATATAAGCACACAGTACAAAGACTATTTTTTTTTCCATCAACAGGCCTCGGGGAAGACAAAAGTCTCATGCGCTGCCTGGAAACGAGGTGACTTGGGAGGAGTCAACAACCCTCTCAAACCAGCTTTCTCTGGTGGGGTATGGGAAGATGCAAGGCGACCCCAGGGGAAGGTAATCCTGGCCACTGTAAAAGTAAAATGGAACACTAGGGTACATACAAAATGAGTGGCATAAACAGTCAAGAAGCATTGATAAAAACAAAGCAATTACTCCCCCTGGCAGCACTAGTGTTACAGGGAAAGCCAGCACCACTTAGCTGAAAGTGAACATCTGTTACAGAGGCAATGGATATTGAGCAGGTGATACCAGGAGGAAGAGTGAGGATGACAGGCTGAGACTCCTAGGTCACCTGGGATGCTGTCTGGTGGCAGCTGGGCACATAAAGGTTTGGGTGTTTAAGTCTGTTGCAATACATAATTGTTTGTCTTATTTACCTACGAGTGCCAAATTTCTTTACATCAGTCACTTGATTTGTTTCCCTTATACAGTACTTTGTTTTCTTGGATATTGATTTTGGGTTGAACTGATCCCCCAAGCTTTTCTTTGTCTCATAGAATGAGTCAGAATCTAGTACTACTTTCCTTCTGGTAGGTTCAAGTAGCTATTGAGGGGGGTTCTTACCAGAAAGGACTCTGGGAAGAGTCACAGAAATAGGTACGAGGTGTGAGGGTTTGAAGGAGGTATAATTGATGATTTTTGGTGTTACTGCTTGGGGTGACATTTAATTTTGTTGGTAGCAGGTGGAAGCATTTACTATTTTCAAGGTCATTAGAGTTTGACTATTATTACACAATTTCAAAATATTTTTCTAGACACCTATGATAAAGTTGCATATTGCATCGTTGGGCCCATTTCTTTGGAGTCTCCACTATCATCCTTAACTCTTGCACTGCTAAGCATGAGGGGCCAGGGAGCAAAAAACCAGCGTTGAATGTAATGAAACCCCATTTTCTGGGTGAGTCCCGGAGGCTCCCCGGAGCTCCCCCAGAAAATATTTGAATTATGTAAAAATTACTTAAAAATGTTAAACAAATCTCCAACTCATTGGCTTTAGCGTCGTGAAACTTTCATCAAAATATTTTCAGAAATTGATTTTAGATGAATTAAAAAAAAAAAGAATGTTCTGTTGATAAGGAGAACAGCTCCTATTAACTGAAACTGATGGATAATGCAGTAATAAAGAGATGCAAGCACATGTCTGATGCACAAAGAAGAAAAATAGTAATAAAAATTGTCCACAAAGTGGATATGCAGCTGGTACTATTTATCAGAGATCTTAACCACTTTCAGTTGCACCTGGGGACCATTCAGGCTTGTTCGTATTTGTGTTGCTCACTTGGCCCCAAAAAATGAGGTGATTTGATAAAATAACTATGCCCAAGATTAACATCAAAGTGCTGCCAGGAGGATAGGCAAATATCCTCAGCTACCATCATCTTTTGTATGGTCGTGATGGTCGAGTGGTTAAGGTCTCCTGTACACCAGTTGCAAAGTGCTCCTGGCAGTATGGGTTCAAGTCACTTCTGGAGTGTGGAGTTTTCAGTTATATATATACAGTAGTAGTAGTAGTAGTAGGCATCCATTAGTCTCAGGAGACTATGGAGTTGCGCTCTGGTGTCGGCCTGGTCTAGAGTGGCCTCACCAGGGCGCAAAGCCAGGGTAGGTTGATTCGGGGGAGAAGCTGTTACCCAGGCAGCAGGTCCCCCCTCTCCACGGCGCTGAAAGTCTCCAATGGAAAGGCATACGCCAATACGATTGGTTCCAGCGCCGTCGCAGGAACTGTGAGTTCCGGGGATGACCTTGAAGTTGGTGAAGAAGGGCACAGGGATCTCCAATCCTGGAGACCGCCATGGTCGGGGCCGGAGAAGAACCACCCCATCAAGGGTATGAACGACCCCAGCCTCTTGAAGCAGAGCCTGGGCCGCACGACCCTCGGGAGGTGGACGTCTCGGTCCCGCACAGTATGTATGTGTATGTATATATATATATATATATATATCTAACCTACCTAACCTACCTTTTTTGGCTACCTAACCTAACCAAACCTATAAAGATAGGTTAGGTTAGGTTAGGTAGGGTAGGTTAGGTTAGGTAGGGTTGGTTAGGTTCGGTCATATATCTTCGTTAATTTTAACAATTTTAACTCCAATAAAAAAAAATTGACCTCATACATAATGAAATGGGTAGCTTTATCATTTCATAAGAAAAAAATTAGGGAAAATATATTAATTCAGGAAAACTTGGCATATTAGGCAAATCGGGCCTTGCATAGTATAGTAGGCCGAGAAGTGCATTCTGGCTACTAGGTACGATATATATATATATATATATATATATATATGTCGTACCTAGTAGCCAGAACGCACTTCTCAGCCTACTATGCAAGGCCCGATTTGTCTAATAAGCCAAGTTTTCATGAATTAATTGTTTTTCGACTACCTAACCTACCTAACCTAACCTAACCTAACTTTTTTGGCTACCTAACCTAACCTAACCTATAAAGATAGGTTAGGTTAAGTTAGGTTGGGTTGGTTAGGTTCGGTCATATATCTACGTTAATTTTAACTCCAATAAAAAAAATTGACCTCATACATCATGAAATGAGTAGCTTTATCATTATATAAGACACAAATTAGAGAAAATATATTAATTCATGAAAACTTGGCTTATTAGGCAAATCGGGCCTTGCATAGTAGGCCGAGAAGTGAGTTCTGGCTACTAGGTACGACATATATATATATATATATATATATATATATATATATATATATATATATATATATATATATATATATATATGTCGTACCTAGTAGCCAGAACTCACTTCTCAGCCTACTATTCAAGGCCCGATTTGCCTAATAAGCCAAGTTTTCCTGAATTAATATATTTACTATAATTTTTTTCTTATGAAATGATAAAGCAACCCTTTTCTCTATGTATGAGGTCAATTTTTTTTTATTGGAGTTAAAATTAACGTAGATATATGACCGAACCTAACCAACCCTACCTAACCTAACCTAACCTATATTTATAGGTAAGGTTAGGTTAGGTAGCCAAAAAAAGCTAGGTTAGGTTAGGTTAGGTAGGTTAGGTAGACGAAAAAACATTAATTCATGAAAACTTGGCTTATTAGGCAAATCGGGCCTTGAATAGTAGGCTGAGAAGTGCGTTCTGGCTATTAGGTACGACATATATATATATATATATATATATATATATATATATATATATATATATATATATATGTATGTATGTTGTTCCTAGTAGCCAGAAGGTCGTACACGGCCTAATATGCAAGGCCCGATTTGCCTAATAAGTTAAGTTTTCCTGAATTTAAATATTTTTATCATATTTTTCTTGTTATGATAAATCTGATATATATATATATATATATATATATATATATATATATATATATATATATATATATGTCGTACCTAATAGCCAGAACACACTTCTCAGCCTACTATGCAAGGCCCGATTTGCCTAATAAGCCAAGTTTTCATGAATTATTATATTTTCTCAAATTTTCTTCTTATGAAATGATAAAGCTACTCATTTCATTATATATGAGGTCAATTTTTTTTTATTGGAGTTAAAATTAACATAAATATATGACCAAACCTAACCAACCCTACCTAACCTAACCTAACCTATCTTAATAGGTTAGGTTAGGTAGCCAAAAAAGTTAGGTTAGGTTAGGTTAGGTAGATTAGGTAGTCTAAAAACAATTAATTCAAGAAAACTTGGCTTATTAGGCAAATCGAGCCTTGCATAGTAGGCTGACAAATGCGTTCTGGCTACTAGGTACGACATATATATATATATATATATATATATATATATATATATATATATATATATATATATATATATATATATATATATATATATATATATATATATGTGTGTGTGTGTGTGTGTGTAGTACTCGGCCTACTATGCTAGGCCCAATTTGCCTAATAAGCAAAGTTTTTCTGAATTTATATATTTTTCCACATTTTTTCTTATGAAATGATAAATCTGTGCATTTCATTATGTATAAGTTAATTTGTTTAAATTTGAGTTAAAACTAACGTAGATATATGACTGAACCTAACCAACCCTACGTAACCTAACCTAACCTACACTAACATAACTAAGTCAATAATTTATGTTCTTAACATAATATGATAATAATATTTCAAATAAACCAATTGAAAAGAATATTTTGAAAATAAAGAAAATGATTACGCCTATTAGGCAAATCGGCCTTTGCATAGTAGTCCTAGAAGTGTGTTCTGGCTACTAGGTATGACATATATATATATATATATATATATATATATATATATATATGTCGTACCTAGTAGCCAGAACTCACTTCTCAGCCTACTATACATGGCCCGATTTGCCTAATAAGCAAAGTTTTCCTGAATTAATATATTTTTTCTAAATTTTTTCTTATGAAATGATAAAGCTACCCATTTCATTACGTATGAGTTCAATTTTTTTTCATTGGAGTTAAAATTAACGTAGATATATGACCGAACCTAACCAACCCTACCTAACCTAACCTAACCTATCTCTATAAGTTAGGTTGGGTTATGTAGCCGAAAAAGTTAGGTTAGGTTAGGTTAGGTAGGTTCGGCAGCCGAAAAACAATTAATTCATGAAAACTTGGCTTATTAGGCAAATCGGGCCTTGCATAGTAGGCTGAGAAGTGAGTTCTGGCTACTAGGTACGACATATATATATATATATATATATATATATATATATAAACTTCAGTGTTGCAGAACTGGATGGCACTGCCACCCACAGGGAATCAGCCAAATCCCATAAGTACAGAGAACTGGATCACCGCTACAATTTTGTCCCGATTGCTTCTGAGACACTCGGCGCCTGGGGTAAGAGTGCCACCAGTTTTTTTTTTTTTTAAAGAACTGGATTCTAGGATAATTGAAACAACAAGAGACCCTAGAGCTGCCTGCTTCCTTTTCCAGCAGCTCAGTGTGGCAATACAGAGGAGAAGTGCACACTGCATTCAGGGTTTCTGCTCGCCATCTGAGGAACTGGAGGAACTCGACAACTTATGACAATCATCTTTGTACCCTATATGTAACATCTTTTTTGTAACAAAGTTTAAATAAAACAAATATATATGAATACATACACAAGAATGGGTGTGGTAGGAGAAGAAAATATTAATGTTCAGTGAGAATCAATAAGGTCTTCTCTGAATACTCTTTATTTTATTTTCTGAGGCTATGGGTCCCTATAATTTCACCAGAGGTGGTACTCTTCACACTTTTATTTATATACATTTATATATATATATATATATATATATATATATATATATATATATATATATATATATATATATATATATATATATATATATATATATATATATATATATATTCAGTGGCGCCTCGATAAATGAGTTTAATTCGTTTTGGCACCGATCTCCTCATGTGGAAAACTCGTCTTGCGAAATAACAACAAAACTGTCGAAGGAGTTGTCCAAGAACCAGTTGGAACGATTGAACCAGCGGGAACGCTCGTTAATCAAGTGAAAGCTCGTCATTCGAGACATTTTCTATGAGTAGGTTGCTTGTTACTCGAAATGCTCGTAACTGGAGCCACTCGTCACGTGAGGTTCCACTGTGTATATATATATATATATATATATATATATATATATATATATATATATATATATATATATATACAGTAGTAGTTTATTTTCAAGTTTAATTAGAGTTATATATATATATAGCTTACCTTCGTTTACGATTCTAATCCGTTCCCAGAGATGCGTCGTACACCAAAAAATCGTAAATCGAAACAAATTTTCCCAAAAGAAATAATGTAAATTGAATTAATCCATTCCCCACACCCAAAACTATTAACTTAATTCTTAAGCTGCACAGAACATCATATAATGTGGGACATAGAACTCGGTTTTTAAAATTTGCTGAAATGCTTTCAGATGTTTTGTGCGTAATTTACTAGGCAAATTCTCCAACTTTGTCTAAATGATACCAACGTAACTTGAAAAACAATAAAAAATAGTTATAAGGTTGAATATTTAAAACTTCAGATTTTGAAATCAGCTGCAAAAATATAAAATATCACCAATTGTTCATTTGGTGTTATTATGCTCTCAGAATAGCATATGATCTTCATTTTCATATATTTAGAATATAGATTTTCAGTATAGTTTATTGTAAAAAAAAATCTTCAATATGGCATTTGAAATATGCACAAATTTAAACAACAAAAATTTATAACCCCAAACGTTTAGAGCTTATGAAAAATCAATTCTATAGGGATTATAGAACAGACAACTGTGCACACTATATTTAAAAATGGTGAGAATCGGTCAGAAACTAGATTTTTGGATATCGAAGTAGGTTGAAATTCTAGTTATAGATATAACTGAAGTTGAAGTTATCGATAATGAATAAGGCAGTTCTAATTCATGAATTTACTTCTACGTTTTAATAAACATTGTTTGACATTCGTACTCGAATATGTGAAAGTTGTAGGTCAATATGTGTTGAAACGAAATCAAGAAAAAATACCCCCCCCTCATAAAAAATATAGGGATAATTAAAATAATTATAATAATTTAGGGGATATATTTAGGGGTATACTTTATATAAGTGAAAAAAAAACTAATTTTGTCCCTAATCATCAAAACAACCTAAAGAGACAAAGAAAATAGAGTTTGAAATTTGTGAAAAAATCAGCCAAAATAATTCTAAGTCCCAAATTCTGCAAGTTATGACTGATTTATTTGTTGACACATTTCAATCTATTTTCACATAGTTAGGAATGGGTATGCATTCTCCAGGATAAAAAGTTTACAACAAAATCAGATAATAAACAAAGGTGAAAAATAAAAAAAATAAAAAAAAAAAATCCTTTAAAAAAATATTTTTTTGATATTGATGAAAGTAACAGATATTAACATTGGGCAATGTATTTATATGATATATAATAAAATAGAGCATTATAACAAAATTATTCATTATTATTTGTTATTATGTATTACTCAGCAGTGCTATAAAGGCACCAGCTGCATATCCACTTTGTGGACACTTCTTACTACTACAGTATTCTTCTTCTTCTTCTTTGTGTGTCGGACAGGTGCCTGCATCTCGTTATTACTGTATTCATCAGTTCCAGTTAATAAGAGATGTTCTCCTTATCAATAAAATGTTCTTCTTATTAACAAATTTGTCTAAAATCAATTTTTGAAAATATTTTTATGAAAGTTTCACGACACTGAAGCCAATAAGTTGGAGATTATATATATATATATATATATATATATATATATATATATATATATATATATATATATATATATATATATATATATATATATATATATATATATATATACTGTATATATATATATATATATATATATATATATATATATATATATATATATATATATATATATATATATATATATGTATGTTAATAATAACAAGAACTGGAATTTGAGTGAAAGGCTCAAACAAGTCCTTATATATGTACCCTATAATAGTCACTTACAGCTGATATTGTAAATACATATTACGGAGGTGTGTGCAGCCTTTACACTGCTCAAATTTTCTTTAGAGCAGACTTAGAGAGTATAGAGCAATGGGGTAGTAGAGGGTATAGAGCAGTGGGGGTATTAGAGAGTATAGAGCAATGGGGTAGTAGAGGGTATAGAGCAGTGGGGGTATTAGAGAGTATAGAGCAATGGGGTAGTAGAGGGTATAGAGCAGTGGGGGTATTAGAGAGTATAGAGCAATGGGGTAGTAGAGGGTATAGAGCAGTGGGGGTATTAGAGAGTATAGAGCAATGGGGTAGTAGAGGGTATAGAGCGGTGGGGGAGTAGAGGTTATAAAGCGGTGGGGGTAGTAGAGGCTATAGAGCGGTGGGGTAGTAGAGGCTATAGAGCAGTGGGTTTAGTAGAGGCTATAGAGCAGTGGGGTAGTAGAGGCTATAGAGCGGTGGGGTAGTAGAGGCTATAGAGCAGTGGGGTAGTAGAGGCTATAGAGCAGTGGGGTAGTAGAGGCTGTAGAGCGGTGGGGTAGTAGAGGCTATAGAGCAGTGGGGTAGTAGAGGCTATAGAGCAGTGGGGTAGCAGGGGCTATAGAGTAGTGGGGTAGTAGAGGCTATAGAGTGGTGAGGGTAGTAGAGCCTATAGAGTGGTGAGGGTAGTAGAGGCTATAGTGGTGAGGGTAGTAGAGGCTATAGTGGTGAGGGTAGTAGAGGCTATAGAGTGGTGAGGGTAGTAGAGGCTATAGAGCAGTGGGGTAGTAGAGGCTATAGAGTGGTGAGGGTAGTAAAGGCTATAGAACAGTGGGTAGTAGAGGCTATAGAGCAATGAGGTAGTAGAGGCTATAGTGGTGAGGGTAGCAGAGGCTATAGAGCAGTGGGGTAGTAGAGGCTATAGAGTGGTGAGGGTAGTAAAGGCTATAGAACAGTGGGTAGTAGAGGCTATAGCGCAATGGGGTAGTAGAGGCTAGAGAGTGGTGAGGGTAGTAAAGGCTATAGAACAGTGGGTAGTAGAGGCTATAGAGCAATGGGGTAGTAGAGGCTATAGAGTAGTGGGGGAGTAGAGGCTATAGAGTGGTGAGGGTAGTAAAGGCTATAGAGCAGTGGGGTAGTAGAGGCTATAGAGCAATGGGACAGTAGAGGCTATAGAGCAGTGGGACAATAGAGTATAGAGCAGTAGGGGTAGTAGAGGCTATTGAGCAGTGGGACAGTAGAGGGTATAGAGCAGTGGGAGTAGTAGAGGCTATAAGAGCAGTGGAGGGCTAGTAGAGGCTATAGAGCAGCGGAGGGGTAGTAGTAGAGCATAGAGCAGCGGAGGGGTAGTAGTAAAGGCTATAGAGCAGCGGAGGGGTAGTAGTAGAGGCTACAGAGCAGCGGAGGGGTAGTAGTAGAGGCTACAGAGCAGCGGAGGGGTAGTAGTAGAGGCTATAGAGCAGAGGAGGGGTAGTAGTAGAGGCTACAGAGCAGAGGAGAGGTAGTAGTAGAGGCTATAGAGCAGCGAATGGGTAGTAGTAGAGGCTATATAGCAGAGGAGAGGTAGTAGTAGAGGCTATAGAGCAGAGGAGGGGTAGTAGTAGAGGCTATAGAGCAGAGAAGGGGTAGAAGCGAGGAGCGCGGACGTGCGTAGGGTCGCAAGTGGCCTTCACCCATGTGTGGTATACACCTCTATATACGCACTTCCAATATATCTACTCCTCTCCCTTATACTTTATTTAAATTCCCGGACTATCCGTGGCAGTTACTCTAGAGCACATGCATGTATACTGTTCCAGCAGGAAGTAGACGTGGAATTCAAAGGAGAGAGAATTGAAGACTACGGAACAAAGATGTGGCAATTATATAAAAGTGATGGTAGAGGTGACGGGCCGGGAATCGCGTATCCTCTATAAAAGTCCGTTGGAAATGAAACCTAATTTAAAAATTCGAACGTATGTTGAGGTAATTAGTAAGGATTGCATACATTTTGGGGATATATATAAGCATATATATGTATATATGACCAGCATAATTAAAGAGTTGATTGTGATCGAGGCCATGCATTGTCTCCCGGATATACGCCATGAAATGCTTTAAATGAACGAGATATAGCCTTATTTTTATATTATTGGTATATTTGTTTGTAAAGTGTACCATGAACACCTGATTAGCACCGTTAAACTAATAATACATGAAGTTACAGATGTCAAAATAGTCTCAGACAAGTTCCCACCAACAATTTCATTCACAACAAAGGTATCTTGCTGAAAAAATAAATGCCGGTTTAGGGCATGAATTTGATGCTATGGAAGCTGTTTCACTCGCTACAAAACTGTCCTTGGCACTCTTGACCAACAGGTGACTCTTTTTCATGGGAATGCCATTGAGCTGGGCCAGGGGGTCAGGGCCATGGCACAAGGAAATCATCTTTATACATGGCGTCATAGGAGTGGGAATGGAGAGCCCATGAGATAACCCACTATTTCGGCGGCTGACTTCAGCTCTATGAAAGTACACCACCATCAATCGATTGCTCAGCTTTGCTGGTATATACTACTCATGTTTGAACAGTGAGGGATAATATTTGAGTATTTTCTCTTAATTTTTAAAGTAGTGGAGTGTTGTGAGGAGGGAGAAGGCTGCTCCGCCATTTTGATTCGTGTGGCCGGGGCCCGAGAGGCGACGGCGGCGTCCCCGGCCCACGCCGTCCCCCGCGCCTCGCACACCTGGCAACGCCGCAACTTCCACCACAGAAACCGGGAAGATATTTACCATGGTAAAAGTTGAGAGTAATCTCTCTCTCGTGTTAACATGGGCTTATTTAACCCGCATTACCGAATAAGTTACAATTGCAATGTTTTTTCCTTACGTTTCCATGCTAGAGTCGTAGAAATTGGTTCATAATGATTTTGTTTTCATGCAGTGATGTTTCTCCCTTCGACAATTTAACGGATTTGTTATGTATTTATTTGGTAATTTTATTAATATCGCTGGCATTATACATAATTATTTAGATAATACCAAAATGTTAAATACAGATGACTATATATTAAGAGTAATTTGTGTAATAAGGGATATATAGTGTTAAGGTGGTGGGTGTGAGAAGCTCCACTCAAGACGAAACCATGGCACAGATCAGCCGGGAAACTCTGAAGATGGAAATATCTGGTGAGGTTTACAGTGTTTTTGGTCGCGTGTGATGTGTGTGTGAGGGTGGAGAGGAGGGCGAGTGTACTGTGTACCAGTGCCGGAGAGGACAGGTGGTGTTAGAGAAGGTATGAGAGGTAAAAAGTTGTGTTGTTAGTGTTGGTGTTGGGTGGTGGTGGCGGTGTTGCCGCTGTGAGGGTGGTGCGGGGGGGAGGGGTGGTGGCGGTGTTGCCGCTGTGAGGGTGGTGGGCGCGGGCGGCGGCGGCGGCGTCACTACCCTCGCCCGCGCCCTCCTCACCCGCACCGCACGTGAGTACCTCCACACTTAGCTCCACAAACTCACCCTATATACGCCACGTCGCTGCCCTACTACACCTGAAATAGCTGGAGTAAGTGTGTGCGGGTGTACTGGTGCCCCTGTGGTGGTGGTGAGGTGTTTACTTACGGTATAATGTGGTGTAGTAGTGAGAGTTCTTTATTTCTTGTCAGTTGGACCTTGCAGCGTCGTACTGAGAGCCGAGACCGGCATTTTGAGCCCCTCTAGCGTGGCGCTGCGCGTGGTCCTCTACACTGCCTCTTGTCCTCCCTCTGTACACCCTCTCTGCTCTAAACCACACTCCTACGGCTCTAAAGCAAGCCTTAAAGAGCCTGGTATTGAGGGGTTTAGGTAGGTTTTAGTGAGGTATTGTGGAGAAATGTGGAGAGGAGTGGACGCGATGGCGGGCTTGGCGTCCCTTCCTCAACCTCCCAATAAGCGCCACTTTTCCTCGGCCAAATTTTTAGATTTCTCGAGGCAATTTGCATTGAAAGTTTCCATAATAAGTCGCTCCAGTGTTGCGGGTTGAAGTTTGGTTGGGTAAATCTGCGTGGGTTTTGGAGTGGTAATGTTTTAAGGGTGAAAATAGTGTGATGAGCGGGATGCGACCTTTTGACGCACACTTGGCGGGTGGTTGGCGAGGGAGCACGCCAACATTTCTGCCACCGTTGATACTCTCTGAAACGTCTCGCTCATCTTCACTCTGGCCTTATTATTTAAAGTAACTTTAACCAATATATAATTATTTTGCAATTGGGATTTTGTAAGGTTTTAGTGCCAAAAATGCAGCTTGGAAGACTTGCAATATTTCAAGATTTAAATTTTTTTTTGTTTGAATAAGCTCTAACGGTTTTTTTTCTCGCTAATAGTGGTTTAGCGTTCCCTTTAAAGTTAGCAGGGCTTCAATTAATAATTGTAAGCCTTTGTATAAATGAAATGTGAAATTTTAAATTTTTTTTCCAAAATGCTAATTTACAAAAGAATTCTTTTTAGCACAACAGAACCATATATACAGTATATTAGTATTTTTCTGTATTTTATGAAAAATAAGTAAATGGGTAAGATCTAATCTATATGGTGTGCATTCTGTGTTTAGGCATTAATGGACTATTTGTCTCATTCCTTTAAATGTTTTGTAATTTATCTGTAATATTTAGTGTGCTTCAGTTTTAAATATAGAGGTGAAGTGTCACGCATAAAGTACCAATTTGTCAATTATTTTGGTCTCTAGTGAGCTTGGAGAATGGTAATTTCTGGGTTTTGTAGGTTTGTAGCGGTGCTGTTTTAACGTGTATACGAGTATATAGTAATGATTACTTCAGTCATTATTTCATTTAATTCTTCGCCTAGAACAATATATAAATTGAAATGCTGTAATTTGTAAGTTATGATATGAATTCGGCTGCAACGTTGAGCACATCTTCAATAATGCACAAATATGCATTATCCCACAATGTTGGTGATAAGCTTTTTTTAAGTATATACTTAAATTTGGTGATGCAAATAATCGATTTGAAAGATGCATTGGATTTTAAACAAATTTACAAAATTAATGACTTGTTCTGTGTGAACTTGAACAGCAATAAAAAATTGCAGAGTTTTGCAAAAAAAATGGCTGGGCAGATTTTGACTCGTATGCGAGTAACTTTTTGCAATAGGCATTTATACATATTAATTGTGAAAGTTTGCCAAACTTTCAATGATATGGGTATGGACATTGCATAGGTGTTAAATTTTGTTAATTTATCACTTTGCAAATAATTACTCGATTTATAATTTTTTTTGGTTTTAAAATCTACATGCAAATACTCTTGTAGAAAGTAGTATATATTTAAGTTATATTAACTTAATTGCTGCAGAACTTGAACGAAATCAATCATATGGCATATACATGAAAGATTTTTTTTTGTGTGGAAGCTGTGCTTCACATATCCACAGATAATTAACAAAATTATAACAACAGGCAAAAGAAAAATGCTAGAATTTGCCATGTATGTTATGCCCTGTTATATATCTACATTTTTTGTAGCAGTATGCAATGCAAATTATAACATGCTAGGTTCTCAAATGTTCAGTCCTTTACTGTCCAAAAACTACCATTTAGAGAGGGGGGCCCTAGGTTTTCCAAAGACTTTGTTGTAATGTCTTCAGAAGTGCAGCCAAATTCTGGACGGCTGTTTGAATTTTTTTTATTAGCCATTAAGGGACGGCAAATCTGCCTAAGAATCTGAAGATAATTAAATACAACTTTCTCTTTGTTGATTATGTGTATGCATATAAGAGTTCATTCATATATATTAGTACAGTTGGGAGCATTTTTGACAGTCTAGAATCCCAGGTGTGACTGATGGGGTGGGCACGAATCCTTTCACCTTGTGACTGTTCACCTGGCAGTAAATAGGTACCCAGGTGTTGGGTAAACTGTTGAGGAGTTGTATTCCGAGGAAGGTCCAGTATTTTCCCCAAAGAGTTTGTCCCACCCAGGATTCGAACCTGGAATTTTCAATTGCGAGTGTATTCTTGCATATAATATCTGCAGGTGCATGTAACGCCTATTTGTGGTGGGTGTGTGCAACACGTGTCATTGGGCGTATGCGTGCACGACACGTGGGCGTATGGGTGGCTCTAATAAAACTCTAGTGACACTCTTAAAAACAAGTTCTTCGAAAGATTTTAGTTAATTTTCAATTAGATAAAAACATGAAAAGCATTTTCTATTTTATATACTGTAATTTAAATTTCAATATGCAGTATACCTTAGAAATTTTATTAAAATGCTTGCTTGCTTTAATTTAACAGTAAAGTGCAACAATGATGAAAAAACACTGATCAAAGTATGCAGGATAAACCCCATTTCTCTATTTTTCACAAGTGGTTCTTCTGCCTAATAAAATTTTGTTTTGTAGTTAACAATAATCCATCTATGTAATTAGTCAATAATTTTCTTCCAAGGCTATAAGTGATCCTAATCGACTGGATATCGTAAAAAATTTGTAAAAATGATTTAAAAAATTGGCCAATTTGATTAGGACATTATTATTCTGGTAACTGACATAATTTTTATGAAAGGGTGCTTTTATTAATTATTAAAACTAATAAAATGCCATTAATCATTTTTTTTTTTTGTTTTGTTTACAGCTATCCTTAAAGGAGCAGATCTTGAAACTCTGTCAGCAAAGAAAGTTCGACAGCAGCTTGAGCAACAGCTTGGTGTTGACCTCTCAGATCGCAAAAAGGAAATAGACTCAATCATCATGGCTGATGTAGAAGATCAGGTCAACTCACACTCTGACGAGGAGGTTTCTGAGGAGGAGGTGCCCAAAGCCAAGGAAGATTCAGAGTCAGAGCCTGAGTCTGAGGTAAAGTCCTTGTGCCATGTAGTAATTGCATGTTATCTTGAGATGATTTCGGGGCTTTAGTGTCCCCGCGGCCCGGTCCTCGACCAGGCCTCCACCCCCAGGAAGCAGCCCGTGACAGCTGACTAACACCCAGGTACCTATTTACTGCTAGGTAACAGGGGCATAGGGTGAAAGAAACTCTGCCCATTGTTTCTAGCCGGCGCCTGGGATTGAACCCAGGACCACATGATCACAAGTCCAGCGTGCTGTCCGCTCGGCAGACCGGCTCCAATGTACTTGTACATTCTGTAAAATTATTCAGAAATTTGTTCTGAAGTACAGTATTTGCTTATTTGTAATCATTATTCCCTTCACTACACATTTTTAATTTTAAGGGTCATTTTTAGGTCTTTCATCTTCATGGGTGAAAATATCAGTAGAGTATAACTTTGTGGTGTTTATGATAGGTGAATGAATGTGGCAGTGATTGAAGATTGGTATTATGGGAAAAAAATGGATAATGGTGGATGGTAGTATTCTTGGTAGATTTGAGTTTGGAGACGGTTTTTTTTTTATCATAATTTTTTAGCATAGACTTTTGGGGAAAGAAAAGGGTTGGCATAAGTAGAAGTCTGACAAATGGTTGTAGCGTTTTGAAAATGTCATGCTGTCGAGAGATTGTGAAAAATATTCTAGGATGTGTCAAATGACAGAAGATTGAATACAAAAATTGAGCCTAAAATCTTAAGAAATTATTGGCCATCAAAAGTATGATTTTGAGAGTTGAGCAAGTACAGTAGAAAGGTTAGTTTGATAGTGGTGAAGTAAATAATGTTGGTAATTGAGGGTATGTTTGTAGATTATGATGATTCCAATAGTTGGAGTGAATAGTTGAAAGTATAGGTTACAATGGTTGAAGAAAGGGCAATGCTGTAAATGTTTGAAATCGGTAGTTCTGTGAAACGAGAGGTAATTTTTGATGTTCAAATCCTCTGACATCGCAGGTCCTGTTCAGCTACTTAAAATGTTTATACTGTTTTCTCATTTCTTGGTTTATTATAAATTCGAGGCCAAAAAGATAACGAATGAATGTACTAGATAATACAATTTGCATGATATCCCTGACTATAAGCACTTTTATGAACAACTTGTTTCCTAATTTTTTTTTTTTTAACAAATATTAATAAAATATCCCAGGTATGTAAATTTTTGCACGTTATCAGTGTTACTATAAAAAGAAAACACAATTTTCCTGCAGGTAATTTCCAAAACATGGTAAAATTTCTCGCCACGAGTGGTAGATAATTGCTTGAGGTGATCTCTGGATAGTCCGCCTTGGTTGGTCACCAGATTCGCTATGAGCAATGTTCCAGCCATTTTTTTTCTCTGAAATTTTGAGATGGACGACGCATTTTAGCATCATCTGAACATAAGTGTTAATGGGGTGTTAAATGTATTTATACAAAGTAAAACATGAAACAATGATACAAATTTTTATAGTGAGGTTGAGAACATACTTTACTCTATATGGTTTTGGGAATAAGGTTAAATTTGTGAAACAAATTACTAGGTAATGTAAGATGTGGATTGTTTAAAGTGTAGGTTAGATATATTAGAGGAATTTTTGGGTATAAACAGGTGTTGCCCTGCATGGCACTTTAATACTAAGGTTTAGAAATGTTGTACCTTGGGGCTGAGGTGATGTTTGGCAATTAGGTTTGTTTAGATTACGTAGCAGGGAGGTGAGGTGCTTGGCATTGGGACAAGGACATTATGGTACTTTACCTATGAGAAAGGATAGTAGAGAAGATTTGGAATTATATAGGAATCCAGTTTCCTTATCTGGAAAATTATTTGCAAATTGTTGATATAACAAAGGATAAGGAAGGAACATGATTTTTGGGACAGGATGGGGCTTAAGGTTTTTATAAAATATTGTTAGAAGTTTTATCCTTTGGTCTGGGTCACTGTTTATACTAGACAATGCCCTGGTGTGTAAGAATGTTTGTTTTTTATTAATTTTTATTAATTTTTTTTTTCATTTCCTGATCACTGGGGTGGGAAAATATTGTATGTGACCGACTGGCGGCGGTGAAGTCGGGAAATCTCTGTAACATCATGTTTCATGAGCATTCGTGAAGCAGCTACCCAGTGATGGTCACCTGGGGCAAGATAGCTGGAGTTTGCAAGACATTTTTTTTTTTATTTTTGAGTAAAAGTCCAAAATGGCCTTTCATAATTTTTTAATCACAACCCATATAATTGGTATTTTCACATGCAATAAACAAACATTTACATTGCAAGGGGAGGATATTCATATACAGTTCTGACATTTTATTGACGAGATTTCAACTTGCCTTGGAGTGCTTCAGCTTGCTTAATGAGAGGCTTCAACTTTGATCATTTATCTAACTTGACACAAGATTAAACATTTTTGTACACGAGCTTCGACTTTCCTCTATAGAAGACGATCATTAAGCCTATACCGAAACACTGTGCAACCCTCGCAGTATAATGGTCATTTTCACAAAGTTCAACGACTCGTAGCTTTAACCCTTAAATAACGTAAAACACACATACTGTATGTTTGGACATAACATCAGTTTCCCATACTTTCACAAACTTTCAAATTTGTTGTGCATAATACACTAGGCAAATGTTCTAACTTTGTCTAAGTGATCACAATGTAACTTGAAAAACAAGAAAATAAAAAATAATTAAAAAAATTTAATGTTGAAAACTTCAGAATTTCAAATCGGATTAAAAAATATAAAATGGATCACTAATTGTTCATTTGGTGTTATGCTCTCAGAATAGCATATGATCTTCATTTTCATCAAATTAGAATATAGGTTTTTGGAGTTTACTGTAAAAAAAAATTATCGATATGGCATTTGGAAATAGGCAGCAAATTTAGACAAAAATTTATACCTTCAAACGTTTAGGATTTATGAAAAAATCCATTTCATAGGGATTGTTGAACAGACAACTGTGCACACTGTAAAAATGGTGAGAACTGGAGAGAAACTATTTTTTTCTGACTCAAAGTTGAAATTCTAGTTATAGATATACTGTAATTGAAGTTGAAGTTATTGACAATGAATAAGGTAGTTCTAATTCATTAATTTACTTGTACAGTATGTTTTAATTAACATTGTTTGGCATTCATATTCAAATGTGAAAGTTGTAGGTCAATATGTATTGAAATAGTTTTAATTTATTTTATTTTTTAAAATTTAAGTAATTTTTTACATAATTTGAATATTTTTTACTTTGTGGCCCTTTATGCTGAACAGTTTAACCCTTAGACTGCTACAGCCTGGGCTGTAAATAAGCTGGGGCTTGGCAAAAAAAATATTTTAATTATGTGAAAATTAATGTTAAATGTTGAACAAATCTCCAAATTATTGGCTTCAGCGTTTACTACTATTCCAAGAATAGTAGTAAGAAGTGCTCAAAGTGAATATGCAGCTGGCGCCTGTATAGCATTGCCGAGTAATTTATTTTGTTAAATATCATAAAAATACATTGTGTAATGTTGTTACTTTCACAGATGTCTAAAATAATTTTTTGGGGGGGGGTGGTGCCTTTGTTTATTATCTAATTTTGTTGTAACCTATACATCCTGGAGAGTGCATACCCGTTCCTAACTGTGTGAAGATAGAATGAAATTGGTAGACAAATAAATCTGTCACAACTGGCAGAACTAGAAACTGAATTTTTTTCACAAATTTCAAACTATTTTCAAACAAACTAAAGACGAATCACCTTGCTGAATTTTTGTTTCAATGGCGGAAAACATACTCTAATAATGAAGAACCAGTACCAGATGTTTCTTCTGAGGAACCGTCTGCATTTCAAAGTATACTTTCAGAAAGTGAAAGTAACATCAAATCAAGTTAATTAATCATAACATCCACATTCTAGATACTTCAGACATGGACAGTGAAATGCCACCATGTAGTTTGTCGTTAAGTCGTAGAGTCAACTTTGGTTAACAGCCATGAAGTCTGAACAAAAATTTTATCAAGAGTCGTGATACTACCATGAATCTGGTAGAGACAAACTAAACTGGCCTTGTCATTATTTCTAGAATTCAATGTCTTACTATATGGTGAGCAGCAGTTTGACAAGTGGCTCCTGTACAGCCCATCAAAGATTCTGTGCTAACGTTTAATCTTCACTGTAAGATCACTTCCCATGTTGACAGGGAGTTGGAAAAAAAACTATGACTGCTGGACTGAATTCAGCATTGTGTCATGTTGTGGCAGTAACAATCTTTCTAGCTGAGAGAGGCCTGGCATTTATGGGTAGAGAAGATCTATCATCCAAGCATAAAGGTGGCTTTTGAACAATTATGGAGCTTATTGCTCATTTTGATCCATTGCTGATGGAACCCCTTAAATAATTTGGCAATCGTAGAAGTGATGAGCAATCATATTTATCACCAACAATCTATCGAGAAATTTTGCTGATTAGGAAATATGTTGGAAATTAAATTGACAGATAAATTCTCAAGATAACCTGACATAACTTGAAACTGCCAAATACTTCTCAATTTCAGTTGATTCAACACTAGACCTTGCTTGTGTTTACCAGCTAACAGTCAGTGTGATATACTGTTTCTAGGAAGCCGGTAAAAAGAATTTTAACTTTACTGCAGATTGGCTCTTAACAAGGCTGAAATACTATATGCATCTGCAAATTTTATTTTTTAGAAAAAACTGCATCAAGTTCGAAAGTTGCTGGCAGTTGTAGAACTGCCAGCAATATGTCTGGTCGCTACACAGGAATGCAGGCCAGACTTAAGAATTCAAACTCTACTGCAATTTTTATTCCCTGTGCATTGCACTCTTTGAATCATGTTGGATAGGGTGCTGTATTTGAAGCTCTTAGTTATCTTGGCTTATACAATGTTTTCTGCATCAGCACACAAATGGTAACCTAATACATGTAAAGTTCTGGAAGGAAGGAAAGAAGCACTTGACTGTGAAGTCTCTTTCAGTTATTTGTTGTTCAGCAAGAGCTGATTCTACTGAAGCCATTGTACATGGATACAGCTCTAATTCAAAATGCCTTCAGATAGTTGTTGCTTTAGATTCAACTACTCTGAACAAAAAGTTCCAAGCAGCATGGGCTATGGTAAGCCTGTCATACTGGCACAAATGTGCATGCCTTCAGAGATATTGAAATGGCTCGGCAAATGCCTGAAGTACTTCGGAAACAAAATGGACAGTCGTGAAACTGTTATGATGGCCAAGATCGAAAATAATTATTGTACAGTTCCACAATGCAAGTAAAGCTTTCCAGGGCATTCCTGTTGACCTGAAAAATGTATTGGATCTAATTGATTCTTTGGTAAAGTTTCTAGACTTGTTTCATGAGGGATGAACTGGATGCCATGAATTTGTAAAAGTACAAATTACAAATTAACTACTTGCAGGTCAAGAAAGAGAAACAAGCAATATGATGCAAACCCAGTCAGTCTTGAGGAAAGTGTTACTTCTGCCAGAGAAAAATTAAAATGTGAAATGGCCATTTTAGATCAGTTCTGTTGCATTACAAATATGCAGGGTAGCATACTAATCAGTGTATGACAAGTTCAAAGTAATTGTCCAATTGTGGGGTCTATCTGGTGTAGCACTTGAACTTTGAACAAAAATTAGACTAAAAAAACATGCCAGTGCTTTCCCTCAAGTAGTGTTTTCGTTGAGGAAATTGTCCCTTTTATTGGTGCTCAATCTCAACAGGTAGTTTTACTATATGAAGAACTTGCCGATACCATCTCTCATTGTTCAGGTGATAGGCCATTCAGCAAATTAGCACTAAAAGAACTGTCTTAGGACCTACGATGACCCATGAAAGACTAAAGTGGTCAGTGCCTACTGGATGTCAAGCAGTGTACTCAAGATGATACAAATTGATAAATTGGTTAAAGATTTTGCCGGTGCCGAGTGTAGACAGACTTGAGGTACTGTAGGGTGCTGCGTGCCTACATACATATTTTTTCTGGCATCAATGATGCCTCTTATCTTAAGGATGCACCCCAATTTTGAATAAGAAAAAAATAATAGTTGAATATTTTCAATTTTATCACTATTATTGTAACAAAGTATAATTTATACATGATATCCGAAGGTCATACACAGGCATTCATTTTACTGTTTAGTATAGACAATCGTCTTTAGGTGCTAGGATAGGTCTTTGAAATGCTAACCTTTGGTTAGTCCAATTCCAATTCCCTGTGTGATTTGTTGCAGGCTGGAAATATTATGCAAGAAATTTACTTGGTGTACTTGCCAGGACCCTGTTTCTGACCGGCTCTCACATTTGTTATACACTTATCTAGTGTAATTAGTTTTAAACTTTTGTGGCTGATCGTGAATAGAAACTGTGAAAAATAAACTTTATTATTTTGCTCTGCTGTTATTTAGTATAAAAGCAATATTTAATATCTTGTATAGAAGTATAAAAAGAAAACAGCAGGGATGTGCATGATTTGAAGAATTAAAGGCATCAAAACACTTCCTACCTTATCTGATTGCCAGTAATTGATATCACCTTAGCCTATATTACAAATTGAAAATTGTAGTCAAAGTTCCTCCCAGGAGGCATAAAAGGCAGATATCCAGTTTAACACAAAGGTTTGTGACTTACTAGGACTGTAGTGAAATATCAATAAATAACCCTTACACATTTAAGCAAGTACAAATCAATTGACCAATGTTTCTTCACATTTTTGTTTAATTTTGAACATGGTATATTATAAAGCAATCATGATGAACCATTCTTTATTAGTCGTAACTTGAGTTATTGGTGGGCCTTGTTACGTAATGACGAAGATTTACAATCTATAAATATTCATAAAGATTCATGTATTGTGCATTCTTCGTTTTGACTTTTATTTGAGTGATCATTTCAAATCATATATATAAAAATTATATATATACTGTCATTGAATGCAAACAATTGAAATTGTTTTCTCACTCGTGAAGGAAGAATTGGTGGATAATGGATAACGGCTTCCTCCAGACACTTTGGCTCTGACAACTTGGGTGACTATCTTTGAGTTGAGTGTAACCAGCAGTGGGAAGTGGCTTTGCCAAGGTTACGTATTGCCCATATATTTTTAACTCGCAAAGACTGAATGGAGCACCGCCCTGCTCCTTACTGTTCAAATTACATTGCCCCTCTTAGGTCGTATATGTCCTTGTTGGACGTATGCGTATTGCTTCCAGACTGTCCCTCGATAGAATCATTGGTGAATTGGATACTTTTGATATCGATCACCTTGTGTGCTTTCTCGTATTGGCATCCTTGGCGATATTTAGTGCCTTTTGAATATCCCGCACATTTGATGGCGCTATATAGTCTTCCCGGTTTGGTGCCTTTTGATAATTACTTAATACTATAATGTGAAAGCACGCAAATTTCATCCATGATTAACACTGCATAATCTGCACTTCTATTTCACTTCCTTAAGTTTTTAAATTGAAAAAAAAAAATATATAGTAGAGGAATATGAATATTCCAGGGAAAAGGTGGCGATGACGACGATTATGAGCCAGGTGCCAAGAAAGCTGCCAGAAAACCCAAAGCTAGCCCAAAGAAACGTAAAAATGACGACGACGACGACTCTGATGAAGAATGGGGCAAGAGGAAGAAGGTAAAAGAAACAGTTAGTTGCCATTTTTTATATTCGTTATTAAATCAATACTCCTATATGAGATTTATGCTACTTTTCTTTAATAGGTTTTTCAATTCAATAAATGCTTTTATTTTAGGCACCCAAAAAGGGTGGTGGTGGCGGCGGTGGTGGTCGTGGTAAAAAGTCTGCATTTACGAAGTCTTTCAAATTGTCCCCTGAATTGGCTGATGTTGTTGGCTCAGATGTGATGCCTCGTCATGAAGTTGTAAAGAAGCTATGGGCTGTCATTAAGGAGAGGGAGCTGCAAGATCCTAAGAATAAGCAATATGCAATTTGTGATGATCAACTATTGAAAGTCATCGGTAAGTTGTATTGTTATCTGCATGCAACCCTTTCTAAAATTGTAGACCCATGCAAAGCATGATTTTATGCAGCATATTTTAGTTAAAAATTGTAAAGTAGGCATTTTTCATTTATGCATAATGGATTTTATTTTTTTACTCTTATACAGTATTGGTATGTACAAATTCCTTGAAAATGTTATAAAGAGTAGGTTAAAGGTAACTGCAAGGTCTAGAATGCATCCCCATTTTTCATGATGAAATGGGTCTGTAGGCAGTAGTTTACATAGCCCCTAACACACTTGTTACACATCTTCCTATTTTCATCTGTCTCTTCACTCTGAACAAGAACAATTTTGATACCTGGCAAACATATTACATGGTTTAATGTTGATAAATTCCAGGTACTTTGAGAATCAAATGAAATACAGGGTACAACAGACAATTGGATCATCTTGTAGTAGGAAAAGAATATGTAAATGATCTGGTAATAATAGAGCAAATAGTGTCAGCCAGAATAATGATAGGATGGACTATGAGAACCTTTAAATATAGGGATCCCATCACAATGTTCACACTATTCAAGTCACTTAAAATTGTCAATATACTCCACACACTGCTAATTCTAGGCATACTGCTGCATCAGAATCCTTGTCACCAGATTCCGAAAAATGGTAATTTTCCACAAGTCTATTTCTTCAAGGAAGATAGTGTCATAATACACCGAACAACGGCATTGTCTGTCTGTAGTTGTAGTCACACTGAACATAAACCACATTGTGTTCACTGATATCTGAACATTATACAGTCTTTTATCAAAGTCAGGATCTTCTGATACTACCATTGTAAAATGGTTAAAGAAATTTAATGTAGTGTAGACAAGCTAAACAGTGCTGCTGTTTGATTGTGTTCATATGCTGCCCCTGTTTGTTCTTGGGTGTGAAGTACTGAGTGAGCAACCCATCCTCCGAATTGACAGTACGATTTAATACTAAGTGTAATAAGTACACTTTCTTACTGTCATAAACAGTGCATAATTGCACTTATGGGGCTGTTACATTTACCCAACTCCCTCCCCGATTTAATTCTCCTCGTTTTCTGTTAAGACACTTAAAGTTTTAAATATTAGGAATTTCTTTTTGGGTTTATTAAACAATATAGATTTTATACAATATTTTAAAGTATCCTGAGTTACTTTACAATTTATTGATATATTTTAGTTTTGTTTTATTAGTTTTAAAAAACTTTATCAATATAGCTATAAGTTAAGTACTAATTGTAATTAAGAAGCAATAAAATTATCTTCAAAAACTAAGACGGTTAGGTGAGGTTGTGGTTTTCTATTCAGTTTTTCAGGTAAACTCAAATACAGTTAAGTGCAATTCCTAACTGCTATGAATAGTACATAATTGCACTTATTTGTCTTACATTTGCCACCCCATTTTTGGAGGACGGGCTGGAGTGAGCAACGTCCACAATCTTTCCTGATGTACTGATGGTAGAATTATTGGAATTACAAAGTGCTAGTGCAGCTTCAGTTGTAATGACAAATTTAGGCATGATTATTTCACTTGGTCATTATTTCACTCACCACGTAAATAACAATCGTGAATTTTTGAGAAATATTAGGGGGCTAAAATTAGATAATCTCATGTTCATGGTAGGATCTGCCATACTGTATTGCATATCAAAACATGTTACCTTGGGAAATGCATTTGTCAATATTATTACTGCTGTGCTAATGTGATTTTGAGCTTGCCTTCTACATTATGTATATACACAGTAGTCATTAATATATAACAAACATAGAAGATAGGGATAACACAATAACATACGCACCACAATACAAATATTTGTGACGAAATGAATTGCACCCTTTCATTGCGTTGTTCCCAGGAGCTGATGCTTGGTTCTCATCCTGGTCATTTCTGCAGTTAAGATATCTTTTCTCCAGCTTTTAGAGCCTGTGCTGTTTTTGGGAGATTTTAACTGTCAAAATGCTCTCTGGGGCAACGTTCTTACTAATACCTTAGGCTGTCTTCTAGATCACGGTTCTTCAAACTTTTTCAATTGTGACCCGGTTTAGTTTTATGCAATGACCTGACCCAGCAATGTGAACAGATGCATAGTACTAACACCTTCCTCTTGCCCATATGAT
This sequence comes from Procambarus clarkii, assembly GCF_040958095.1. Lineage (NCBI taxonomy): Eukaryota > Metazoa > Arthropoda > Malacostraca > Decapoda > Cambaridae > Procambarus > Procambarus clarkii. The sequence goes on from NC_091231.1 coordinate 4,040,337, forward strand.
TCATATATTCTTCCTTCACATGATAGATACCTGCATACATCAAATAATCATATGTACATTTTAGAAAATGACAAATATAACTGAATAAAGTAATGTACGTAGAAATTTATAATTCTGCTTACCTATTCAATATATTGAGGATGTTTTTTGTTAGATTATTAAGGAATTCTCACGACTGATGTTAGCTCTTTGTGCTGAGCAGGTGTTAAACTTAACCAACAGATCTGCCATTTCAAATGTAAATGGGATCTTTCATTCAAGGTTCCTCTCAAATATTCCATATTTTCTTTGGGAAAATACTGTTCAAAATTTGCCGAGAGACTGAAAATGAAGCTTTGTCTTGTTTTAAAGTTGTCTAATTAGCATTTATATTTCCTGAAATGTGTTAAACAGGTTGATCTGCTTTATAGCTGGCTTGTCAAACCAATACTTCTCTTGAATGTCTATTTTCTCATTGTGTTTGAATAAATAATTTTCCCTTCCTTAGTTTTAGATAAAGCTCAGAGCTTTGAGAAAATGTCTTGCGTTTGATGGATTTAATACCCACTAATCATTTGAAAATAGTGTTGCCATGCCCATAACCTAATTAGAATTACCCAGCCACTTTGACTGGACGGTAACGCGATAGTCTCGCTTCATACAGGGAGTTTAATCCATGACCATTCCTTTTCCCTGTCCCATCCCAAATCCTTATCCTGACCCCTTCCAAGTGCTATAAAGTTGTAATTGCTTGGAGCTTTCCACTGATAATTAAAACATTAGTCCGTGAAAAAGCCACCTATCGTGTCTATCGCATAATCATACTATGAGTGATTGTTCAGCTCCCATTTCAAAGAAAAGTTGTTAAAACAAACTGCTATTCATTAAATTTTCTTTGATCAGATTGACAACTTTTACCTCTTTTAGACTGTTTAGTTCAGAGGTCAGTTTAGGAAATGGTTTTTTTCCATTGGCTGGACAATTATTATAACTCAATTTGAGATTGTGTATAGCAAAGAGGTTTAGATATAGTGCTAAACATGCATAAATAATCTGTTCTTGATTACAGGTGTAAAGCGCTTCCGTACTTTTGGCATGATGAAACACCTTAAGGATCACTTCCTGGAGGCTGCATAAGAAAACTGCAAATACTAGGGACCCTGTCAGTCTCCAATGCCCGGCACACCATGGCAGTTGACTTCTACAAGAGCTGCTGTTCTCACCCATATTCACTACCAACTTTGCTTAGTTAAGAAGCTCCGTTGTTTTTTTTATTTTTAATCCCTCCCCATGTATATGCTGATGCGATTTGATGAATTGTGAGGTCTCTGCTTGAAATGTCTAAAATTTAAGTAATTTAGTAGCATCATTACTGTCATAGAAAATTTATAAATTAGGTGAAATGTTATAGGGGTTTAGCTAAGGAGGACAATTTGTCTTTCTAAGCATTGTTTGGCGTGTGCCTTTTTTGTATCCTTTGTCAGCAATGGAAATGCATTAGTTGATGTGCTTGTTTTATTTGTCAAATATGTTTAAATATGTCAAACAAAGATTGTTTATTCATGTGTTGGAGATTACCCCCCTCCGTCTGTCTAATGTGTTCATAAAAATGGAGAGTTAACTACTCCTTTGCAGACTCACTTCTTCATATATATAACATTGTCATTAATCATTACATTTCCGTTTTGGACAGTAGCAATGTAATATAAAAGTGTTATAATTTTTCTGTGGCTTGGAGTAGATAGGTTCTGCTTTATAGGTTATATTATTTATCAGGTTACTGCATTCCACATGCTCAGAATGCTTTGTGACTTGGAATTTTGTGGAATATGTTAAGGATTTCAGAATTATTTTTGAATTGTGTTTGTGATATAAATAGCCACAGATAGTTAACAAATTAATATTAAAAATCTGTCACAATGGTACGTCTTTTAATAAAATATTTTGTAAAGGGCATTGTATAGCTTAAACCTACCTTGTATCTTTGTTGTGAGGATCTACGTCCCTAAGGCCAGGTTGATGGGTGGCACTACATATAGCCAGGAATGACATCCTGGCTAATTAGGTTTGGTATTTATCACTTTCCCTCTTACACACCTGGACTTATTTGAAAGCCTTTGGCCTTTTAAGTTTCTATTTTATGCATTTGGCCGTTGCCTTAAAGTATCATTGTTGATTTAGCATCTGAACATCTTGTTAAAGGTTCACTGCAAAGTTTGTATTGTGGCTTCTGTATTTTTTGTTGCCATGAGTGAATATATCGTCTAGATTGGTTATATTTAAAACTTAAGGTTTATACAAATCATTTAGTGTGACTAGAGGTTACAGACAGCTATAACAAATGTAGATAATTGACTGACAATAAGTCTTAAAAATAAAATGAAATAATATAACCAACACTGAAATTTGCACAGCCTCTGCATTATAGTGATTTTGGTAGTTGGTGAAATTGGTTTAGTTTCCCAATGGCAAGGTGTTTAAATTTGACATTTAAACATTAACCCTGCTTTTTTTCAGGTTATTCGATCTAACTATACACACATGCATAGTAAAAGTAATTATCGAAAATCATAGATGGCTAATTACCACTTGTGTATAACATTTTCAACAGAAATTGGACCATCTGAGCCTAATGTAACAGTAACACCTGAAGGCACGTAGCACCATTAGTGTCGCTGTATATTCAAAGCCCTAAATATCACTACGTCAATACGAAGACAAGAGCTAGATTTGTCAATGGTTTTATCAAGGAACGAGTCTGATAAAAGGATATTCTACAATGTGTACCACTTTAATGGCCATACTGAATTGTTCCACTTCACAGGACAGTTTACCCACAAATATTACTGTGGAAGAAAACCATGGGAATATGTCACCTGTATGAGTGCCCAGTTTGTTACCTTTACCGCCAAACCAACGACCCCTGACAATGAGTTAATAGTTTTATGATTTTTTGACCAAACATTGATATTAGAATTTAAGTGCCCAGTTACTAATAGCTTTTTTATTTGGGCTCTATAACGTGTTCCCTATATAGTCTTCCTTGTTCTTAAAGGGTAGTAGTTTTAGTAGTACTGTACTAAAGGGTATAATTATTTACTGTTCTTAAAAGAGTAAAATTGTCTTGTAGAATTCTTATTCGTAGTTACATCTATGTCCTAATGGTACGAGATTTGAGCATGTTAGTGCCACTTGACCAAGATAAATCCTGTTATTAGATTTTTATTGCAATAGTGGAAGTAATAATACAGTTTCTGCAAGTTTCACAATTTGGCCCCCACCCCCGACAATTTTTAAATTTTGACCCATATATGGCTACTGCCCCCTTGTTTAATCTATCGGTGTGAAATAATTTGAATCCCTTATTGGATATTTGGCTAATATTTTAGTTTTCTACATTCATCCATTTTTGGTTTACTGTGGCAATATCTAGTATTTTTAAATACTATTTAAATAGTATTTTGTTTCTAATACTGTACTACTCATATTTGTGCAATACACCTTAAGGGCACTCACTATGTTGAGGCCCGCCTCTGTCCCTATTCCTTTCACCAAAACTTTTCCACGGCCAGCACCCGCTTTATGACCTTCGTTCACAAGCCATTATCAAGTAACAGTTTAAGCCCAAGCTGCAGCTAATAGAGTTGCATAAAAATTAAAAAAAAAAAAAAAAAAAAAAAACGGTAATTTTTTTAATAAACATTTTCTATGGAATGATAAAGCTCTACGATGTACAGTATTAGTTTAGGATTTTTTTTTATATTAAATCAAATATAACAAATGACCAAACTTAAAAATAGGTGTCCAAGTTTCATAAGCCAAGAAGTGTGTGGTCTCCAGGCACGACACGCATGCTATTACCCTCTTTCCTACTTTCGTGGCGAGGGACGCCTGCAGTTTAAAGAAATAATAGGCGAGCAACATGATAAAGATTATAATTGTAAACATTTTTGTCATTTATTATACAACATAATTCATAGTACGAAGTACATTATGAATAAGCATCCACTACCACTGAAGCATTATTATTTTCCCTTTGCACTAAATTTCAAATAATTTAACAAACATTAAGAAATGTGAGCTGCCAGTCAGATTTTACCGCTGAATAAATGGAATACTATAAAGTACTGTACACCAATACTTTTGATTAAATAATACTTCCATGTCAGTATTTCCATTTCATTTAACAAACCTAGTACAAATGAATAGGGACAATAAGAACTCGTGCCCAAAGAATAATCTTGATAAAAGGTACCATCCACGTCTTGTAAGGATGACTGAAAAGACTGAACCACCCACGAATATTTTCATGTGGCGTGAAAGGGCACTGAACACCTGCAAGTTGATCATATCGGCCGACGAGCCACAGCCCATACAGTCAAAAAATTTAAACAAAAGTATTCAAGACATGCCTCTGACGTATCATAGTAGTGTATTTTTTTGCATTTGTTCCTGCTGATAAGTTTACAGTTGGACCTTCGGATAAAGAGCTTGACAAGAAGGGTGGAGTGCTCCATGTCCAATATGTAGCCAGGAATGTATGGATAAGGATCTTTGAATAACCTTCCCGTTGGGAAATGAAGAAGCAGCATCTGTGATGGAAAATTATGCTTATTTTGTGTGTAGTAGGGATGAAAATGTAAAAATTAATTTGAATAGCAGGCTACAATATCACTAATTTTAATCTTGGTACTTTTTTTTTAACGTTTTAAATTCTATGTACATTATATTTTTTTATTTTTTGTAAACAACAAATTTATAGCATTCAAGGTGGCCACAGAACAGTAGTATTCATTCTACTCTTATAACAAAAAAACATATCTAATACGAGTTATAATACAAACTAAAAGTATAAGATACTTAGCAGTCAAGATTTTCATAAATATATATGATGTATCTTAAAAAAATTGTTGCAGTTTATAAAAGTTGAAATCTGTTTTAGAACAATGACAAGTAGATGAATGCTCTACTTGACAATCTTAAACACCACCAAGAAAAATATCCTGCAAATAGGAGGACCTAATGTAAAACCCCATAAAACTTAATCAATCAATATCTCTCTCTCTCTCTCTCTCTCTCTCTCTCTCTCTCTCTCTCTGCCCTCTCTCTCTCTCTGCCCTCTCTCTCTCTCTGCCCTCTCTCTCTCTCTGCCCTCTCTCTCTCTCTGCCCTCTCTCTCTCTCTGCCCTCTCTCTCTCTCTGCCCTCTCTCTCTCTCTGCCCTCTCTCTCTCTCTCTGCCCTCTCTCTCTCTCTGCCCTCTCTCTCTCTCTGCCCTCTCTCTCTCTCTCTGCCCTCTCTCTCTCTCTCTGCCCTCTCTCTCTCTCTGCCCTCTCTCTCTCTCTGCCCTCTCTCTCTCTCTGCCCTCTCTCTCTCTCTGCCCTCTCTCTCTCTCTCTCTCTCTCTCTCTCTCTCTCTCTCTCTCTCTCTCTCTCTCTCTCTCTCTCTCTCTCTCTCTGCCCTCTCTCTCTCTCTGCCCTCTCTCTCTCTCTGCCCTCTCTCTCTCTCTGCCCTCTCTCTCTCTCTGCCCTCTCTCTCTCTCTGCCCTCTCTCTCTCTCTGCCCTCTCTCTCTCTCTGCCCTCTCTCTCTCTCTGCCCTCTCTCTCTCTCTGCCCTCTCTCTCTCTCTGCCCTCTCTCTCTCTCTCTCTCTCTCTCTCTCTCTCTCTCTCTCTCTCTCTCTCTCTCTCTCTCTCTCTCTCTCTCTCTCTGCCCTCTCTCTCTCTCTCTCTCTGCCCTCTCTCTCTCTCTCTCTCTCTCTCTCTCTCTCTCTCTCTCTCTCTCTCTCTCTCTCTCTCTCTCTCTCTCTCTGCCCTCTCTCTCTCTCTCTGCCCTCTCTCTCTCTCTCTGCCCTCTCTCTCTCTCTCTGCCCCCTCCCTCCCTCCCTCTCTTTCTCTCCCCCCCTCTTTCTCTCTCCCCCCCTCTTTCTCTCTCCCCCCCCCCTCTTTCTCCCCCCCTCTTTCTCTATATCTCCCCCCCCCCTTTCTCTCTCCCCCCCCTTTCTCTCTCTCCCCCCCCCCCTTTCTCTCTCCCCCCCCTTTCTCTCCCCCCCTTTCTCTCTCTCCCCCCCCTTTCTTTCTCTCTCTCTCTCCCCCCCTTTCTCTCTCTCTCTCCCCCCCTTTCTCTCTCTCCCCCCCCTTTCTCTCTCCCCCCCCTTTCTCTCTCTCCCCCCCCCTTTCTCTCTCTCCCCCCCTTTCTCTCTCTCCCCCCCTTTCTCTCCCCCCCCCTTTCTCTCTCTCTCCCTCCCCCCTCTCATTCTCTCCAGACCTGTGGAGGACCGCTGCGGCTAAAGCTGCCGAAATCTTAAGGAAATGTATGACCAACAAAACCTCAAGCCAAGAACCCACCCAACACATTAACATATTACAGTACATTGTTGATTCTGTAATCAACACCAATATGTTTGCTACAGAGTCAACAAGAGTTATATGATGGGTACAGAACCACCAGACGACAAACCACCCACGCAGCAGCAGTTTTCTACTCACTTGTGCCACTAAACAAAATGTCAAAGTGATCAACACCTAGCAAGATTTCTCGGGCTAAAGTGTTATTAAACAGGCCACTGAACGTGCAAATGTTAGTAAATTTAATAGTATTAACACTTATTTCAAACCATAAGCCATCGAACAATGTAAACTGAATTACTATTTTCTTCTCCTCTGTAGAACTTTTAGATACAGGGAAGAAAAGTCATAAGTAACAGAGTCCCTAATCATGTAGGGATCTATAGAAATTAGATTGCAGACAAATTAGCCAACGTGGGAACACAAAGAGACTGCACATATTAGCACCAGCCAGCATCAGTGATAGTGAATATGAGCACATTGATTTTTACCGAGCACACAGCTCTAATACATCCCCCAATAACTGCCTGAGACAGAATGCCAGATTGGAATCAACATGAAAAAAAGTGAAAAATTGGGACACTACCAAGTGTACATGAATTTAATCAATAAAGCACTTTCTCAACTGTAAAAAGTTTCAGCAGCTATGGGGCCACCAACAAAACAAGACTCTCACTGGTAGAGGTAGCAAAAGATATTACAGTACAGGAAAATAAACACTGGGCAAATGTACCAATTACTTTGTATTCCTATTCTCATTTACGCTGCATTCAATTAGATTTACGCTCAATTTTCTAAGACCGATGCATTCTTAAGAAAACTTTATTGGTCTGATTTATAAAAAAAAAAAAAAAATTCTAATGCTTTTGTCCATGTCGAGGTGTAGTGGTCTAGGGCATGTACGAGCTCGAACCCTCCTAATGGCTCAGTGATTTTCTCTTAAAATTTTCTAAGATTGAATTTGGTGATTTTGCTGTGCCGGTACTTTGTGTTTTTTTTTTTTTTTACTTTTTAAAGTTAGTGACTTAAAAGATACAGCAAGTGTTCACTCACTAATGAAGATAATTATTATCTCTGAAAATTAATTTTACTTAAGAAACCAAGATTGTTTGGTGATGCATTGAAGTTCTGGACAATACCTATTTGGTTTCTGCTTAAGACACCTAGGTATACATGTTATAACTAACTTAGCTCGTGTATGTTACAAAAGTATACAGCAATTGCCTCATTGTAACCTATTAATATACTAAGTAGTATTATCACCACTTGGTCGTATTAACATTTCCTCAAAATGCAATGAATTTCAATTTTTTAAATTGTAAACTATACAGTACTTGCACTAAGTCAAGTGTAAGCATGCTGAGCATCAAGGTAACCACCTGAGCAGCACCTACCCTGTGCTAGTCCACTAGTGTACGGTATAGAATGTTATCAATCCCGTAACTGTCGCGGTCAGGAAGCTCGTATTTAGCCTTTTCGAGGTCTCCCTCAGGCCAACTACTGACCTTTCCCAGGATACAATCCACAACAGTTACAAAACTCCCCGATAACTATTTTACTTCTAGGTAAACTGATGCATTAGGTATAAGAAAACATGCCCAACGATTTCTGTCTTGCCCAGGGATTGATCCAATGTCCGTCGGTTTAGAGTCGAGGACGTAGACTACTGTGATTAGTCAAAAAATTAAACATTGAAATGAATACAAAGTAATATGGAAAAGTATGTGCTGGGAGCACCCAAGGGTTAAGTGTGGACACGACCCTTGGCTCAGGAAGGATGTTTGTCCAACTGGGTTATGTTTATTTTTTTGCAGTTTTATCTTGTACAGAGAAATTGCTTTATTATACATAATAAAATGATTATTAATTGCCCCAAAGAGACCATTAAAAGTATTGGATGGCCATAGAAAGCTAATTGAACCTTCATGGAGAAGGAAACCAAAAAAGTTAAGTATTTACCTTAACATCAAATCTACGGTCGTGAATAACATCAGCAATTCTGTCTTCGTCGTTGTCGACACCAGTGGCTGAGGTGAGGAGGTCAATGGAGGTGATGTTGGCAGCCAGCAGGAGGGTGGAGAGCGGCATGCACGGCACACCCACACTACTCCCTCGCTCTTCATCCTGCAGTTACACATACATCACGCATCACCGCTTGCCAACTTGTAATTTAATCTAGCAATCCATGTGATTCATATAAAATCTTATTTACTACAAAACAAAGAGATCCCTAAGAAACCAAGTAAGTTTCAATCTCAAAGATAAGACACATATGCGGCGAGCCAGTTTCATAATTTTCTTTACTTATGCACACCGCTTCCCCTTTCCCATTCAGTGGGCGGCGGTGGAAATATCACCCACTTTATTACCTATAGTTAAAAAACCGGGATTATTTGGCTAAAATTTCTGGTAGCAGATAGTTTTGAATAAAATATCTACATATTTCTTGAAGATCTGTTATAGAGTTCTCTTAAATTCAAGTACAGGGGGTATCTTGTCGTACTCCATCACAGTGACGGAGGGTGTGTGAATAATTTGTTGACCGTTTACAAAATACCTGTTGATGTGGTCAAGTCCACGTCAACAGGTAATTAAAATTTCTAAGATACTTATAGTCTACGCCGAGCAGTAGGAACATCTAGAAGTCAGCTGCTTTTATTGGATGATGCATACGTTTAGCTCTTCTTGCATGATACTATGACGATAGATGGAATTGCTAGCGTAGATTTTACTTTGCCTCAGACCTACAAGGTTTTGTTTAAGTTCCTTGTGTACTATTGCTGTCAGGTTGCTTATAGGTAATCCAAGGTTATAGTTATCGCCTCCTTTGAAGGTAGAAGCTTTAGCTAACTCATCACCTCTATCATACACACAAATCACAATAGAGTGATATATCAAATGAACAAATCCTCAAGGGCCGTGTTGAGGGTTCGAACCTACGCACGGGATGTTCTCAACTGCGCCTTAGTCAACTGTACCACGACATGGTAAAAGAGTTGCAACCTGGAGTGCTACTGCCCTCACGAGGAGGATCCCGAAACTTCTCCAAAGCCCAATCGGGTTTTCACACTATTTCCCCGGGTGCATCGGGATTGGCCTTTGTGGATTTGTTCACCTCTATCATGCATTTGGAGGTTAACACGAGATGGAATTCTCATGGAATGGACTGCTACCATCATTACCATCATACCATCATACAGTAAGATACAGTATATCTTACTGTATTTGTATCAAGATTCAGACATGTTATAATTGTAAATAAAAATAAAAAAATAACTTGAAATTAATGTGCTAAGTTTGGGGACTTTTACCATTTGAGTGCAAGAAATATAGCAAACAGTTCGGTGTGAAGGATTGCCCACTCAATATATGCCATCACCCCATGACAGGACAACTGCGCTGCCAGCCGCACCAGTGCCCCACTGGTGAAGGGAACCATCAGTGTATGACTGAAATTTGTCAATTTCAATTAAAAAAATATAAAAAAAAGTTAACCCAATTAAAAAAAGTGATATTTGATCATAATTATCCGTGTCATCCACTGAGGCAATTTTCATTAATTTTAGTGATTGAAGTGATTTAGTGATTACGATACGCAAGAGTAGATAGTGGTACTGTCTATCTCTGATACGAGGAAGAGGCGAGTAATGGTGAAAGGACAATACTTTATGCAAATGAATTCCTATCTTCCTTAGGCTGGATTTTCTTTGACTTATAATACCTCTGATTTGTTTTTATACAACGTTGTAAATTCACCTCCTAATTTGACCTGTTATTCTATTATCCTTAATTTTATCGGCTATCATTCTATCTATGGACAGGGCCGGATTTCCCAATATGCCAAGTAGGCCATGCTCCAGGGGCCACCAGCACAAGGGCTCCACCAGTACTTGTTTGTTCTTATACAAGTACAGTATAGGAAAATGGCCCCAATGTATTCCTCTGCAAAACTATGAACATAACACTGAAAATTAATCATTACATATTTGTTCTTAGTTTGTTCAATGGTTCCACAAATAAGATTCAAATCAGTAAAAGTACTGCAATATCCTACGGAAAAGTGTGAAGTCAGAATGTGCGTAGCCCCTGTGTGTGTGTGTGTGTGTGTGTGTGTGTGTGTGTGTGTGTGTGTGTGTGTGTGTGTGTGTGTGTACGTACGTGTACGTGTACGTGTACGTAACCGGTGTGTGCACGTGTGTTAATATACTGAGAAGTGAGCCAGTGTGGAAATATATAGTGTCGTCGGATAAAAACACATAATACTGACCCCAGTGAGTGTTTCGTCACTCAGTTTGCTGCGAGCCATCAGCAGCTGTAGGAAGTGCTCCGGTAGTCCCTCCTCCAGGTCCCGCAGCCAAAACATTTTCTGTGCAATACAAGTAGTAATTCATTCCATGAACAAGGCACTAATGACATATTTAGAAGATTAATTGGCTTTGAATATAATACATTATGGTGGTTGATGACTAGTTGTGGTCAGCAAAACCTGTAGATGTGACCAGCCAAGGGCGAGACTGTGTCCATGCACTTGCCCATCCAGTTTCTAGGTATTGTTAATCCTGAGTGATACGCACAGTGTCACGCCAATGACATATTTAGCAGGATATATTAAATCATCGTTATTATTCATATACAATGTCCTGGCATAATAGCATTTTATATATATACACACAAATGTATATATTTTAATAAAACTAAAAAAATGATCTGAATGGGAGTACGAACACATATACGGTATATCTATATATAAATTAGAATGGCTATCTGAGGTTGGAGGCCAGATACTTGGGGTGGGTGTCATGATGCTTCACCTAATTTGTAACAGTATTGCTGCCGAGTAAGTGGCCAATAAAGTCGACTGATGTTACCACAAATGAAACTAATGTTCCTGGACACCAACCCACCCTCCTGTTGAGATAGTTTTTGTAACCACGTGCACCATAGTACAGACATTGACGTATTAAACAATTAGATAATGGAATTTGGTACTATTCACTTTACAGAGTCCAAAAAATGAAGCTAAAAACTAACATTCCTAGGCCTAGTATAGTACAAACATGTACTATATTAGGCCTCTGATAGCGTGTATTAGGCCTTGGAAGGTTAGGTTAGTCTAGGTTGTCTTTGCAACAAATACAAAACCTTTTTCTGGTTTGTCCAAATTCAATAGTACAGATTTCGACTTTCGAATGGCAGTGTAAGTCAATATATGAACTATGGTCCTCATCATTACAATAAGTACTACCAAAACAGGAGGATGTGATGTTGACACTGTCAAGGAACTAGACTGAAATTTATATATATATATATATATATATATATATATATATATATATATATATATATATATATATATATATATATATATATATATATATATATATATATATATATATATTTACTTTGTTTTTATTATAATACAAAAAAAATATTTTCACTGTGCAAAATTTAAAACAAATTTTATCATACTTTGCCTTTGATATGTATTCATGATGTCATTCTTCCCCTCATACTACATATCCTCCCCTTTATTCCACGGCTTTTCTTCCTTCTCTTCCAACATTCCATCCCTCCCTCCCCCCCCCCCCTCTCTCTCAGATGAACCTACGACACCCGCCATGAGAGTATCTCATACCTTTCCATCTGGGAAAGTTGGGAGACATTAGCCCCAAGTTCCAACCTCGTACACAGACATTAATTATTATATCTATAAAATAAAATAAAAATGTATACTGGGAGCATACTCCAAGTATATGTGAAAATATATGATTAAAGTACTTGGGGCTTACATTTGCAGGATAACCGTAGTGGATGCAGACGGGGGCGGTCCAGGCGTTGCGGCGGCGCTCCTGCAGGATGCGGAAGGAGCGAGGGTCCGGCTCTATCAGTAGACCCGTCCAGCTCAGGTTCTTCTCCAGCATCAGCGTCTGGCTCATGAACTCTCCGTCCACAGCACCCACCTCCACGAACACCCCGGGAGCCTGTAAGTTAATGGGTCTCAGTGACCTCCACCAACACCCCGGGAGCCTGTAAGTTAATGGGTCTCAGTGACCTCCACCAACACCCCGGGAGCCTGTAAGTTAATGGGTCTCAGTGACCTCCACCAACACCCCGGGAACCTGCCTGGGTTACAGTAACACACACAGTATATGGGCAGAGGCCAGAGTGTGTAAAGTTTAGAGGAAGCAGTACATTGAACTTTACATTAGGAGTACAGAAACACACATTACGTATACTGTATTTATACTATCGACTAGATTAAAGCAAATGGGGATTAAAGTTACGTTAATTGTTAATTAAAAGTTAATAGTTTTACAAATAGAAATGCAGGATTAAGCGAATTGCTTCTAGTTCCTGAGGAACTCTTCCTTTTCTCGACTGAAAGGTTCGTTCACTTAACTAACACTGGCTATTTGACAAAAGTGTCACTAGTGACACTAGAGCAGGTGTGGGCAACATGGCGTCCTGAACACAGGTACCCGAGTACATACGGCGTGCACAATAATGTATGTTAATACTCCCTATCTCGGTAACTAATCTTTGTTGATAAATGTGAACAAGCTCTCAATTTTTTGGGGCAAGATGACCCTGGAAGTTCTGTACTGGAGTTAGTTACTGTAAGAGCTTCTCGTCCACTTTACCCTAGACAATAAAAACTTGGGCCGTAGCCAAGGCCTCTTTTCGACTGGAGGAAAAGATAACACCAAGGCACTCTCTGATATGGCACCAGGGTACAGTCGAAGGGCAACCCAAGTTTATCATCAGGAAGGTCAAACTTCCCTCCAGCTCCTTGTCTTAAAAACTACTCTTTCTGCTGGTAGTGGGGGCACTGATTACCTTACACTCTTCTTACATTAACCAACCTAATCACGTTCACAGTAACACCTTTAAAATGCTAATGAGTGGAAGTAATGAAAGTATTCTCTCCACCTACTTTTAATTTCCCTTCTACCATTTAACATTTTCCAAGTCCCCCCCTCCCTCCCTCCCTCTTTCTCCACCTCTTTACCGACCAGCAATCCTCCTGCTCCTCTAGTTATACTCAAGACAGTCTTAACTACTGTGAGTGACAAAAAATGCTGAAGACCCAGTCCAGTGTAACTATATTACTTTAACTTTCTCAGATCGTCTCCATCCAATTAATATTCCGAGGAGCCACTGAGGTGGCCAACCCAGATGGTAAGTAGAGCGGTCCTTACCTGGCCCTCCCAAATCTTCTTCAGTTGCTCCTGCACCACGCACCAGTCTACCAGCCTGTTCCACACGGGCTCATAGATGTCAATGGGCGTCCTGTCAGGGTGGGCGGGTGGTGGCGTGAGGTAAGTGTCTCTCACCATGCTTAGCAGCACCGGGTCTGTAATATTGGCTGGGCCGGAGAGGTAGACGCCCAAGCATTCTGTCACGGAGACGACACCACCAGCAATGTTACCACTCCGCCTTTACCACTTGTATGATTATCATAAATCATAGGATAATATATCAAACAGTTGAATAAGCAGGTTACGAGTGGCAAGTGATGAGATGGTTACGTACGCAGGTTGCAGGCGTAGTTGGTCCAGGGCAAGAGAGAGTGGTAGTTGGTGAGAATGTAGTGGGAGACGAGGACGGCTGCAGACACGGCCAGCACCAGCGTCAGCACCACGTTGCTCTGGTACACGCCCTGCCAACACCACCACCGGTAACAACTCTATATCCAACCCTTTAAAATACTGAACAATATGCACGCTATTAATTATATAAACCCATGGAACCACCCACCAGCCGAAGTCGTAACTGCGAAGACCTTACTTCAGTTCAAAATCCAGATGGGGAAACAAAATCAGGAACAATGTAGTGAGGGACATTTGACAAGCCGCCCGCTTCCTGTCCTTGTCGAGGCTTCAAGATAGCATCCCTCGGGAAAATTCAGGTAAAAATTTCTATATTACAAAGTAATGAAACCCAGGCATTATGACAACGCTCGTACACCAGCTACACCTAAAAACACACACACACACACACACACACACAGGTCAGTCTTTGGACCTATACTGTTTCTGATATATGTAAATGATCTCCCAGAGAGGAGAGACTCGTTCCTCTCTGTTTGCTGATGGTGCAAAAATTATGAGGAGGATTAAGTCAGAGGAAGATAGTATGAGGCTACAATGATCTAGACAGACTGAATGAATGGTCCAATAAATGGCTACTAAAGTTCAACCCGAGTAAATATAAGGTAATGAAACTAGGTGGTGGAAACAGGTCAGACACAGGATACTGAATGGGAGATGAAGTCCTCCATGAAACGGATAGAGAGAAAGATCTAGGAGTTGATATCACACCAAACCTGTCTCCTGAAGCCCACATAAAAGAACTAACATCGGCGGCGTATGTGAGGCTGGCTAACATCAGAACTGCTTTCAGGAACCTGTGTAAGGAACCATTTAGAACCTTGTACACCACATATGTAAGACCAATCCTGGAGTATGCGGCCCCAGTATGGAGCCCGTATCTTGTCAAGCACAGGACTAAGCTGGAAAAAGTTCAAAGGTATGCCACTAGGCTAGTCCCAGAACTAAGATGCACGAGTTACGAGGAAAGGCTGCATGAAATTAACCTAACGTCGCTGGAAAAAGGTGAGCTCTGGTAGACATGATCACTACCTACAAAATTCTAAGAGGAATCGACAGGGTAGATAAAGGCATTGTTTAACACGAGGGGTACTTGAACAAGGGGACACAGGTGGAGGCTGAATATCTAAATGAGCCACAGGGACGCTATAAAGAAGTTTTCAGTGTCAGAGTAGTTAACAAGTGGAATGCATTAGGCAGTGATGTGGTGGAGGCTGACTCCATACACAGTTTCAAATGTAGATATGATAGAGCCCAGTAGGCTCAGGAATCTGTACACCTGTTGATTGACAGTGGAGAGGCGGGACCAAAGAGCCAAAGCTCGACCCCGCAAGCATAAATAGGCGAGTACACACACGCACACAAAATCACCACACAACCATTATGCCTCAGATCTCAAGATACATCGTAATATTAAAGTTTGACAACTTGAAAATCACTTCGTCTGACACCAATATAAAGTTACAATAGTTAATAATTAAGTTAATAATTAGTTAATAACAATAACTGAATATATCAATTCACTGTAAAGGAGGTAAAGCAGTATATCCCACCATTGTAATGATTAGAGCTACACTGCTCCACGTCGCCCACCTACCAATATTTATCCCGGCTTTCCTGTTAACTTTCCTCATGGAAGATTACGGAGACAGCTCCGGCCACACACTCTACCGGGGGGGGGGGGGGGGGGTGTTAGGTAGAATATGACCGAGTGGTTTGCTCCAGCACCTCTGTCATCCCCCCCTTCCTCCTTGCAGGAGTGCCGAGAGCCACAACTAGTCAGTACTTGGCAGGGATACTAGAGCAAGGATATGCCCGGACGAGTCGGCCCGCGACAACCCCTGGCGCTCGCCACTTGCAATTTCACATCTTCCAAACAACTCCCAACTGGTTCTCCTTGCCTCACCTCGTCTTCCTAAAGTCCTATTGCCACCATTCCTTCCGTACAGTCGTAGTGGCTTGGCGCTTTCCCCTTCCCTTCTAATACGTGTCATACATGATCCTTGTAATATAGCCGACACGTGTAACAATTGTGATGTTTATTCAGACTATGATGGGTATGAGAGTGCAGCGTACCAGGGAGTACAGGCATGAAAGGGGTGTTGAGAGCGGCTATTAGTGTAGGTGAACAAATCCACAAGTGCCGTGATGAGCGTTTGAACCCCCTCATCAACAAACTAAGAGTTTGTTCATTTGATGCATCACGCTATTGTGATTTGTGTTGTATTAGTGGAGGTGTTGTGGTGTGGGCGCTGTCCGAGTCCACCCACCATGTTGTGGGGCCACCATCAACAACCTCCCCTCCGACATACTTTATAATAACAACAAAAATACATTTAGGAGTAACGATAGTCATACTGCAAGTTTCAGAGAGACGCAACTGTGCCATCGCCAAGTGTTGACAGTATTAGTTACTGTTGTAACAGTGGTAGTAGTAACAGAGGTAGCAATAACGGGGACAACAGTAACGCTTTACATCTATACCTTATAAAAGTGAGTAAGTGAATAAGAGTGAGTGAGTGAGTGAGTGAGTCTGTCATAATAGGAGGGTCATTTGAGCGGTGTAATCGTGGGAGCAATGCAATACAAAAAATTAAAATAAATTAATAATTCATTGTGTAACCCGCCCTCAGACCAAGTCCATTCCATCCAATTTTTTTTTTTTTTTTTTTTTTATTTTTAAAACAGAGCAAGTACAGCGTATAGTAACCATATAAACAGGAAAGCACAGAATAACGAAGAACATAGAATAACAACAACACAGATAACAAGTAACACAGACCAACACAAAAGTGTAAACAAAGAATAACATAAAACACATAAGAACACACACACACAAAAACAAAAGCAGCACTACCCAGACGGGGCGTGCCAAAAGCGTCAGTAATTACAAAAGCGCACAAGGAGCACAATAAACCAAGGGTAAATTATAAACAAGAATACACATACAAGAAACACATACAAAAATAACACAAACGCAAAACACACGCACCATGCGCCACACCACACAACAGCAGACAACACACCATAACAAACATGTCAATAAACACAATAACAAACATGTCAATATAACACTGTAAATACAACACAGTAAGGAAATGCAGGAAAATAACAATGGAATACAACAAAGCAAAACACAGCACAGTACATAAAATAAAGGAAACAGAACACATTAGCATTACATAGTAAAATAACATAGTAAAAAAGAAAGGAATCGGTATAGTACAAACCGACATTGGAACATATAACACAGTAAAATGACACAGATAACAGAAAAAAGTGTAAAAAAAAACATAGACACACAAACAAACAACACATGCCACCCATACGGGGTGTGCCAACAGGAACCATAATGAAAAGCACATAACACATGGCAACAAGACAAAATGACAAACACAAGCATACAAAAACACACAACAATGGAACACACACGAAACAAACACAGCCACCCAGCACACAACCCCGACCCCCACAGACAGAGGACGGCCAGCCACCAAGCAGAAAAAAAAAACACCCACGCACCGGACACATCAGGAGAGAGACAGACATGCCACACAACACCACAACACACCCATACCCACCCACACACAAACAAAATCCTGCCACACAAGGTAACCAAGCAAACCCCAGTGCACACAAACCCCAAAGACAAACAAACACAGACCCCCCAAACCCCCACCCACCAGAGGGAACCGAACCAAAGGAACACGCACACACACACACACAACCACACCCACAGGAACCCACCACCTACACCAACGCAGCACCCCGGACATACTCGACCGTGAACCAAGCATCAAAAACCCTAGGAAAGGAGCGACGCAACCACCACATAGTATAAGACAGACGGCCTTTCAAAAAGCCCAAAATCCTCCCCACCCCATACCCCTCCATCCTACCAACCCATAAACAAAAAATATAGTCCGCTAACAACACCCCGAGCGTGTTACGCACCCGCCTGGAGCCCCGAGGAAACGAAAAAAACAAAAACCTCAATAGGTCGACCTGCACCCCTGGACCACAAAAGGCTGCAATGACATCCCGCAACCACCCAACCAAACCCTGAACCCGCGCACAAAAATAAAAGACGTGCAACCGAGTCTCACGTCTCCCACAATGAACACAACCATCAGAGGCGACCAAACCCAACATAAAGAGCCTTGCATTCGTAGCCAAAGACTCGTGCAAATATCGAAAAACCAACTCACGCGTCCGTGGCGCAATACACGGCCCACTCAACGCCTCCCACACATTCCCCCAGTCGAAACAAGGGTACAAACTTTCAACCCTGGGAGGCACCCGAGAGGCAAGCGCCCCATACACCTCCCGACAACCAAAAGAGACAAACCCATGAAAGCGACAAAGCGCCCGAAGGATCAAAACCGCCCACGAATACACTGGAGGCGTATACATGGCCACCTCCTGGCAACGATCCAGATCAAGCAAAAAACTAAACCTCATAGAGCAGTAAAACAACCCCAAGGAGTTTAACCCACCCCCTAACACCAAACTCCTCCGCACCGACCCCCAAAACAAAGCCAACGCCTTCACATAGACATCAGGAATACCAATTCCACCTTCTGACACCTTAAGACATAACGTAGATCGACGAACCGGATGATACCGGCCACACCACACATAACGATACACCAAACCCTCCAGAGCGCGAGCCTTCCGCCGATCCAACGGAAAACACTGCGCAACAAACCAGACCCGCGACAAAACCTTACAAGACACGACAATCGCCCGCTGGTAAATAGTCAGGGCCCGTTGCGACAACATCCCCACAGCTACGCCCACCCCCCGCGAAACTGCCTCCCAATTAAACTCCAAAGACTGCACATACGACCTAAACCACGTAATCCCCAGAACCCGAATGGACTGAACCACCGGAAACCACGAACCAGACCACACCAAACGAGAGGCCCAACCCCCCAACCCCAGAAGACAAGACTTTCCACGATTGACCAAAGCCCCTGTAGCCGATTCAAATTGAAAAACCAAATCCTGAACAGCAGGCACAGAACCCTCAGAGGCAACAAACAAGACTGTGTCGTCCGCATAACCACAAATCTTGAGGGACAAGCCATTCGGCAAACACGGCGAGACAACTGAACGACAAGCACGCACTGCGCGAACAAAGGGCTCCTGAAACAGAATATATAGAAGCATCGACAGAGGACACCCCTGTCGAACCGAACGCCGAAGAGCGAAGGGAGCACTAAGGAACCCATTGACACACACCCTACTACTACAACCAGCATACAACATCCGTATCCAGCCCACAAACTGGGGCGGGAAACCAAACCTCTCCAGGACCCGCAAAACAAACCCAATCGGCACGCGATCAAAAGCCTTGGACCAATCCAGGCTTATCATGGCCGCGGGAACACTAGACTCCTCCACATAGAGGAGCAAATCCCGAAAAAGGGAATTACATTGCACCAACGACCTACCCGGAACGCCACAAAACTGACCCCAAGAGATCACCGACCCCACAACCGAGCGCAAACGTCCAGCCAACAACTTAGAAATAATCTTGTAATCCACATTTAGCAATGTAATAGGCCGCCAATTTGCAAAAAAACGTAAATCCCCCGGCTTCGGAAGAAGCCGCACAAGACCATCATTTTGCGAAACAGACAGAGACAAACTCCGAAGACAAAACCGAACCACCTCCAAAAAATCGGCACCAAGTACATCCCAAAACTCAACATAGAACTCCATCGGAAACCCATCCGACCCTGGAACCTTACCACGACGAAAGGACCGCACAACCCCCCAGAGCTCCGAAGGGCTTACCTCCCGCACAAGACCCACACAATCCAAACCCGACAACCCCGGTGCACAGTGTTGGAGGAAGGACTCCATCAACCCCTCATCCCCCCCAACCACCCCATACAAAGACTCTAATTCACCACGCACATGATGCAAAATCGCCCCCGTGTCCGACACAACCGAACCGTCCGGCCGATGAAGACCTGCCAACAAAACAGAGGCACGCCCCACCCGTTCCCTCCGCAGTAAAAACTGCGAGAGCTTCTCACCACACAACCGTTCCTCCACCCCAGCCCGCACACGTACCCCCTCAGCCATCTCCTCCCTCAGCCCACAAATGAGATCCTTACACACCGAGATCTCCCGAAACCTATCTAAGCCCTGATTCAGCAACCCATACAGGCGAAATAACCGTGCCTGCAAGACCCTCAACAGACCAAACCTTCCCGACGCCTCCCGCTTCGCCACCACCCGAAAAAACGACCGACATTCCACCTTAGCCCACTCCCACCACTCCAGGACCGAGGGAAAAGTCCCCTTCCGAGCGGCCAAAACAGCCCACCGGGCCCGGAACTGGGCACACACAACAGGGCATTTCAGCAACCCACAATTCAGTTTCCACCAGCCACGGCCAACCCGCACCTGGCTGCGAATCCCCACCTGCAACACCACCATGCAATGGTCCGAGAACCCCACGGGAACCGTCTGCAACGAAAAAACCGAACCACCCCCAGTAGGCACGTAAAAACGATCGAGGCGAGAGCAAGCCCCACGCGAGAGAAAAGTATACTCCAAAGGACCCCCTTGCAACACTGCCGCATCCCGAAACCCGCAACTCTTCAAGGTAGCAGTCAAAGCCGGCGAGATATTCGCTGGACGAAGACTATTGCTATCCCGCGGCGATGTAATACAATTAAAATCCCCCCCCAAAATCATCCCCCTCGTATCGTGCCGCAAAAAATGCAGCACATCACGGGAAAAGAAAACCTCCCGGTTCTGCCTCTGCGCCGCCCCAGATGGCGCGTACACATTCAAGAGAGAGACCTCAGACCCCAAAAAGGAGACCCGAACTAACAGCACCCGACCACCTTCGTCCATCTCCGTGTGAAGCACGGAAATCGGGGCCCGCTTAGAAAGCAGGATCAACGTACCTCCACGCAAGCCACGCGAAGGGTTTAACACCACCGTAAACCCCTCAGCCAACACATGTAACAACCCCACGTCCTGCACATTGTGCTCCTGCACAAAAGCCACATCCACCCTCCACTCACGCAGCATCGACACCAGGCCCAATTGCATAGCCATAGAACGCAACCCATTCACATTCAGCGAAGCACACGTTAATGTAGGATCCATCGGGAAAAGAGATAAACCCTATCTAACCACAAAACCGTCATACCGGTCCGGCCGACACCCCGCGTACGGAAGCAGTAGCAGCCGCCACCGGGTTCCCAGGCGACGGAGACGCACTCCCCACAGGGGGGGGGAGGCTAGAGTCCTTCCGGAGCTTCACCACAAGGCCGCGATCAGCACTGCCACAGTCCCCCGGATCCACTACCGCCCACTCCGGGCCCCGTACCCCAGGGGACCCACATACGAGATCACCAGGAGGGTCCACAACACACCCTCCACCACCCGGCACCGACGGGTCTACTACAGACACCGTCACACCCTCACCATCACCGACACTCGCATCAGGCTCTAACCTCCGCACCGAAGGCCCTCGGTCCCCGGAGCGACCACTCCTGTTCGTCTTCCGGCGCTTCGTCAGAGAGCCAGGTTGACCCTGGACAGCAGTGGTGGAAGGACGACGAGAGGGGCGACCCCCTTCCAAGAACTCATCTGCTTCCAAGGGTTCCACACCACGTGCACCAGAATCTGGCGCGACATCCTCCACCGGTGACAAAACAGGGCCACGCCCCACCGAAGCGCCAACATCGACGGCTATGGCAACTGGAGGCGGATGCACCTCCACATGCGTGACCACCGCACTACCACCCACACCAGGGGGGTCCACAGACATCGGACCCGACACGTCAGCACCAGTGGGGCACACCGCACCCACAACGCCATCACCGGTAGGTGCAGGAGGAGGGTTCAACCCGGCAGGAGCATCCCCCAGGTCCACAAGGCCATGTAGAGGTGGAAAATCCTCCTCTCGGAAGACATTGACCAACCGGACGGTGCCATTACGGCAACCAGCAGCCAGGTGTCCAGCCATACCGCACCGAAAACATGTGCGCTCTTGTCCCGCATAAAAGCACTGCACCTTGAACCCCAGCAGCACCATCGACGACGGGATCGCCTTCCTCAGCTTCATGGTAACCGTGCGGATACCCATCAGGACGCCACGAAGACGGCCAGACTTCAGCACATTTGCCCGACAGGCGAGAACACTCCCATATCCTCCTAAGAACCGGCGGAGCAGGCTCTCTGGGAACTCAAACGGCAGCACCCGCACCACCACAAAAGTCACTGGAACACACAAGTCCGTTACAGTAACCGTACCCGCCGCGCCAGGCAAGGGTACAGTACGCCCATCATACTTGTCGACCATATCCCGGTACACCACAGCGTCAGTCAGCTTAACCAAGGCCCGATGTTCCCCAGCCAGCTGCACACCACACACATCTGCAGGGTTGACACCCAGCACATCCAGGAGAGCAACCTCCAACAACGAGTAGTTCACCTGACCAGAGAAGGCCAGCTCAACCGTATCCACACGCCTTATAGGCGGCATGGGCAACGCCATCCCGCCGGCCCACCAGGCCAGAGGCCCACAAAAAACGCCACCAGCTGTGTGCACGCCAAACGTCCAGGCAAGACTGAGGAGCGAATGTAAACAGAACCGCTCCGCACGGCTGCCAAACAGCCAGTCATTCCATCCAATGGTCGACCCCAAACACGCATTCATCAATTTTAACATGCTGTTCATTCAAATTAGTAATTTTCTCAAACGTATATTAATATTGTTATATATTACCATACTGTGCATATTTAGGCACGAGTAAGGTGTTTAGGTTCTGTTGGGGATAATTTGTACGTGGGTGAAGCATTTACAGGTCTGTGGTTCGAACAAAAGTCGTCAGCGAAGCACTTGTTCTGGAAGTGTTCGGACGTCATCAGTTGTGAGTCTTGTATAAACCGTTTTTCATTCATAAACAGGGGGTTTGGCGGGTGCATGGAATAGACTTTGGTCTTTGGAGGACGGACTGCATTGTGTCGGGAGACAGGCAGCCAGTGTATATGTACAGTATGTTATGCTTTTATCAAGGTCCACCCCACCCTCCCCAGGGTCGAACTACTGACTCTCCCCAGGATGCAACCCAACAAGAATCTGACTAACTCCTGAGTATCTATTTGCTGCTACGTGAACATAACATTAGGTGATAGGAAACTCACCCAACCATTTCTATCTCGCCTGGGATTCGAATCCAGAATTCTCGATTGCGAGTCTAGAACGAATCCGACTGTACTACTGAGACCCTCTAATAAGCTAATTCGTATCTGATGAAGTAGATGTGAAAAAGTAAGCCAACAACTGAAAGAAGAAGAATACGAAGAGAAAGAAATTAACACGAAGAATGGAGTGAGAGAGAGGGAAAGGGAATTAAAAACAAA